>NW_003315883.1:1738785-1749964 GCF_000151265.4 Micromonas pusilla CCMP1545
AGTACAACGTCGTACGAAAGTAGTTGTATCTTGTATCTTCGAAGGTAATGAGTTGTTACGGAAGTACTTCCCGAAGTATCTACGCAGGTATACAATAGCAATAAGTCAACTTATTAACGCGCGGCATGTGCGTACTTCCGGGAGTACTTCTGTAATATTACGACGGTGGCTATTGAAGGTACATAGCTACGTGTACATACTACATTGCTACATATCTTCGAAGGTACTTTCGTACGAAAGTACTTTCAAAGTACTTTCGTACTACAATGGTACAGACGAGGTGCCCTAAGTGAAAATCGTATGACGCCCAGTCAGCCGCGTATCGGCCAAATTAACGCCAAATTAACTTGCGATTTTTTTATTCCAAATTCGTATGAGCGTTCGTCAGACGCGCCCCCTCACGTCGAATATAACAAATCGCAAATTAATTTGGCAAATAATTTGGTGACTTAGGGCACCTGGTCTACAACGTTGTATTCTACGGAAGTACTTTCACTTCCATACGAATAAAATTTGGAAATTGTTTTACTCGTACTGTAGGGCTACATGTACACGTGTACAGTACGTGTGCGGTCTGAGTTTGTAATAGTACGGACTACGGAGTACACGTAGTACTACTACGTACGGACCCTAAATCAGGAACCTAGACACTGAGTCTGCCTCGCGATGATCGATCGTGAGGTGACAAGGGTCGTCGTGTCTAGTTCAAGATACACGAGCACAGATGACGCAAATGTGCCGAAATGTACGAGTGGAGTCTGGGATAGGTCTGAGGAAGCCTGAATCCGAATAAGCGTGCGGGAATGACGAATCCCGTGTGCTACGAAGCAGGAGGTAACGAAGTGACGAAACTGACAAGACAGTTTCGGAACGGTTTGAGTGAGAGTAACAGGAACCTGTATCCAATCGGGAGGGATCAATCCTACAAACGTTAGAGGACACAAGTTGTGGTGGAGGGCGAGCTTAATCACCACTACAACGCCAGTGCTGTGCCTAATCAATAAAGCTGATAAGGTAGTACATGTAGTGCGTATGATACGAGATCATAACAGAAGTAGTACGGGGTAATTCTCCGTGAATGCATGTACGAAGGTTCTTCCGTAGCACTTTCGTAGCACTTTACTGTATGTAGCCATGCAAGTTTAAAGTACGTGTACACGTGTACGTGTACAGTAAGTTGATTATTTTATCTACGAAGATAAAAAAATACGAAAGTATACGTACTGTACCTTCGTCGAAGAATATTTATAGTATGTGTAGTGTAGCTATTACTGTATAGAGAGTTATAGAGACTATGTAGTTTATGTTACGACTTTATTAGGACTTCCGTACTTCCGGAAGTGCTTCCGGAAGTTCCATCGAAGATAAACGTTCTCTAGCTACGTAGCTAGTCTACTGTAGGCCCTACAGTATGATAGGGCATAATTATAAATATGGAAATAATAAACTTATCTATAAAAGTACTTTCGTACGAAAGTACGAAAGTACTTTCGTACTTTATTTAGGATAAAACACTCACTCATATCATATCTGGCTAGCTAGCTAGATAAAGTTGCGTTTTATAAATCATATCATACCTTCGTACCTTCGAGGTTCAACGTTGTACAGCGTAGGCCCTAGCTAGTTGTAGACTCTAGACCATTTTGTCAAGTAGCTAGCTACATTCAAAGTTACCTTCGAAGGTACCTTCGAAGGTACTTCCGTACCTTCGAAGGTAGAGAATATTGTACACGTACGTGTACAAGTGCACGTACAAGTCACGTACATGCATCATACAGCAGGCTACTGTACAACGATACGAAGATAGTCTATGATAGACTATCTAGCTCTAGATAGATAGCTACCTTTGAAGGTAGCTATTCTATCTACCTTCGTAGCTAGCTAGCTAGCTTGCTAGATAAACAAGCTACACGTGTAGTCGTGTACCTTCGAAAGTACTTTCGTACTTCCTACTTCCGGAAGTACGAAGGTAGCTAGCAATCTACTACACGTGTGTAGATTTTATTATTTACGTTCATGTACACGTGTACAACTGTACACGTACATCATTTATAAACGCTGCGGACGGAGCTGTCGGATATGAATATCTACACTATTCTGTCATACATATGTTGTACGAAGGTACCTTCGTACGAAGATCCCTTCGGTAAATACTGTGCACGTACTTTCGTACGAAAGTACAATAGTGTACAACTGTACATATCATACACAATGTGGGCTACACAACTACGATACAGTACGTGTACGTGTACTGTAAATGATTAATAACTATCATAAACAACTTTTAATTTTTTAGCTACACGTACTGTACACTTCGCTACACGTACTGTACACGTACTGTAGCCTGGCCCTTCCGGTACGAAACGAACGAAGTATCATAAAAGTTGTACAGTATAGCCCTACTGTAGTTGTACTTTCGTACGAAATAATAAAGTACTTCCGTAATAACAACGTTCATTATTTACCTTCATACGAAGGTAAATAATAAATAAATACGAAAATACTTTCGTATCATACGAAGATAGAATACTTTCGCACACGTACACGTACAGTATACGTACGTGTACGTGTACGTTATTAGTTGTATTTCCGGAAGTATTATTTGCAATGTTTCCATACGACAACAATCAACAGATAGCACCGTCCTACCGTGCCGACGAGTTCATCGTTCGAGTCATATACAACGAGATTTTTTCGGAAAGCTACCGAACGGTTGAAAAAACTTCACGTCCCTCTGCTCTGATTTCGTTCTCAGCGGCCAGTGTTGTTCGGGTGGAAAGGACGGATAATTGATGGCCAGTAATGCAGAGGCAAATCCACTGTCCGGCCAGTATGTCGTCAACCGCACAAACTCTCTGGACCATTCAGTCTCAAACTTAGGCGCAGAGAGCGGGCCTCTGAAAGAACTACGCCGTCAGTTAGAGTCTCTTTCGACTTTGGGGAGCTCCGAAGCTCTCGGTGACCTCAGCACAAATGCGGCTGCAGCAGCAGTCGAAGCTGCTATCGAAGGAAGTAGTGCTGCACGAGATACATCAACTCGAGTTGAACGGTTGCTTCAGGAGCGACAAAGGTCACTGCAGCGGATTAAGAGTGTCACGTATCTAACGCCCGTTGAAAATATTGTTGACGAATCCCGACTAGTTGATAAGTGCACGAGAGAACTACCACGCACGCTTCAACGTCTGATTATTGCAGCTAATCGACTTCCTATTTCTGCCCAACGAAAATCCGACGGGAGTTGGGGTCTGAATCAATCTGCTGGAGGTCTCGTTAGCGCACTTTCCGGTGTTGGTAATAACTACGAGATGCTTTGGGTGGGTTGGCCAGGCGTTTTTGTTGAAGAAGGGCCTGATCGAGACGCTTTGACACAGCTTCTTCTTAGACGTGGTTGTCTTCCTATTTATCTTTCACGATGCGAGGTTGACCTGTACTACAACGGATATTGCAACAACATTCTTTGGCCTCTGTTTCATTACGTACCTCTCTCGTTTGAATCAAAGCTCAGCGAAACTAAAAACATGGTAAGTCTGTGCAGATATTATACTTCTTCCTGCCTGTTTCCAAAATTATTAATTTTGCGTGAGTATTGATTTTTTAAGTCGGCTGTCAATGAATATTGCTGTAATTTATTACTAATCTGCTCCTTTCTGTAAATTTGTCCCTCTCATCAGGGTTTGCAGTGGTCGGCATACCAGGAGGCTAATGAAGTTTTTGCTCGAGTCATCTTGAATGCATATCAGCATGGCGATGTAGTCTGGTGCCATGATTATCACCTTATGCTTTTGCCATCAAAATTGAAAGAGGGATATTCAAATATGAAAGTTGGGTGGTTTTTGCATACGCCGTTTCCTTCTAGCGAGATTTATCGGACGCTGCCTGTCCGCGAAGAATTGCTGCTGTCAGTTTTGTCCGCTGACCTCGTTGGGTTTCACACGTATGATTATGCGCGTCACTTTGTTTCTGCGTGTTCGCGAATCCTCGGATTCGAGGGTACGCCTGATGGCGTGGAAGACAACGGAAACTTTACGCGCGTCTTAGCATTTCCAATAGGCATCGATCCAGGGCGTTTCACGCAGGCACTCGCAACAGATCGTGTGCAAGCACATATCCATGAGCTGCGGCAGCGATTCCAGGGCCGAAAGGTAATGCTTGGCGTTGATCGACTAGACATGATAAAAGGCATACCACAAAAGCTTTTGGGTTTTGAAAAGTTTTTATCTGAACACCCAGAGTGGCGAGACCGAGTGTTGTTGGTCCAAATAGCTGTGCCAACAAGGACTGATGTTCCTGAATACCAACGACTTACATCGCAAGTCCACGAAATTGTTGGTCGAATCAATGGACGATTTGGCACGCTTGGATCTGTACCCATTCAACACCTCGACTGTTCGCTGGCATTTACTGAGCTATGCGCGCTGTATGCAGTCACTGATGTTTGTTTGGTCACTTCTCTTCGTGATGGTATGAATCTTGTCAGCTATGAATTTGTTTCATGTCAGAGTAAAAATGCGGGAGTGCTAGTATTATCTGAGTTTGCTGGCGCTGCACAGAGTCTCGGAGCAGGTGCCTTGCTTGTAAATCCCTGGAACGTAAACGACATGGCCGCTGCAATCGAAGATGCCCTAACCATGCCAGAAACTGAGCGACGTGAACGTCAGAGGCAGAACTTCACCCATGTCACTATTCACACTGCACAGGCATGGGCTGATACGTTTGTTTCAGAATTAAATGACACGCACGTTGAAGCTGAGTTAAGATGTAAACGCATCCCACCACAGCTTGACCCTCTGAATGTCATCGATCCATTTACTGCAGCCCGTCATCGTCTCATAATTCTGGCGTGGTTCTCCTTTGTTCACCTATATATATACGATCTCTCTCATTCCTTCACTTGCAACTTTTGGACGACAAAAGCCCAAAACACCTTTTATGATTTCTTGACCCTGATACTTGGGATTCAATGCTACACTGACTATGCAAAATGATAGCTCAAAGAAACAGGTTCGATCGGGGGTTCTGCCTATGAAGCCTATTAAAAGCAGTGTTCGCATCCACCCAGTTTCACAAGAGTGTTTGCAGCGATTGTGTGATGACCCTTTTACCACCGTCTGTATTTTCAGTGGTTCTGAACGAAATCGTTTGAGCCAGGCTTTTGCTCATCTCCCTAAGCTCTGGATAGCAGCTGAAAATGGCTGCTTCATACGATCGCCTCTTGAAGGTAAACATGGCCAGCTTGGTTTCAATGGTGGGGGAAAATGGATAACGATGGTTGAGACTTCCAATCTTGATTGGCTGGAGAGCGTGCAGCTTGTCTTTGATTACTTCTGTGAGCGGACTCCCAGGAGCTATGTAGAAACCCGTGAAACCTCGCTTGTTTGGAGCTATAAATACGCCGATCCAGATTTTGGAAGACAGCAGGCAAAAGATCTGCTGCAACACTTATGGACTGGACCAATATCCAACGCAGCAGTGGATGTCATCCAAGGCGCCAAATCGGTGGAGGTCCGACCCATAGGTGTAAGTAAAGGAGCTGCGGTTGAGCGAATAGTTTCTATGATGGGGGAGTGCGGTTCCTCGTCTTCCGTTCCGCAAGTTGAAGGCGATACTGATGTGACTGATTCCGCCTGCATTCTTGGTGCAGCAGAGAAAGTGTCGCAGACTAGCAAGTTGAGTAGTAACAGATATGACATTGAATTAGATCCACGTGTTGAACAGTCAAACCATGTTGACAGTGGTTTAGAACATCGACTAGTTGATTTTGTGATTTGCTGTGGACACTTTCTTGGTCGCGATGAGGACATATTTGAATATGTTGATCGCTGCGCATCTGGATTAAGAGAGTCATATCCTGTTTCAACTGCTGGGACTGTCGGGACAGTTTGGAAGGCGAAGGGGAAAGGGAATGTCGGGAATGTCAACTTCTTTGAAAATGAGACCTCAGGAGACAGTACTTCCAAAGTAAATAACGCGGCGAATGGTGAAGAGAAATTCATTGGAAAATCGTTGTCGAGTGCTGGCGATGGTGTGGAAGACGCGGACTCAAAAAGTACTGATGAGGGCAAGCCACCTATTTTAACAACATTTGGCTTTACAGTCACCTGCACTGTTGGACGGAAACGTTCTGGTGCTGCTTACTATGTGAATGATTCTGATGATATTGCTGAACTTCTCGCTACATTAACAAACAGTCTTGATGATGGGAAAGGACGCATAGAGCTGTTGCAGTTTGATGCTGAATCTAGTTTGGGCTCTAGTAGGTCACTTGCGGAACTTGCTCGATATGGCAGCATGGTGAATATGTCGACAAACCTGTCACGGCAAGGCTCTGTTGTTGATGTCACGGCACACAGATATGGGCGAAACCAATCAGTGAGTAATTTTAGCGACAATTCTTCATTAGAGTGCGGCAATAAAGGGGACGCTCAAGTGAAGATTGCCCTGCCAAATGACCTTTCCGCCTCAATTTCAGCGGAAGCTTGCAAAGTTTCTCTTCAGTCATAGAGGCTATGTACAAAGTGAGCGAATTTCTGTTTTCAATTAGATTTAGATATCATGAAATCTACTTGAGCACGGTACACTGATTAAATATGATACATATTATATATCACATTTGAACTATTGTATACTCTCACAAAAGTACGACTTGCACCCAGATCCTTCTCCTGGACACAGCTTTCGTCGCTCAAGCCACTGCGAGGAGCCACTACACGCCCCCTCCTCGCGCAGCCTTGTACTGCAATAAATATTTCTGGTATTTCACTGCTATCAAGACTCAATTCTTTGAGACGATCATGAAGTACCTATCGGCGTGCGATCCTTGTTTCCAGAAACGATCAAAATAACTCTGCTCGTGCACAATATGACCCGAGCCTATGCCTGGAAGTCCCTGATATAGCCTCATACCCGCAACATTTTCAAAAGTCGTCGAACCTTTCCCATCAACAGCAGTGCCTTGAGCAATTTCTGCAAGGAACATTGGTTCATCTGCCTTTTCATCTTTCTCGTGCAGCAGCGACGATATCGTGTTCGCTAACGACCGCATGTATTTGTGATTATCACTGAAGAGAGTGAGCACTCCGTCATCAATAAGCACAGTGTGGATACATTCAAAAAACGAGGATGTTAAGAGGTGGAAACGGTTGTCAGCAGTCCTACTCCCAGAGTGGTGTGGGGGCTCAGGAAAGTTAATGAATATGTACGAAATTGACCCAGGTCGAATATTATTTTGCAATACTTGCGTTGCATCGCCTCCCAATGCACAAAGGTTTGTAATGCCCTCACAGAATGCACGTGAGAAGATTGAATGTATGCGTTCGTGGCGCAGCTCTAACGCGATCCAGTCTGACCCAGGATCTTCCTTCGCTTGTGCAACTACCCAGTCGCCATTTCCAGCACAGATTTCCATTTTCACCTGGCGGGCTTCCCGATTATTCCTGATTTCGTATTTACTTTGCACATGTCTCTCGAATTGTTTTGTGGCAGAAAAACGCAGATCAAAACTTTCGTCTGAAGAGAACAGAGCACCGAAGTCAATTTTACAGTCGTCGGTAATACATCTGCAAAGATACTTTTTTGCTGTATCCAAATTGTCAATTTGATTTCTCTTGCATTGGATCTCCAATCCAAATCCAACACGTAGGCTCTCAAAGAGCATATTTCTGAGAAAAGTGGCCATACCTGGTGGTGTGTCCTGAGGTTTCCTATTTGTTTCACCTTTTAATATGCACGAATGCGCAGCAACCGTCTTCCCTGGAATTTCTGCATTTTCGACAGTGTGGTGTCTAAAAATCAGTGTTCGGCACAGGTGCTTCACAAGACTTGGCTCGTTCTGTAAACCTGCTAACACCCGACCACAGAAAGCATTCATTCGCTGTATCTCGAGAAGAAGTTCTTGTCGCGTGGTGCGCTTAAACATCACCGAAGAGTCTTCTGCAGGGTCAACATCGACGACAGCCAGGGATTCCCCCCACTCACGACATGATTTTCCGACCAGCAGATTTTCAACTTTCTCTAGCGCAACGGTGGCAAATTCAATCGATTCTTTGACTAGTCTATACATCCCGAGAAGAGCTGCGGCACGCGCAAGTTGGACGTGCATAAAAGCAAGGGCATCTACCCACTCAACCTCTGCACGCTGAGTAAAGTTAGGACTATGGTAATACAAACATCTGGCGCCGCGATCACAGCAACCTGCAGACCAAAACTTGCAGCTTTGAGCTGTCACCGCTCCACCTCCAGGCTCGCCATTGATAACACGTTCTGCGTCTATTTTTGCTTGAGTAATAACGCGAAAAATTTCCTCCACTTGCAAATTCTGAGCAAGAAGCTGCACGATAATTTTGTATGTAGAGCAGTTCGGTGTCACGCGTCCACTGTCAACTTCGGGAGATTGAACGCACAACCTGTGGTACATGTTTAATGCTCGGGGTGTGTCTCCAACACGTTGACATGTTCTCAAGAAAGTGTTGATGCCCCTGATATCCAGTGGTGATATTTTTCGCGTTGCACACAGCTCATTAACAAGAGCCTCTGCAGCATCGACGTTTCCAGAGAGCATGTGGCCTTTGAGCATGGTGGTGTATATGACTACGTTTGGTATCATTCCCGGCACAGCTTGCATGCGTTTGAGTACCTCGATTGCTCCTGACATGTGGCCTGAGTTTACATACGCATTTATAAGTGCCGCATATGTGTAAGACGTTGGCAAAAGTCGTTCGTGTGTGACAAGCTGACGGTATGCAGAAACGGCACGACTAAGCTGCTTTTGCTGAGAGGCAGTAGCTATCTGCCGAGTCAAGAATTCAGCTCGCGCACGGCGTCTTTCCCGCTCGTGAGCAGGAAGGGTTAATTCTTTGGAGCGAAACCATGGTTTGACATCTGGGATATTCACTGTGTCCACTTGCCTTTCAACCATGCATGTGCCACCTGAACTGTTGAAGGGACCAAGCTGGGCGTTGGCACTCAGGGCATCGAGTGCTGCGTTCCTTTCAGATCGTTCGCCATCATAGCAGAGACACGTCAACTCATCAACATCAACGCAAACTGCTTTCAAGGACTCTGTGAAACGCGCATACTCCCCTGAAACTTTCCTGCGTTTACCCTCTGCAACACGTTCGGAATTTCTTTCCCTGAAAGCTTGCTCACGGCCAGAGCGTTCCCTGACTTTCTGAGCCCGTTTCTTTTTATCGAATAGTGTATGCTGCTGCTTATCGACATCGTGCGACGTTCGGGCTACTCTTCCTCCGGGGCTTGAGGTGGCGTTTACCCAAGGGCGCACTTTCCCCTTGGGCATTTTTGTACAGGTTTGCCCTGGAAGACTCGTGCACGCCTTCCTTAAAGGTGCCTTTCCCTCATGTTTAAGGCGTGTCAGTATGCTGATTGCAACCTTCAAAGGTACCAAGCAATCAGTCGTAGACTAATACGTGCTCAAGTGTTGTGAAGGACCGAGTTATTTCCAGAAATACTTTCGAAAGTACGAAAGTACTTCCGTACGTATCTATTTCCGGAAGTACGCGTATTATACCTTCGAAGGTACGAAAGTACTTCCGTAACTACAACCGATGTACTTTCGTACGAAAGTACCTTCGTACGAAGGTACGAAGATATCTATCTACGCTACAACTAGCTACGAACGAAGGTACGAAAGTACTTTCGTACTTTCGTACGAATAATGAAGGTACCTATCGCTATCTACCTTAGAAGGTACGAAGGTAGCTAGTAGCTATCTTTCTAGCTAGATAACTACGCAAAGTACGTATGTACGAAGGTACGTACTTTCGAAAGTACGAAAGTACTTTCGAAGGTACTTTCGTACGAAAATAGACTACTTTCGTAAAAGTACAACTACTTTCGTACGAAAGTACTTTTACGAAAGTACGAAAGTACGAAAGTATTATTTTCGTACTTTCGAAGGTACACGTACACGTTGTACAGTACGTACATACCGGAAGTATTTTTTACCAAATAAATTGAAGAATAGGAGAGAAGCGACGCTCTTGTACGACCTGCGGCGAGACGCTTAAGTAGTTTAAGAATTAGCGCCTCCGCTGCGCGTCGGTAGTTGGGAGAAGGGGGCACGGCGCGGCAGGGTATTTTGTCTGAAAAGTACGGAAGTTCGTGTACTGGTTTAAAAGTGGTTTACATCTGTAGAGTTCATCGTCAGTTCCGTGGCGCGTTTTTGCAAACGAAACTCCAAACGCATTTGTAGGCTGAAATTTTCGTACGTAGGTCCGGAAAAACCCCTAAATGGCGTTCGCACTCACGACTCTACACGCACAGTATCTACACTACATGAGTACATCATTATTATGTATCTAGCTATCTACGTTCGTACTTCCGGAAATAGCATAGCCCTACATATCGTCACAGGGGGATGGGTAGTCTACCCAAAAAAATCAAAATATTTGAAGACTAATTACCCACACGACATTTTCGAGTAGCGATGTAGCGAAGGGGCTCGCTACCCGCTATCTGATTTTCTTCCTCTCAGGTAGTGGCCTCCGCTACCGCTGAGTCGGCGAAAAAAAAGGATCGCGCGAGATCTCGGAGAATGAGCGTTAGCGCCGAGTTCATCGAATTCTTTAGTGCAATCATCTCAACTAAACAACCTAAATCGCTTCTCGTGGTCATTTCCAGCAACTTTACCAGTCATTGTCCGGCGCGAAAGTGCCTCCCTCTACCTTGGGACGCCGTCGAAGTCGACGAGGTGAGATCTGACAGAAAAAGTTGGAGGCCGGCGAAAAAAAACACGGGCGAACCCTTCGGACAAGACGCCCCACCCCCCGAGCGGCCCCGTTTCGCCCCCTCGCGGCTAGGGTCCTCGAACCCTAGTTAGGTTTAGGGTTACGCGTTCGCTCTAGAGCTCGGCGTCGCGATATTGCTATCAAATCACTTGTTTATACGATGAAAATTCGAACCTCAGAGGCTAAATGTACTTTCAAAGGTAGAACTTTTGAAACCTGGTCAAGTGACATAGTGACATAGTGACATAGTGGGGTAGCGGGCCGGGGTCGGGGGGGGGGGGCAGCCTCTCCCCCGGCCCCCGGGGTAGTGACATAGTGACATAATTGGGTAGCGGGCCCTGGTCGGGGGGGGGGGAAAACCCCCTCCCCCGGCCCCCGGGGTAACGGGGTAACCACATAACGGGGTAACCGGCCCGGGTCCGCGGGGGGGGGGGCAA
>NW_003315883.1:1750064-1792085 GCF_000151265.4 Micromonas pusilla CCMP1545
GCGGGGGGGGGGGGCGACCCCCTCCCCCCCGCAGCGCACCTAGTGGCCTATATAGTGGGATAGTACACGGGTAGTGTTACCCCCCCCCTGTGACGCCTTCTCGGAAATAGATACTTCCGGAAGTATGATACTTCCGTACCAAGGTACGAAAGTACTTCCGTACTTCCGTACCTACTCAAGTAGTACGAAGATACAACACGTGAATTGCAATCTCAGACAGCGCGAGATGAAGGAACTCATTCTATTCGTTTCCGTGGTGCTGTATCGATTATATAGTAGTCAGGAACGAGAACGACGATTTCTATGAGCAAACAATCTAAAAATGAATCGACCCCATGATGTACTTGAAAGGAGAAAATTGAAAAAAGAAAAATTCGTTGACTCGTGAGTTGCTTTCAAACTTTCAAAGGAGCTGACCCTAGCGCGCGCTTGCGCGCCGCTTTTCGCGCAGTTTGCGGGCCGGGGCAGTCGCGCGAAGAGTAGATCGCATCCTACGCCTCGAGAGCTTTCCATCGATGTGCTTTTTGTGAGTGTTACCCCCGCAAACATGGTCAACGATCATGGATCAGAAATGAGCTTTCGTTTCTGACGTACTCTTTATAGTTTTTAATTGCAGGAGTTCAGATCTCTTCCAGATGTAGAGAAAGGTGTTTTGACACTCCAACTCTTCGTTGTTGTTGCACTCAAACAAGCCTTTTTCTCCACAGTTTTAAGTCAGCTTTTAGACGAGCGCTGCATCGAAACTGTTGAGGTAATTCTCAAGCTTCTCAAGATGGAAATTCCCTACCTTCGAAGGTACTTTCGGAAATTCCCTATATATTCTACCTTCGAAGGTACAGTACTGAAAGTACTTTCGTACTTTATTTATTATTTCGTATGATACGAATGAAATAAATAAAGTAACAACTTACTTTCGTACTTTCGTACTTTCGAAAGTATGTACTTCCGTATTCTATATCTGCGTGCGTGCATAAATGTATGTATACAGTACGGCATATATTATTAACGTGTACGTATTATCTACAGTTCTACACGTGTAGACTAAAATATCTTCGAAGGTATTATGTGTGCATGGCAAATATTATGGCTACACGTACGTGTACAGCTGTACACGTACTGTACGTGTAGGGCATATTTCTGGAAGTACGGAACGAAGTTTAAGACTCGTAGGGCACACGTACTGTATCTCCTTGCAAAATAAGAATACTCGACACGTGCACAACATTGTAGGGATACCGTATGTAGCTTGAGTAACGTGGTGTACATTATTGTAGTCTCTGTACGTTGTACTTCCAGATTTATCTGGAAAAAAAGTGACTTTTTTCTAGTACAACATGTACATGTACTGTAGCCCTCCATCGTTGTCGTTGTACCTACCTACGGAAGTACCTTAGAAGGTAGCTCCCTACTACCTAGCCCTGCAACGCTGTTCCCCCAGATCGGTCTGTCTCGGTGTTCACGGGCACGGCTGTGCTCTTCTTTGCAGACTTACATACCAACAAATTGGTCAACTTTCCACGTGAACTATGTTGGATTGCAAAGTTTGTCATTCGAACACACGCCTCTGTCTGAATGAATGAGGGGCACCCCCGTATATCGTGTCCGTGCTCGCTTAAGACGGCTGGTGCTAGTTTATCTTCATCGAAGCCTTCTTCCGCTTCACTATTGAACTTGGACTTTCTCTTCGTGTTTTGCTCCCACCACCCATGGCGCGTGCCATCTGCAGTTATTAACGCCGCAAGCCAGCTCTTACGCCGGGCGAGGTCTTTCCATCGCAATCTGTTCTCCATCATTTCTGCCACAAGCCATGCCTTGGTTTCAGCGTCAAAAAACTCGTTCACAACCAAGTCAAATTTTTTTCCCCCGCCTTTGCCATCTGGCCCTTTGATGAAGCGCACCTTTTTCACTGTGACTGGGTCTGCGAAAGGTGAAACTGCACGAAAAAACCCGTTAAATACGCGAGGTGCACCCACGAGGATCATTTGCCCAAGTCTTTCAGGGTAGCTGCGACCGAAAAGTTTCAAGCAAGCAATAGCCATCTTTGGATTCATGTCCGATATTGAGAACTTATGAAAATCCACCACCCATATATACTGATCGTTTGGAAAGGGAGGAAGAATAGGCTCCATAAGCTCAAGAACCTGAATACAGTGCTCAACATTGGACTTGTGACCCTTGTCGCGTGCCATGCCGATGTCGGAATATACCAAAGCGCGGCCTCGCTTGTCCCAGCCAACATGTTGCATATAATGCGAACGAAGATCTTCATTTAAACAGGTTGAACACATTTTCGTCTGGGGCTGGACATCAATGCGCCACTTTAAAGTTTCTTCCAAACGCTTCTTCGCCTTCGAGATGTTTCCCCTGTCCGCGCGAAGGAAACGACGAACGGTGTCGACGGCGAGCGACAGGGAACTTCCCGGAACACGCCAATATTGATCGTACAGAGCAAGGAAAAAATGATTTGACACGATCGGACTCGCGTCCTTATTCAAAGCATATAAACGGCTGCACAGTCGAGGAGGAAAAAAATATTTCTAAGCCCTACTACACCACTCCCTTACGGACGAGTCAATCGCGAGTACGGGGGCTACAGCCGTGGTTAGCGCCAAGACGTCCTCCTCTTTCAAGGTGGACATCGCCCTATCACGAACATCATCAACGTCTACTTTTCTGGGTACGCATTCGCGGCCCAGAGCCGTCATTCCTCCTTAGAATCTTGTATTCAAAACATATCTACTTGTTTCTCTCGCAGCTCGTCCAGTGAAGTTATTTTCGAAGCGGCAGCTTCCGGTTGTGCGGCATAGAAAAACCTTCGCGTAAAAAATGACCGTAACGTACGCTGTAGACGTCGTCGTCATCTTTGACGATAGGCATACAGTACATACAGTACGTAGCTACGTACCTATGATCAGCGCCTCTTCGGCCGTCGGTAGTTGGGAGATGGGGCCCGGGTGCGTATTTAGTCTGAAGAATACGAAAGTTTCCGTACAGGACGACTTCATCACGTCCCGAGGTGCAATAATTTATTTATTACTACTAATAATAATAATTATGATAGATAGATATGCCTATATATATCTTATATATATGTACACCTTCGAAGATAGATATATATCATATCATATGATATCATGATAGATATGCATGATATTTATTTAATATATATAGCCGTCCTTTGTTAGGGCACGGGAGTATTTCGATATGGTCGTTCTCTGGTGGAAAAAATATGACTTTTTGACGGATGCACTGGAACGGTAGCAGCAGCACGGCTTCTTCTGGAGCAATCTGCACACGTTGTAATCCAGCACCCCCTACGCCCCTAGTATCTTCGTTCGTACACGTGTAGTCTATCTACTTCATACTTCTGGTGTACCTTCGTACGTGTACTTCTGCAACTAACGCTGCAGTGTAGAACTATAGTCCGTTAGCTGTGGTCTATTACTTCCGTAAGTCCATGACATACAGTACATGTGAAAAAGTCATATCGTCACAGAAACTTTGGAAACACACGTTTGTACAAAGAAGCACAAACCGTGTCTCTCTGTTGAATGACACCATTAAATTGGCATTTCATGCTTCCGTGTGTGCCAACTGCGTCCTTAATTTTCCCTCGCATGCCATATTTCGTCCACAGCTCAAGAGGTTTAAACCATAGAACATCCTCTGGGTTGAAGAACATTTGGCGCACAACAGCCTTGGACTTGTGTGTCTTGTGCGGCACACCAGTTATAACTATGCGCTTTAGAATCACACGATTCGGGGCAGCCTCACGCACACTTCCAGATAATACCAGCTGTGCAGGCATTCCTGATGCGAAAGACTTCTCACTGAATGCTAAAACTGGAGCTGGTGGATAAACTACTGGTCCAAATACAGAAGCAATAGAAGGACGTCCATGCTGAAGGAACCGCTCGAATTTGTGCTTATCACCAATGCCATCTGATGAGAATATCGGAGAAGCGCGTTCACGGCGGAATCCAATGTGAAACCACAGTGGGGTCTTGCTTCGCAACGGAAAGTCACACGATGGTGTCTTTGTGATACCATAGTGCATCACTGTAAGCTTCGATTCGTGTTGCATAAGAGTGCTGATAACGAAAGGCCCAGCACCGCCACACCAGCCACTCCACGAGGGGCCTACCCCACCACGACCAACGACCCCACTGCAGTTTATCTTCACAGTTTCGGGTGAAGAAACACATGCTTCTTCACCTGCAAGGAGTCCTCGAGCCGCTACTGAAGGTATGCCCCGTATAATCAGTTTCACGAAAGTGCCAATACCGAGCCCACTGCTAGCTTGTGACCTAGCTTCCGTCGAAGCAAGCAGCGTGGCTCTCTTAAAGTTCTTGAAAGTGAAGATTCGCTCGTAGTCTACAGGAAGCTGCTCGTTGGTGTCCCAAAGTGATGACCTGAAAGACTTGAGTCCGCGGTACCGAGCAAAGCGAAGGCGAGCTGGAATGTCTATGGGGGTCTCGATTTCATCGGGAAAGAAATGTTCATCGCTGGCTCCTGCTCTACTCGATTGACGTGTCTTCGAATGCTGAATTGTAACAGCACTCTCACGTGTCTGAAAACTGAGCTGAACTTGGGGTTGAAACTCGTCTGCTGCAACGTGTTGTGAACTGGTGAATTCATCACCGCCAAAGTGTGCAGTCTGTTCTAAAAGAATCGAACGGTCGCGTTCTTCCTCAGATTTGCAAATCATTTTGGACTTGCTCTTCATTTGTCTGCAGTCATGATCTCTACCTTTATCTGAATTGCATGATTCTGATATCATGACATCCCAAGATGCACGTCGCACTTCGCAACTATCCAGATTCTGAGTTGCATTGTTCCCTTGCATCGCATCCAGCTCTTCATCAGAGGGCCAGGTCTGATCGCCACCAAACAAGCCTGGCGTGTTCTCTCTGACGGGAAATTGTTGCTGCTGAAATATCGTTGTCCCCGGTAATCCAAAACCAGTTGTCTTCTTCATTGGATCAAAAATAACGTTTGACCTGTCCCTCCTATTTTCTGTGCACGTGGCTCTTCTTGTAAACTGATTAGAAGCTGAGACAATGCCACCCAACGTGAAATCTCCCACTCCGGGCAAGTGGACTAGTTGATTGCATGACATCGAAGTACCCCGCACATGGCCCTCAGCAGCTATTGTTACTGTCGTCGGATACAAAGAAGCTGATGATTCAAAGCTTTGGGGCTCAGGAATTAGGCTAGCTCTTTCTACTAAAACATAGGCCCTCTGGGCACGCCACCTAGGCTGCACTGGCATTTGCTCAGCTAAATGCCGGATTAATTCAAGCAGCTCGCCATCCAAATCTGCTGGAAATACTCGTAGACGATCGTGAGGTAGTTGGAGGCATTCGCGCACTGCTGTAGCACAGGTGTTTCGGAGACTAGCACGCATTTTGAGTGAACACCTCTCAAGCCCCCGCAGTGCACATAGCACCGGGGGTAGACCAAGTGCTGTAGGTGCTAACATTGCAGATCTGACAGCTTGCGACGCATCCACTTCTACAGCTTTGATTTCTGAATCCGAATACATTTCGCCTTTATAACAAAAGTCAGCAAATTCCTCTGTATTGGCTTTTGGTTGAACTTGAGTTACAACCAGAAGCAGGTCTGCAACTTTCATGATCTCAAGGGCAGCAAGGGGTTGCTCAGGAATCACTATAAGAAGACTCAAGCGATGGGACTGTCGCTTGACATCGAAAGTCACGGGGATATTGGGGCTTGCCAGCATGTCCCTGACCAAAATCGCTGGGTCCAAGACCCCAGCAGCAGTCATGAAAGCCTCAATAAATTCCGACAGGTTAACTCTAGAATTTAGTGCTAAGATAGCTACGACCTTAGGGGCACTGCAGACATTGCGCCTCTCTTCTATGATAACAGCACGTCGGGCGTCGCGTGCTTGTTTTGCGCGGTGGGCACGAACCGCTTTGCGAGCTGCTTCAGTGCCGACCTACGAAAAAAGAAGAGTGCGTCACCGAAAAGTTCTCTTTCACACACACTCAGAAGGTGCTTGTCTCTGAGGTTCTGATATCCATACATGATAAATCCGAAAGAACGTTGCGGCCTGAACGATTGTTGGCGGATGCAATATATTGCGAGGACTTGTTCGCAGGAAGCATGCTAAACGGAGAAACCGAGAAGACTTTTACCTTTTGAGGATTGTGAAGTCCACTTCCTTTCTTACACTTCGAACCTGCAACTTTGTATTTGTTGCGCGTGCTTTTCGTCGCGTAGCGTCCGGACTTGTGACCCTTATTATGCTGTCCGTGAGCTGAGGCCCCGCCCATCGGTGCTAATTACTTCTCGCTGCAAGGAAGAAATGTTTCCGCGAAGACGAGCCACCGAAAGACCGGACAACGTTCCTTCATTCTCTCTTTTATTTTTTGGGCATTTTTTAACGATCAGAGGCCCGCGTACGTGTCGTGTTCAGCGTCACTGCATGTACAGTACGTGTACGTGTACTGTACGTGTACAGATAGAGCACGGAACGAACGAAGTATTCTATTTTCGTATCATACTTACGTACTTCCGTACTATCTTCGTTCTTGACGACATAATAATATGATTTATATATTTATTTACACTATGTTGTTACTACATATATACATACGAAGGTATTATATTATTATTAAACGGAAATAATAGAATATTTCATATAATATGCATAATATGTTTTATTTATGTACACGCACATACGTTTACGAACGAAGTTATCCCATAATAGCTACGAATGAAGGTACCCAAGTAAGGTACAGTATATCCGAAATAGAATATGGGATAGCAATAAGTGCAATAATAAGTTGTTCTACAATATCTTCAAAGAGTCTCTTCGAAGGTACTTCGTACGAAGGTACATAACTACATACATACTGTATATGTACATATCTAATACGGAAGTACCTCCGAAGGTAGATAGACTATCTAGATAGCTAGATAGGGCTAGCTAGGGCTAGTATTACACGTGTAGCTAGTAGTCTAGTGGCAAACACCGCGAAAGGATACAACGTTGTACGGTTAGAACTGTTACAAAGGATATTTATAAAAGGAAGTGTGCGCGTTGTGCTGTAACATCACGCAGAAGCCGTTTTGAGCTCTGTAACTGCACAGCATGTTAGATGACATCACCCGCGAGGTGTGCGGAATGACCGCGTCCTTGTCTGAATCGTATGCGCAAAGCATGGACTGGCGCGATCGCGTCGATTTGTAAAAGAGCAATTTTCTTCGCAACAACAGCCTCGACCCGCGTAGTTCAACTGCCGGCGCAATAGTACTTCCGTACATAGGCTACATACTGTATCCTTTACTTTATTCCTAGGGCCTATGATAACAACAGTGTCCTAACAGTATTCCATGCAGGGCTACACTACAGTAAATATCTAAGTATTCTCTAGCTACGTAGCTAACAACTTATTACACGTGTACCTCCGCGCGCAGATGTGCATCGCGCATATACTTTTGTATGCGTTTTTTATTTATTTTATGAGTACAATGTACAACGTACTTCCGTAGTGTACACGTAGTGTAGCCCTACATTCTTTTGCTGACCTTTTTCGAAATACATATACGTGTACAATAGTATATGTATAGACCGCCTCGTCCTGTCGAGCCTGAAGATCTTTATGCGGTCGACTGCGGAGCCACTGAGCGCCGAGACGTCGCGTGAGGATAAGACTCCTGGGAAGTGTCGAAAGGAGTCGAGAATATCAGAGAGACTCTGAAAGGGTGCTGGGACACTCCAGAGTGCATCAAGAGGTGATGCAGAGGGAGTGCTGGGAGTGTGATGAAGCAAGAGCGTAGAGCGCGTAGTTCCTTGCGATCCCAGCTCACACGGCGGCGTACAGCAGGCGGCGTGAGACAGGAAGGTGCGAAGGAAAACTGTCAAGTGTATAGATAGACTACATACAGTACTACAACTACTGTACAGATAGACTACAACTACAGTAGTACGAAAGTAGTAAGTACTGAAGTATGATATTATCGTACTGTACTTTTATGATAATAATGCTATGGTCAATATCTCTGGCTAGATTACAATACTGTACAACATTATTGTCGAAATACCTAGAAATACATGCTGATAGCAACTCGAAAGCATGAGTTATGACTCGCATATTCATGAAGCTAGAAGCTTTAGCATACAACAAATACTTTTAAAGAAAAATGTCTCATCTCTACGAGTTGAAAACAGCCTCGATGAAGTTAAATCTGTCTCTCTTCAAAAACAAACTACACCAACGTAACACAACTTTGATTTGTGAACTTTTGAGTTTTACGTGCGACGGCCAGACTGTTGCCTAAAATTAAACAGTATGTTAGCTTGTTGCTGTTTGCCTCTGATACGTTATACATGCAGCTAGTGGCATAATATGATCTCCGGGCAGTCTTTTCAGTTACAAGCAACTGATGAGGAAATGTTGACAACTCTGGAGATAGGAACAGCAGAAAAAATAAATAAATGTTCATTGGATACCGATGTCCGGGACTGGGCAAGCAAATCATGATTTGGGTGCATGAAATACACTAGATCACATAATCAAATGAAAAGCTAGAGCACATGTAAGACCCGAATTTGTGAAGAGTTCGAGAAAGTACCGCTGTAAAGGAAGAAAACTGGAAAAACAAAAGGTGTTTGGTTGTGGGAATTCTGACGTAGACGTACCCGTAGAAAGACTGCCGGCGTACAAAGGTCGTGATTCGGCCTGCAAGGCCGTGATCTCCTCAACTCCCTTCTCATCACTACAGATGTTGTCATATTGATGTAAAAGTCGTCGCCATCTTCTGATTTGGCCATCGAAGCTACGCTTGCTGCAGTCTCGGAGGGGATCCGGGGTTCTTGGATGTCGGCGTAAGTTCGTCGACCGGCGTCCTCGCGGCACGAGTTGTACGTATCGCGCATATCCTATCGTATTGTAGCCGAGATCCAGTTGCTTTCGCCGAAGCACTAATCGAGAACGGTCCATCCGCGGATGCGCACTATAAAATGCAGTTGTTTGTAGAAGGTACTTTCGAAAGTACTTTCGTACTTTCGAAAGTACTTTCGTAGCTATTATTGTATGCGGGTGTTCGCGCGTACACTTTTGTACGTTATTTTGTCACGAGTACGTTTTTTGTAGTTTTTTTCGAATTACGTACAGTACAACGTTGTAGCCCTACGTGTAGAGGACTACCTTAAGAATATTTACAGTACATTCTGATCGTGTACAGTACGTAACTACGTACTGTATGTACCTTCGTACAGTACGTGTAGTTGTTTTTGCCTAAGCGAGCAGATTTCTAGGGCTGCACTTCACGGAGACTTGAAATAACACACACACACACACAACGTCAGGTATGGCGCTCGAACACCAGCACGCCGAGTCATAACATTCGTTTAGCTCGTGAACAGAACGACGTGGTCGAAATCCATTGTCGTTGTCAAGCTGTATAAAACAAGCTGGAATAAGCACGCGCCTAGGAGAAAAATTCTTGCACGCCAGAGCGCGCTATGTCCTCGCTGTTGTTCACCAGTTCACGGGTTTTTCTGCTTCCTTTCTTATCCTTAACCGCGCCGATTACTAACCCGGGAGTTGCATGCCCTCGGAAGATCGAGCGCTTTATAGCTCCGTTGAAAGAGCGAATGAAGACGAAAAGCATGTGCAATGTTGATGACAAGTTTGAGTCACGACCACTAGAGTTGCTGAACATTCTACGTTCCAGGTCTAACGTGCCACGCCTTGTTTTGAGCAGTCCACGCTTGAAGTCAGTAGTTGACACAAATCTACGTAACACAGCGAATTCGTTCTTTGCTAGAGAAATACATTCCGTGTCCAATATACATTTACAAATGTGCTCGTTTCGAGGTATGAAGACTAAAATAAAGCCATACTCATCTTGGAAGGCAAGATTCCGCGCTACTGCTACAGGCAAATATGCGCGCAAGCAGAAGGGCAAACGGCACAAAGCTTCTTCGAAAACACTGCGACAGAAGATGCTTTTACGGGCTACAAAACTGGTGCATAATTCTCTGGTGCAGCCAATGAAAAAACTTGGATTTAATCTCCGTTGATGAGTTCAATGTTCGAATAACTGGGTGCCCGGTTCAACCTGCAAACAAGAGGTGTACTGTACAGCGCAACTCTGTGGACCTAAGAGGATTCGATGATCCCCATGAGAAGGATCGTAGCGGAATATAATTTAAGGACGCCTTATCATTTTCCAGTCAATACCTTGAAACATTTGGCTGTGCAAAACTATACTGGGCGCTCTAGTGTTTTCTTTGCTTCTTATAGTTTATCTGTGAGAATATATTGCTTTCAAAAATACATACGAGCAAAACCAAAATAACTCGTAAAAACAGAACTTTTCAAAACACGGCAGTACCTACCAGCACTCTAGCAAAACCTTTGGTGGCATTTGCTAGTGATAGTTTCTCCGCATGTTTTCTTTGTGCGTCGTCAACTTTTATGTGGTACATATGTCTTGCAGGGCAAATTTTCTTCAGAAGTCGTGTGATATCTGCCTTGGTCGTTGGCTTCAGGTGCGAGAGTGTGAAAGCCTGCATTTCGCGCAGTGACGTCGTTGAAGCTGTAGGAAATCGTGATTTGATTTCCGGCATAAACATGTGCCTGTAGTAGTTTTGTGTGAACACCTACGATGAGGAAATGATTTCGTACTACACTCGCTGGTGATTACCTGACCATAAGCTCAATATTCGCAAATGAATCACTTTCCTAACGACCGAAAACGAACGTGAACTTGAAAGTATAGTCAAGGAAAAATATTGAAAATTGAGTATGTGAACCTGCACGATTTCGGTTTCCCTACCAAGAGCTTCAAGTTTCTTGCAGCCCTGCTAGTAGTCGTGTTCAAAGAAATGAATGAAAACCTGAGAAAAATGTACCAAAAAACTCAGCGATTCAAGCATCTTGTCGACGGCACGGTCACAAACTATGTCTCCTGGGAGAAACCCCTCCTGAACCTGTTTTTTTGCGGGATGCAACTGTCAGATATTGAAGACCGAAAAAAAAGGGATACTGCACGCAGCTTAGAAGATCCGAAGATTTACACCGCACCTCAAGTAGCTCTGAGCCAGCCTTTTCGATCGACACTTCCGAAACTGCTTTTCTTCGCCGTGCATGTGCTGAAAGTCTCCCCTTAGCCGTTGTCCTTGAGAGCTATGCGACAAAAACAGTGGGTAGGTCGCTCTACGAGAGGAGGAATCCTAGCCGTACCACTTTCAAAGTTTTGGCGGCAACTACGCGCTGTGAAGAACCTAAAAAATTCTTACACTCCATGCATCTGAAGCCGAAAGTAAGCAGAAAAAAT
The DNA here is from genome assembly GCF_000151265.4 of Micromonas pusilla CCMP1545. Taxonomy (NCBI): domain Eukaryota; kingdom Viridiplantae; phylum Chlorophyta; class Mamiellophyceae; order Mamiellales; family Mamiellaceae; genus Micromonas; species Micromonas pusilla. The sequence continues at coordinate 1,761,381 of NW_003315883.1, forward strand.
AGGATTGGAATGTACATCATTAAAACAACCTGCAAATGTCTGAACAAAATATATTTGCCTGGAAGCACTCGCAATATTTTTTAAGGCAACTACTTTTCTTGCAGTGACAGCCCTGCAGCGAATCATACACTGTTGACAAATAAAATAATTTGTTTAGATAAAAATACCCTGTTATGTCTGCTTGCACCCTCTCTTCGTTTCTCTAATGGTCCAACCCCAGGAGCGATTTTAGGGCGAAACGCATTAGGATTGCGCTCGAGGGTAGACTCAACAGCTGTACATCGTATCGCAGCACTTGCAAGATTGTTAGAGCAGTTAACGCAGTTACAGCTATCACAATGCAGTCCCGAAGCAAAACATTCACAGTACCTATCGAGACAAATCGTCAGTTTAATTTGTTGTCTCTATGTTCTCACACGCACAATTTTAAGCAGCGGGAGTTGCGGCAGTTACAATACTTTTTCCTTTTTGATGGCATCGGAATTCAATAATTGCTTGCGAAGCGTCTGGCAAGTTGATTCAGCTCCGTGAAACTTGCTCGATTAGAAAGTTGCAGGTAGTTTCGGAGGCTCGTTCGTCTCTGTTTCCAAGTAGGGCTAGGGCCTGTGTACTACCTTCGGTACAACAATGTACTGTACACGTACATACGAAAGTACGAAAGTATCTATGTTTCATACTGTAGAATACTTTCGTAATACGTTAATAAATGTTTTACGTTCGTTACGCTATTTCCATACTGTAGATAGATACGAAGATAATATAAATAGACACAGTAATAAACAACTTACTGTACGTGTACCTTCGAAAAAAAAGGTTAAATAAGGAAAAAAAAGGTTAAATAAATAAGTATTTCAAAGTACTACAAATTTAACTCAAAAATCGACGGTCTTATTTCGCTCGACCCGCAAAAGTCTTCGCCTTCGGCGAGTAAATAAATAAATACTTTCGTACTTTCGAAAAACTAAGTTCTATTCCGGGAGTACTTTCGTACGAAAGTACTTCCGTACAACGGTTACTGTCTAGCTAGACTACCTTCGAAGGTACTTTCGTATTTTCGAAAGTACTTTCGTACAATAGATAGACTACACGAACACTAACTACCAGAGGATACCTTCATACGAAGGTACCTTCGTATAACTTTTATAAATATGTACAACTACAACTACAGTACTTGAAAGTACTTTCGTATCATAACAACTTATCATGCATACAGTATGATAGTAAAAATAAGTAAGAGTACGTGTACGTGTACAGTACACGTCCAACGTTGTAATAAAGTAACTAATACTTCGATAGATTTAGGGATAGATATTTTTTCCAACTATGCTCGATATTCTATCTTGTACGAAAGTACAACTACTTGTGTGACGCTGCATAAAAAGCATTCAGTACGTGTACAGTACTGTACAGCTGTACTGTACACGTACTGCAATCAAAAACGGAGAGATCGAAAACGTGCGACTTTCTTCCGCTCATCGCCCCTAGTATTGAAGTCTGTAGTGTCCAGTTAAACCTCAAGTCAACTACTGGTAAGGCCCTTCAGGCTCTATCCCATTAGTCGACCTGCACAGTCTAGATTTTTTAAAGTTGGCGACGGCATTTCCTCCACACACAACGTTGTGTAGCACTTGAAAGACTGACCGCTCTAATAAACTCGTAAAACTATGACAGGCAGATACTCCTGGTTGGCAACGCTAGATCCTTTGTACAACGTAGGTCATTAACGGCTGATCTCACTGGCTTTGTTGAGGTCGTATCTAACGATTTACCCGTTGAGCCTGTTCACGCCGTTTTCGAAACCGAAGCCTTTCTTCTAGTTGCCAAAACCCTCTTCATTTTGTGGAGGACACGGGCAGCTTATACAAATCAAGAGGCCACAGCAAGTCATATCGTTATTCTGGTTCACGCGGTCTTGGGATACAGTTTTTTTCCAGAAGCTTGTTTTTAGCGAACGCATAATGTGGACCTCATCCGACCAGCTGTCAACCTCAACTACCTTGCATCAAGGCAGAATTTCCCGCCCGCGGAGGCGTCTATCTAAGAGTCATCTCCAGCAGGCACGTGGAGGTGCGCAATTATTCTCTGCATCATCATCTTCAGGGTTCCTAGGTACTATATCTGCCATCTTTCCTATGACGGATGTTATAGCTGGAGCTGCAGCTCGGGCAGCTTCGCAGAGTACCATCCATCCACTGGACACTGTCAAGGTTCGGATGCAAGCTGCGCTGAAAGGCAACGTCCCACAGAAAGCCAACAAGGCCTCTGCACAGGGTACAGCTCTTAGTGGTGGTAAATATGGCATTGGAATCGGTCAAGCGACCTCGACCGCAGTACGTTCTCCTCGATCCATGGCTGTTGCAACTGGAGCTGTAATTGGCAAGTTTGGTTCAGAAATAGGGAGTTTGTACAAAGGTGTGCTTGGTGCAGCTTGTGGTGCTGGAATCGCGATTGGTGCATATTTTGCGTTCTACGGCGCTGCGAAAAAGGTTCTTGAAGCAAACTCGGGCTACTCTGTTTCGACTATTGCTTTCCTAGCAGGTGGGATAGGCGCCCTTGGTTCTTCTATAGTGAAGGTTCCTGCCGCAGTTTGTATCAGGTCTGTACAAGCAAATGTGTATCCGAATGTCATCACTGCGGCCCGTCGAATCACAACAGCAGCAGGTCCTCGTGGACTATTTACTGGATATGTCCCTACACTTCTTGAAGATGTTCCAGACATGGCGGTGAAGTTTGCCGCATATGAAACCATGCGTGCAATGCATCGCCAACTCACTGGAAAAAGTCAAGAAGATTCAGCAGCCGCTGCTGACATTTCTATGGGTTTAATAGCTGGTGCTGTTGCTGCAGGTGCGACCACTCCACTTGATGTCGTGAAGACTCGAATGATGTGCAATGCCTCACAGCGCCCTTCATTCACTGGGGCAATCACTGGAGTCTGGCGAGATTCCCCCCCTGGTTTCAGCCGTGTTCGAACTTTCTTCACAGGCGTCGGCCCTCGCGCTTTCTCAAATGGCATCAACTCTGCCATTTTCTTTTGTTTCTTTGAAATCATGCGATCTTCACTCAAGAAGTGGGAGGAAAAACGAAAAAAATCCTGTCCATTTCGAGCAACAGGAAGCTACGTTACGAAATCACCTTTGAAGGTCCACACTGACAGCAGTTGTAAAGGTGCAGCTTAATAAACAACTGGTGGCGCGGTGAGAATTAGCGTCATTTTTGAGTAAAAATGGCGATTTTACTCGGAAGTACTACAAGCCTTGCCAGCACAGTGCTCCTACTGGCCTTTCTGTTTTTTGAATTTCTTGCTCACTCGGACTTTTAGGGATTATGGCATCCCAATCTACTATATTTGGAACGGTAAAGAGAACAATTGGCTTGTGTTGCACCAATTTATGTGCAGAGTTGTTGGAGATCTTTATTTTTATTTGTATGCATAGTCTCTTCTCAAAACTATTAGCATCAGGTGCACAGGTTGTGCACCTGTTTTCGTATCTGTGTCGATCGAGACAACGATCTCGTCTTTAGCTTTCTTGTTAACAAATTTGAATAACATTAAAAACATGAATGTCTGGCATATTCATCGTTTAAGTAGTCGCCTCTGCTCACGATGAAGAAGACAAAGTTCATGAAACATACTAAAAGTACAACTTCAAACACGCAAAACCCTGACGTCTTTGTCAAATTCTTGATGCCCATGTGTTGCATCCTGCCTCTTTCTTGCAGAGATGTAATGAAGGATCCTGAGTCGAGGACCCGGAGGGATTCTGACCTCCTTGAGTGCACTGTCAGATAAAAGAGTCAGACAGTCATCCATCAACATGCCTTTTCTGAAATTTTTTTCATACTTTTCGAGCCCTAGTGAAGTGAGCATGCAATTCGTATGGTAATAATAAATGTCTTGTGAAGCGTTTGTGCCAGTAAACCACTGACCCGCCTTCATGAAAGCGCCATTAAGCACAGCGAAAAGAACTCCGGTGCGCAGTGCATCTGTGAGATAATCTTGCGGCTTGGTTGACTTCACATGTCCAGGAGCAGACCCTACACCTCCGCCAGATAAATTCGTAGTAAGTGAAAGTGCAGCACCAGCTCCAAGCATCCCGATCATGTTTGTCTGAATGTCATCTACCCCGCGAAACCTTTTTACAGCAAGGGTAAGTCCACCTTGTACTGCCGTGAAAATGGCAAGATTCAAGGCCAGCACCTTGGGAGGGCCTGAGAATGATCCTGTTGCCAATGGGGAAGGTCTATTCGGGATGCTCGCTGCCTGCTTCTCAAGACTCTGATTTACCAAACCGAGGGTGTAACCAAGGACACCACCTGCAGTTTGCATGGAGTCACGAGTCAAGAGTCAAGAGCAGCTTGAAAACTGAAGTCTAGCGATTCAACGATGAAAATAAACGCAGATTCGATTGACACAAGATTTGGAGATTTGTACACAGAACGAACCTTGAAGAGCACTCGACGCGGATGTCACACCAACTTCAATCTGCATGGATTGTTTGAATGCTCAGGTGATATGGAGACGAGGTTGTGAGGGCCGTGACATTGTATGGTCATTTCGAGGTGAGCAATCAGTCCTACCGAAAGCGGCTGCGTTTTCAGCCATTCTTCAAACTGAGCCTTTTTTGTTTCGAAAGCATTGGTCATGGTCTCGATTTCCCCGTGTGTGCAAGAAATACTTCCGTAAACACGAATCTGACGAAACAGTGCCCTACTCCGCTTAGCTCGAACATCAGGGCGAAACGTACACGTAGCCCCTACTCCCAGAAGTACGGAAGTAGTCTACGTGTACAGCAGCTCTTCACGCAGTGTACAGGCACGTACTTAGACTACACGTAAGTGTATTGCGAATATCACACACGTACAGTAAGTGTATTGCGAATATCATACCTTCGTACGTACGACAATGTGTAATAAATACGAAAGTATTTTCTATCATATCTTCGTATGTGTATCTCAGTATGTACGTGTACAGTACGTATGTGTACAGCTGTACACGTCGTAGCAATATTGATATGATACTGTATCATATTTCCTGAATTTATTTCCTGAATTTTATGATATCGAAGTACGTGTACGTGTACGGAAGTACACGTACGGAGTACGGAAGTACGAAAGTACGAAAAGGTAGCTTTGTACTTTCGAAAGTACTTTCGTACTTTCGTACTTTGAGAATAGAATACTTCCGTACCTTGCTTGGTAATACTTTCGTACTTTCGTACTTAAGTACGAAAGTACTTCTGTACTAATAATATGATATCGTATCATACTGTACGGAAGTATTGATATGTACGAAGGTACACTGCATGTAGCATTGTATGTAGATATGTAGTTTTATTGCAATATGTATGCAATATGTAGTTTTATGAGTGTTTTATGTACTTTATCCTGTATCTTTTAATAATCTTTCGAAAGTACAAGTTGTACTTTCGTACTTTCGTACGAAAGTAGTTTTATGTACACGTACGTGTACAACGTTGTACAGTACACGTACTTCGGAAATATTTCTGGAAGTACTTTCGTACGAAATAATTTATTGTACGTGTACACGTGTACGTGTACGAAAGTACAAACGTACCGAAGGTACTTTATTTCGTACCTTCGTACGAAATAAAGTACTGTACCTTCGTACAGTACATCCTTTCGGTACAGATAGAATACGTGTACACGAACACGTACCGTTGTACGTGTACAGCTGTACACGTACATCAATGCTGACGGGTCGGATCGCACTTGAAGAAACGACGGTCGGGCAAGTACGAAGGCCCTCCCTTGAACAGCTGGAAAATATGGCGAGTCACTTGTTCCAAAATTCCGAAGTCTTACATGTGTTGATTTTACCTTGATTATCACGTTCACAGGCTTGCGAGAATTCGTCCTTGTGTTCTGTGAACGTAATTGTCAAACAACTCAGAGAGCTTGAGAACGCGCCTGCCGAGGGGATTAAGGCGCGTTTCTTTTTCGAAGACATGTCGATGTACACAAAACGTGCGTGTGAATGTAGGTTTTCATCAACGAAGATAATATATCGAGCGTCGAGGCTGAGTTAGTCGGACCAGGTTTGTGTGGCTTCCTGGTGTTCTCTTTCTATGTTCTTGAGCGTTCCCTCTCTCAAAATGACCACTCACACCTGGCGTACAGCTGACACCCCTTTCCATGGTGGCGTATTCAAATTAAGACTAATTCTGCCATCAGACTACCCGAGCTCGGCTCCAAAAGGAATGCATAGATTTTCCTAAATGCATTGATGTTTGTTTGTGCGAGTCTTAATTTTATTTAATAGCTGTGCTAATTCTTTTTATTCTTTTTATTTTTCAGGTTTCTTCCTGACAAAGGTCTTCCACCCTAATGTTAAGCAAGAAAGTGGTGAAATATGTGTAAATACGCTGAAAAAAGACTGGCTACCCAGTCATGGTCTTAGACATGTACTGATGGTGATTCGCTGTCTTCTTATTGAACCTTTTCCTGAGTCAGCGCTAAACGAAGAAGCAGCTAAACTAATGCTTGAAGACTATGGTGAGTATTTCAGACGAGCAAAGATGTTCACCGGGGTTCACGCGAAGGATATGAGAATCACGCAAGTAAGTAAGGATGAGTTTGTCTCGAATTCCGTCGCATTTCAGGCTAGTCTCAACTCTACAAAGAATGACAAGAAGTTGGATAAAAAAAAAAGCCTTCGGCGACTGTAATGTTAGGTTTTTGTTCTTCAGATTCACTAGCATTATTAGCTGCGTAGATATCTCAGGACGAGGATGAAGTTCGAAAATGTTCGCGACCTCCCTCGTGTGACTTTCTCACGATGAAGTGTCATCCAATTCATCACCCCAGGAGATATAAGACGCTTTTGTCTTCAGATACTCTTTGGGTTCGCCCTCAATCTTGAGCCCGGCATCGTCGCCGCCTATAATCTCATCAATGATTCCATAGTTTTTTGCTTCAAGTGGTGACATGTATCTATCTCTGTCTGTGTCTTCATCAATCTGCTTCACGTCTTGATCTGTGTGAAACGCCATCAACCGGTTCAAATTTGCTTTGTGGAACATGATTTCCTGAGCCTGAATCTCTATATCAACAGCCTGGCCAGATGCGCCTCCAAGAGGCTGGTGGATCATTATGCGAGCGTTAGGCATCGAAAGTCGTTTTCCACGTGAACCTGCAGTAAGAAGGAAAGCACCCATTGAGGCTGCGAGGCCCATACAAACTGTACTAACATCAGCGCGACACATTTGCATAGCGTCGTATATCCCCATGCCGGCGGTAACAGATCCACCTGGGGAGTTGATGAACAGCTTGATGTCCTGGAGAAAAAAACAAGTAAAGAAGAAATGTGATGTGTCCCAGTGCTAGCGCTATCCCTGGGCTCAGGAAGAACCTCTCCGTGTAGAAGAAATATGAGAGAAAATCGAATAGAGCACATACCTTTTTTGGATCCTGCGCGTCGAGAAGAAGCAGTTGACTTATTACAGCATCCGCGGTGAAGTCATCCACCTGGTTTCCAAGGAAAACGATGCGTTGACGAAGGAGTAGACCAAACGGGTCACCCGCTTCTTGCCGTGGAACCACAAGACCACCAGCACGGACACTGTACGCGGGATGAAGATCGCCACCGGAAATGCCAGCTTCTGGGATAAACGATGAATGTACCTTCCGAAATGAAAATTTGGCCCTTGTCGAGTTTGACGCTAGTTCGGACTTCAGTCGGCTTTGCCTTGTGCCTGCAGGATTCCAACTGAAGGGAACTCTTTGGGATAGTAGTGTCTGCGCCATAAGCAGTCACGGAACGTAAGAAGGGCCGGTGGATGAACGTGATAAAATAAGAATGCGAGAAAGCACACTAGAATTTTAAAGAATTTTAAGTGTGTTACGATGAAGTGCGGAGAACCTCTTACGGGCGATATTGTTGTCCAAGAACAGGTATAATAAAGGCCCTATTAATGATGTACTTTCGTACATTGTACACGTTCGTAGGGCTGGCCGACCGACCGCACCCTGATCGCCTACGCGATCACCAACACCACCTCCCAGTACACGTACTGTACCAGTACAGTACATAAAAAATATTCGTCCTTTCGTACTTTGAAAGTACTTTCGAAAGTATTCTATCTTCGAAGGTACGAAAGTACCTGAAAGTACTTCCGGAAGTATTCTATACCTTCGAAGGTACAGTATGATATGAAGGTAAGGCATACTTCCGGAAGTACTTCCGAAAGTACTTTCGAAAGTACTTCCGGAAGTACTTCCGTACAGGAGGGCTACAACTACATCATAATGTCTATTTAAACAACTTACTTTCGTACATACAACGATACTTGTAGATACTGTAGCCCATAATCGATTTATCATAAACGTTGTACGAAGGTATCCGATAGCTACAGTAACAACTTAGCCCCGCGCCCTCTATCTATGTTATCTGACTAGCTATTTGTACTTTCGAAAGTACGAAAGTACGAAAGTACCTTCGAAGGTACAGTACTTTCAGTACGGAAGTACGTACTCCAGCCAGTAATTATCTATCTATGATACACATTCTATTATCATACGAAGATATTTGTACTGTATTAGATACTTTCGAAAGTACGAAAGTACTTCCGGAAGTACTTTCGTACTAGATAGTATCTACAGTAGGTCTACGACAGTACAGTATCATACTAGTGCTGCGACCTTCTTTGATTGTCATGGCGGAAGTACTTGGCGGGTGTTCGCGCGTACGTGTACGTGTAGTTGTACAGTACACTGTTGTTGTTGTTTTTAGTCGCGAGTACGTTTTTTTTGCTGTTTTTTTCGAGTTTGTGTGGAGGAATAGAATACTACCTTCGAGGGTACCTTTAAGGTCTGATTCGATACAGTAGTACGTATTCTATGTACGTGTACAACTATTTTAAACGTACGTACTACGTAATGTATGATATCATACGGAAGAGTTTATTTATTATGGAAATACTGTAGGGCCTATGATACCTTCGTACAACGTAGATATCTATTTCCGGAAGTACGAAAGTACGTGTAGGGCCCTACTGTACAGTGTGCACGACGTGAAGATGGATAGGCAGCAAAACTCAAGCTAATGGGACCCCCCCTCAAAGACTCGCGTCGGACTTACCGCGTTTAGGATTTTAGTGCTAGAGACCTGCGAATTCGTCGGAAATATGTACTCAGCTTTCCTTTCGCTGAAGGGACCACAATCGCGCTTTCCTAGCAGGCAGATTATGTGTGCGAGCTTTAAGAAAGATTCGGCACGTGCGTACGCGAACGATTCCAGGAAATCTAGCCTTCCAGTTCCTTTGGTTGAGCGAAATATTAAACTTTCCGCAACAATTCTCGAGATCTTAGAGTGGCGTACGTGGGCACGGAACTACGCAAAGACGGCTAGCGCATGCAAACAGTCAAGTTTGATGTTGCCTAGTCTTAGTTGTCTGCTTGTTGAGATAGACTGGATCGTTGCAGACGTGGTAGCAATCCAAGACTGGCCAAAAAAGTTCTTTCATGACATAGCAGCGCGCGACCTTCGTGAAGATTTGCGCAATTCGCGTTTTCATTGTTCCTCTATCGACTATCTGCGCGACAATGCAGTGCCTTTGCGTGAAGGCCTCGACGAACTTCGAGCATTGTGGAACACTCGTCTTCGGTACCGTGTACCCTTGCAGTACCTTACTGCAACATCATATTGGCGTGAACTTGTTCTTGTTGTCACACCGGCAGTTCTCATTCCACGACCTGAGACAGAACTCCTGGTTGACATCATAAAATCTGCGATACATGAAAAACCATCCTTGGTGGAGTCCCCATGGGTTGATTTAGGGACTGGCTCAGGTGCACTTGCTATCAGCATCGCAGCTGAAATTTCGAAGGTAAAACATTCTTTGAACCCAGCCCAGAGCTCTAGAGAAGAGGAGGTCATTGTGCATGCCGTGGAGTTATGTCCCCGCGCTGCAGCAATCGCCCGACATAATGTGAGTCGATATCGAAACATAACTGGAGGAGGGTCTGGTGGAGTTTCTGTTTACGAAGGTTCTTGGTTTAGACCTCTAGAAGTTCGTGGTCTGACAGCAACAGTGGGCTGCGGGACTTTTGCTGGAATCGTGAGCAACCCACCGTACATTCCTTCAAAAGATTTTCTCAGTCTCCAGCCCGAAGTCAGATGCCACGAGCCATGGATAGCCCTCGAAGGCGGGCCTGGACCTGGGTTAGATGCACTTATCTCGGTATGCACCGGAGCAGCAGTGCATCTGCTGGGTGGAGGTTTTCTAGCCCTTGAAACAAATGGTGGTAGACAGGCACACGAAGTAGCAGAACTTTTGGAACATATGAGTCTCCAAGACACGTCTGGATGCGATAAGATGCCTATTTTCGAGAAAGTCAAAGTGCACAGAGATTACAACGGCACCGAAAGATTTGTCTCTGCGTGGAAGATTTTGTAAGTCTACAACTGAGCACATTATTATTCACTTCCCCTTTCAGAAGTCGATACCAGGCTTCACACAGATTTACACGGGGATAGATTATTAAGCAAAAGCTGTTGTGTAATAAAGTATAAAAATGATATTGTCCAACTTCTTTGCCACGAGAGTACCAGTCTGCAGGCAAAGTCCTCTTTTCAAAGAAAGCACCTTAGCTGTACTGTTTGTCCGTTTGCTTGCCAGGGGCAGCAGATGCAAAAGCCTTGACATCACATCTTTCGTCAATCGCAACAAGCGGGTCTATTCTCTTCGTCAAAGATCCGCGAACGATGTGGATCTGCTGTTCAAGTTCGCGTTTTTCGACACGTAGACGACCATTACTGCTTCCCTTCATACGCCTGTCAAAGTGTCGTTGAGCGCGACGCACTCGAACCTCGTCTACTCTTTTCATAGCGCGCAAAGTACTGAGAGTGATACCACGATCATATCTTCCAAGGCGATTTCGCTTTCGCTCGAACTGAAAAACTGAGTCTGTCGACAAGTCTTTGCCGTGCAGGACGCGGAACGCTTTTGTCCACTTGACCTTGCGAGGGTTCCGTTTCAACTTAAAGTTTTTGTGACATTTTGAGCGGCAAAAGCGAAATGTCTTCGAGTCGTTGCGCACGAAACAAATGCCATGGCCCGGGTACACCGTACTCGAGCAAAACCAGCATTTTTCGAGGCGCATGACGCTCCAAACTTCTGGCGGCGCTTCCGAAGACGAGTCTCTAAATTCTGCCCAGTTTTAGTTGGGGTGGGTGCGACCGACCGTTTTTTGATCGAGGGTTTGGAAAAGTTTCTTGACTATCACTCCGCTGCGGGTCGGTAGTTGGGAGAAGAAGGAGGGCCGGCGCGGAAGTGTATAGTATGAAAAGTACGGAAGTTCGTGTACACACGTACACGTACTGGTTTAAAAATGGTTTTCATCGAAGAGTTCATCGTCAGGTCCCGTGGCGCGTTTTTGCATACGAAACTCCAAACGCATTTGATAGGCTGAAATTTTCGTACGTAGGTCCTGGAAAATCCCGAGATGGGAGAAGGTCTTCCAAATAGACTTGACCCATTTGATAGGGCACATGCGCATGAAGGGGAAACTAGATTATTTTGTAGTATGTGATGTGTTCTAAGGCCATTTTGTTACAACGTTAAAGATCGTACGAAAGTACGAAAGTACCTTCGTAAATAACTGGTACGGAAGTACGGAAGTACACGTACGGTCTTCCGTACAGTAGCTTCGTATTCCGTATCAGCATTTCAGTCTGCGAGGTCATTCCGGAGAGATACGGCACGAACGTGAAGGCCGTAGTCGAAGCGCGAAGCGCGGATAAGTTCATTATTCCCAAATTTATTCCACCTTCGAGGGTATCATATTTTATCATTAATAATGCGTGGCACACTTTAAATGACGTCCGTTCTACGCTTTCTGAGGCGAGCTTTACAGAGTCATAATTGTCACCAGCACGCGTCACTTCATGTTCAGCCTGCTAATGTGACTTTCTCTGCTGCCACAGTAGAAGTACTTCCTTACCTCCTTGTCTGCGCAGCGTCACTGCTTGGTCTCTCAGGATGCCTTCCTCGGGGTATTGAAACACCCAAACGAAGAGACGGGCACGACACCGCATGGAATGCCATCGCGTGCTCTCAGCCACGCGCGTCATCGGTAGCTGAAGAGGGGAAACGTGCTTTTTCATTTCTTACTCCCGAATATCGCAGGAACGTCTTCTTCATATACGAGAAGCGTCTTCGTGTCCATAGCCCACCCGAGAAGGTCTTCGATTACTTTTCGTCAGTAAGAAACAATTGCGGTTCGTTTATGACTTCCTTGGACCTCATGCGCGCTGCTGTACCCGTATTTCAGCCGTTGAGCTCGAGTCACGTTAGGAGTGGATTTCTTGGAGGAGAACGGAGAGAAGACGACGACGATAGCGGTGTTCCTTGTTTCGTTCAGGTTTACCCTCAATCCGACTTTTTCAAATTGTTTGACACAGATGGTGACGGTTTGATCTCATTTCCAGAGTATCTCTTTTTCATAACACTGTTATCACTCCCAGAAAGTCATGTCAAAACGGCTTTTCAGCAATTTGACGTGGATGGGAGTGGACACCTTTGTCGCAACGAATTCATTGATATGATGAAAGTGATGAGGCTCTCGACTAGTCGACCAAAGGCAACTGGTTATAGAACCGGCATGAAGGCAACAGATATTCACGACATGAGCGTTGGCTTGTTACAGTATCTTTTCGGTGATCTAGGTAAAGAACACAGGCTCAGCCTTCATCAATTTGAAACATTTCTGCACCAACTTCGATCAGAGATAGATAAACTTGAGTTTACGCACTATGACAACACTAATACTGGATCTATTAGCTTACAAGACTTCGGTTTCAGTGTGGTGGCAGGTGCAGACGTGCTGAAATTACAATACTTTATTGAACGCGCTTCAAAACTCGCTTCAAGGGGCATTTATTCCTTGGATGAGAGAGTAAGCAGAGAACAGTTCTTGGCTTTTTGTCGACTGCTCAAGCACGGAGGCACAAAATTTCAGGAAATGATAAAGGCACACGTTCGCGCTGGGTCACAGCTTGATAAAGTAAATTTTATGAGGTTTGCAAAGGACTGTGGTGAGCATTTAAGTGAAGCACAGATAGACGTAATTTTCTTTATCTTTGACACAGATGGAGATGGACTTCTGAGCCCTGAGGAACTCCTTCACGTGACGTGTAGGTGGGATTGAGAGAATATGCTGAGCTCCATTAAACGATGATCACGATGATTCATCATAAACTCTTTTTGGTTTTAATGTTCAGCACCTTTTGCGTGATAAAAAAAGTCATGTTCTCTACCTTGCGACTACTTACCTGTGCATATTATGGGAAGCTAATATCTTTTCTTTCAACACACACTTTGCCGAGGAAAACGGTGGCCGCTCATCTGAACAGGTCTATTCTCGATTTTGACGACTAGGCACACCGTGTTTCGTTCGCCATCATGAAGGGTTCAATCAGAACAAAAGAAATGTTAGAAAACTATTAAAAAACGCTGCTTTGTTCGATGAACTATTCAATTACTTTGTCGTCGTAAATCCAGTACTTCCATGGGACAAATTTCAACATCAATAAAGATAATCTGAAATACATGTAAACGCTTATATTATTCCCTACTTAGGCAGGTGCCTTCTGCAGAGTAAAGAGGCGAAATTCTCGTGCCTGAACGAAGCAAGTTAACAGGGCTACAGTGCTGTGCTAGAAACATTTCTGGTGTTTTGACTGACTTATCATGAACTGTGAACAATACCAGAGCCAGATCTGGTTCTATCAGATGAAATTCGAAAGTTTCATTGAAAAATGGTTGTGCATCTGACGTGCGACTGTGGCTAGTGGAAACCGAGCTTGTGCATGACTTGAAGTCTTTCACGTTCCCAGCAATAGTAATGCGGACATAAGTTTGAGGAGCACTTGCATGAGTTCTGTGCTCGAGAATTTCCCAGCCACTGCCAGCAATAATTGTAATAGTGAGTACACGGGTAGGCTCTGACGGTGCTGGAACGCTAGGATCAATAAGATATTCTGGCTTGCGAACGAAACCACAACCTCCATTTGCGACAAACTTTCCTCGATTCAACCACATGGCTAGGTCATTTGTCTGAAAGTTTAATGCAACCATCTGAGCCCCCATGGACCATGCTAAAGAGGGATCAAAGTTCTGTGAAGTTACGCGACGCCTATTCGGGTAACATCTTAGAAGGTGTCTCCCGGTAAAGTCAAGCATGGTGGCTTTATCTAACGCCCATTTACGATTATTTAGCGTCAACTCGTCCCATGAACACGAGATCACGCGCTCAATTTCTAAAGCTTCTTTGATTACCTTGATTTTAATATTTTCGATGGATATTAGTGATTTGAACATTTCATTGCATACTTGCTGCTTTACCTTTTCTGATGAAGGTGTTGGTGGCTCATAAGAATTTGTCGACCTCATAAACTTAAAATTAAAATAAGAAAATGCTTCGCAAGGTTCTTCCCGGTTAGTGACATCATCTGAAATTTCAAACCTCGCGATATCCTCAGCATTGTCGACGAAACGCCTGCAAATTGGAATGGGTTGCGTCCTGACAAGGTATGGCGAGCCTGACGCTTCACGAACTTTATCCTCCTGCAGGAGAATTTAAAATTGTTAGAGGCTGCTGCACGGTGGGCTTCGAAAGAAAAAGAAACAATGTCAAAAGGTGTTTTTTAAAGCTGAAGTTAGGTGTTTGGCCTTGAAATTCATGATACTATCAAACGTACCTGCTTAGTCCCGATTTTATCTCGTATCAGTATGCGGCCTTTTAGTTCTGAAGGTGAAGGCCATTGGTTCAAATGTAATGAAAGCGGTATGAACAGCTTGTCTCCGAGCTCCTCAAGCAAAATCTTAGCCAACTCAACTCGTTTTAATTTAGAGCAGTGATTCTCCATTGTAATGATGACTGGATACTCAGAGGTTGTGTGTGCATCCTGCTTTATAGTTTTTAATGCATTGCGAAACGTTATTGATTGCGTTGCGGTGATGCCATGCATGACAACCGGTCCTTCTCTTCCTCCGTCATAGCAATCAAGCTCGATGACACGACAACCATGTAAAAGTGCTCGCTTTATTGCAAAAGTCAAAGACCTTGAAAAAAGCTGATCACCGGATAAATATGTATTGTGAGAACTATTGATGAAGTAATGCGATAATGGTTCATTCATTGAAGACACGTCCACAACGCACTTGCCGATGATTAGGTTGTCACCAGTGAGAACAAAGTCCCTTAGAGCTTCTTCAATGTCATAGGCATCCCTGTTGAATTTTGGAGCTTTTTCCTTTTGTGAATCTCTAAAAAAGTTCTTGAGGGATTCTTTGCTTATGGCCCTTTTCGTCTCATCAAAAAATCCACTGAACACAATCGCGGCAACATCGCATTCGGGACTAAAAGCCTGAGGAAGTCGGCCACTGCAACTTAAGCCCTGAACATAAAAATAAAGTTTTAGAAAACTTGGCCGATTTCTACAGGATCCACCGAAGGAAAATGACGACTCCCCCATTCACTAAAGAATATCGAATTTACCTTGAGCTCGAGAATACGATCCAAACGTAAATTTAAACTATCAGAACGACCCCGTGAGGAAAAACAAACACCCATCTTTTAAATGAAAACACAGGAAACGTGCTGAAGTTTTTTTTTGTATGTATGCGTATTTCGTCTAAATTTCGTACTTTTGGCATGGGAAATTTAATTAGCGGAGCGTGACCTTAACAAAGACCGAATCGCGAATTTGCTATGCGCAACGGACATACTGTAGTGTGTCATTGACGTACGGGTTTATGCTTTTACGAGTCTTTTATGTGTACAGTGTACACTATTACCATCAGGTAAAAGTTTTACACGTGTACGTGTACGTGTACAGGTAGCATTCTCAGGTACGAAAGTACGAAAGTACCTTCGTAGCTACGAAGGTACCTTCGTACTTTCGTACTACATTTGATCGTCTATTACTATGGAAGTACGAAAGTACTTCCGTATGTACCTTCGAACTACCTTCGTATGTATCATAGCTAGCTTGCTAGCAGAGCTAGTTTATTCAATACGAAAGTACGAAAGTACTTTCGTACGAAGGTACAAAGTACAAGATAAATATTACTTTCGTACTTTCGAAAGTACCTTATACCTTGAAGGTAGAATATTCATAATGTATGTAACAACTTGTTAGTTTATTCATAAGTTGATTAGCTATCATACCTTGATTTACCTTCGCAGGTACGAAAGTACCTTCGTATTAGCTACCTTCGTACTTTCGTACTTTCGAAAGTACGAAAGTACGTACGAAGGTACGAAAGTACTTTCGTACTTTCTACTTTCGTAAGTAAGTTGTATGTACTACATGTACGTGTACCTTCGGTAGCTCTAGCTACACGTAGAGCAATTTTAGGCCCTCTTATACTATCCTTCTCTCCGCGAACGGCCAGGTCTGTTCTTCGAGCGCTATTATTCCCAGGTATCACTTGAAATCGGAAACATCCTCTGATTATGACAGATGACAAGCAATGCCTTCTTAATTCTATGGATACATCGCGCGACTTCTTAGACAACAACGGGACCGACGCAAGGCTTCCCGACGACGAAGCCAAACAAAAGGTGAAGGAGCAGGTCGAGTTCTACTTTTCAGATTCCAACCTCCCGCGCGATAAGTTTTTGCGTGAAACCGTTGAGGCCGATCCTGCAGGTTACGTCGACATCTCACTATTGATGACCTTCAGCCGTTTGCGAACGCTCCTCGCGCGCGTTAGCAACGCACACCACGTAGAGTCCGCTGTAGACGTGGCAGCACTTCTTGAAACATCTAAAGTACTCGCAGTGAGCACTGACAAAAGACGCGTGCGTCGAATAAGTGAGCTGCGCCCACGTGAGGTTGTAGACGCTGAAGTAGAGCAACGCAGCGTGTATGCTTCACCATTTCCTATGGATGTTTCTATCGACGATCTGACGAAGTTCTTTTCAAAGCATACCAAGATACTCTCCATTCGCTTGCGTCGCCATGTCTCTTCGAAAGATTTTAAAGGGAGCATCTTTCTTGAATTACCGGACGCTGCTAGTTGTGCAGCGCTTATTCTAAAGAGCGGCGAGCTTGAGTTCGATGGAGCACCTCTCAATCTCGTGAAGAAACAGACTTATCTTTCAAGTAAAAAAGTACAAGTGCGGTGAACGGGAATCAAGTGACAACCTTTGCTCAGCAGAGGGAGGCAATAGAAATGAATACTACTGAAAGCAAGAGGCGCAAAATGCTCACCTGAAATGATTCGCACCTGCTCAGCATCGACTCTTTTCTTATTCCATGAATATAGGGGTATAATATCGGAGTGCAATCTGATGACTATTCATCTTTGAAATGACCTGGTTACAAATCAGATCCACTTGAATGCACTGAAAAATGACGCAAATCATTACACAGCTTGTTATTGACCATCAGCTTCGGGTGCACTTTTACGTACGCTTGGATAGAATCTAGCGTTGTTTTTTTCCAAAGGCATGTACAGTAAAGCGCTGCTTTCTTCCAGAGCATGTACCATGAGGATCGAGAGTGGAGTAGATGGCGCGTCGCGTATATAATATGTACGATTTCTACATACTCTTTCATAAAAGTACCTAAATTTCTATCCCTGCTTCGGTACCACTCACTTTCACACTTCACGAACAGTGTTGCTTTCTAGCTAGAAACTAACTTCGAAGTTATAATTTGCAATGACCAAATACCATAAAACATATTTGTTCGAACTGTTTTTTGATATATCGGAAATGAAGAATTAAAATAATGCTGAAAACCGTATCCTTCCCTGAAACAGAGCTATCGCGTCGGTCAGGCCAAGGCAATTGAGCTCTCTTCGCACATACCGCTCAAGAAGTATAGAGCGGTCCTGTTCACCTTGACTTTGAAAGATATTTCGATAGAGTGCTTCGGCAAGTTGACCTTGATTCCCCTGCATGGCCGAATCATAGGCTAACAATTAAAAGGACCAAAAAAATACATGATTTGATAGTTGAGATTTCGAAAAATACATAAAGCAAGCTAGTTTTAATTTTAGATTTGGTGTGTGAAAGTATATGTATATTTTCCACACCGAATTCCCATAAAATGTCTGTTCCATTTTTTTGAGCCAAATATTGATGCCGACTCTCAAACCTTCCGCTCTAATACGTTGTTCTAAATCATCCTGGAATGAGTCATACAACACCTGACTAAGTTGTCTGCCCTTCTCATCTTCGTTTCGCAACCGATAAAGCACCATCCAAACGTGCAACACTGTTAACGCGTGTTCACCTCTGAAAGATCTTTCCAACTGCAGAATTTCAGTCCAGGCCGCATCTTCAGATTGAGCTAAAATTGTCGAGTATAACTTATCAGCTGCACGCTGATTGATGGACTCGCCGCTGTTGAATACAAATATAATGCTGTGCCGGTAAAATGAATAATGCAGAGTGTTGTGTGAACGCATTTTTAACTGCACCTGTAGAACCCACCAAGCCGAAGAGCTTGCCGTAAAATGAATCCATCCTTTGGTTTTTCTGTTTCTCCCTTCTCGGGCATGACCTCCAAGCTCCGAGGCTGATCAGCAAATAACATTCCGCGCGAGCGTGTCGTACTTGACAGGAATCGCTTCGCCAACCGGCAAAAATTGGAGCATTTTTTAGAAACAATGGAAGGCCGGTCTAGAAAATAAGTGCTGTCCGCTGCAGCAGAGTACGTCGCAAATGAAGCAGGGCTTAAAAAAACTGTGCAAGCGCTCCAAATAACACGATTTCTCATCATAGAGCTCGTGATAAATAGGTAGGGAGTCGCAAGAGAGAAGACTATAAAGTAAGTAGACGTTGCGTTCGTTCGAACGTGAGTAAAATGTACTTTCGTACTTTCGTACCTTCGAAGGTACTTTCGTACAACGTTGTAGCGACGAGCGAGGGTTGTTTATCAACTGAAGTATGAATCCTGTTCAAGTAAAAGTTGTTTATTGTACGTGTACAACGCGCGGTGTACGTGTACACGTACAACTACAACGTTGTACGAAAGTACGAAAGTATTCTACGAAGGTACTTTCGTACGAAGGTATCTTCGAAGGTAATAGTCGATGAGTACACGTAGTCGATGTAGCTTACGTTGTACTTTCGTACGAAAGTACGAAAGTACTTTCGAAAGTACTTCCGGAAGTATGGTGGCCTGGGTGCGCTTCGCTGCACGGTAAACGGGGCTCACTCTAAACTCAATCGATCAGTTTCACCGGAGAAACTGCCAAACTCATCCCACGCCGATCAGTTGATCGGAGTGAGGCTTCACCCCTATCTCGCCTCTGATTGGCCAAAAGTTCTGAGAAGCTCTGAGAGCGCAGCAAAAAAAAAGTCCATGCCCGTTGACTTTTTTTTCGGATTTTAGTACTGTACAGGGAGTGCCTGTGGCTACGCTCACAATTTTGGCTACGTGTACACGTGTACACGTACGTGTACAACTGGACATATGGATGGGAGACCGTAAAATTATCCGCGCTTCGCCTGTGACTCCACCGTGTGCCAGCGTGCTCCGCCTGCGCTGACGCGCGCTCCGCCCGTCGCGCCTTCGGCGCTCCAGTGGCGCGCTCCGCGCGCACCCCGGCGACTCCACCATCTGCCAAAAAACATCAGCGAAGCGCACCCACAGGCCACCTTGTATCATACTATGATCGCATCGCACTAGTATACTACTACTGCCGAATAAACAACTCATGTTTACAACGGATAATACTGTACGTGTGCAATCCCGGGGTTCGGTTCCCCGGGAAATACACGTACACGATTTATCGAAAAATATCGTTTTTTCGGTTTAGGGTTTAGGTCCCGGGGTAGGTACCTTGAGTTCGGGTCTTCACAGTAGGGTTTTTTTCATCGTACCGCGGTTTAGGGACTATTTACAGTAAGCGGTCGGTGCGTTCATGCATGTGCTCCGCGGCGAATGCCGCGCGCGCCGTCATCGCCTTCTCGGTGAGGAACGGCGACGAACGTTTCTTTCGCTTACGCCAGCCACCCCTCCTCATCATCCGGCAGATGGTGCTGGGACTGAGGTATTCGCCGAAGATGCGGAGGAGCTCCTTGCTTAGTCCTTCGATAGTTTTGCCACCTTGAAACGCTCGATTGACTTCATAAAGCTTCGCTTTGATTTCCTCGTCCGCCTTTTGCGGGCGGCCCGGGATGACCTTGGGCTTCGTCTCGCCTAGCTTGTCCTGTTTTTTGTACTTAGCGTACGCGTTCTTAGAGAATCCCCACCTCGCGGTCGTCGCGGCGACGCTTATTCCCTTGGCCTTATTCGCTTCCACCGCACGGATGAATCGAAGTTTGTCACTCTCGGAAACTTTCGTCCCCGACGCCCGCACGAAGAACGCGGGAGCGGAGGGACCTCCGGAGAAGCCGAGACTTACTCCGACGGTCGCGTGCGTGACGAGCTCCGCGTCGGCGTGTCTCTTCACACCTCGGACCGTCGCCGGCGCCTTGCGCGAACGCCTTGGGGCGGAGTGAACAAATCTCCATCGGAGTCACCGTACTCGCGTGAAGGGGGTGCCGACTCGCGAGATTGGCGTGGAGATTGCAAGATGGTTATAGCGCCAAGTTGCATGGGAGACCCGCCCGGCATGCCGGGACTATTCCCGGGGTCGGGGGAGACCGCGTCGTGCCCTTCGTTGTCGTTTCTTTCGCGGTTAACGGCCAAAAGAGAGAGCGGCGACGACAGACTACTTGCCATACGAGGAAAAAACTACTCGTACTTCCTGGCGCGCCCTGACGCCGTGCAGGCGCGTCGATTTGAATATTCATCGCGGATTCAAAGGGAACTAGACGCGAGGGACGATCAAGAAGAGATTCGCGCAGCGATGAGCGCGAGAAAGTTGAAAGGCGCTTAAAACTGGCATTTTTTCGCGTTTTTCCCTCTTTTTTCTGAAAAGGAGGAAGGTACAGTACGTACTTGTAGGGCCCTACAGTTGTACAGTAGTTGTACAACGTACTTCCGGAAGTATTTTCGAAGTAGGTAAGTTCATGTTATCAAATTAAATAAATATTAATATTATTACGAAAGTACGAAAGTACTTTCGTACTACCTTCGTACACGCACGTGTACACAATAATGTTGTACTTTCGTACTTTCGTACTTTCGTACTTTCGAAAGTAAGTACGTACGAAGGTACAGTAGTACAGTAAGTTGTTTTACGGAATACGAAGATAGAATACTTTCGAAAGTATTCTATCTTCGAAGGTACTTTCGTACCTTCGAAGGTACTTTCGTACTATCGTACAACGTTGTACTTCCGTATGTACAACGTTTTATGTCCCATCGATCGGGGAGGTTTTCCGATCAAAAAATACTGAAAGGGTATTTTTCATCGCAAGAGCCGATCAAAAGCTTAACGCGGGTGACTTCTGGTCTGCGTAGTCCGTCTGATATGCTGATACAGGTACAGTACATACGAAGGTACGTACGTGTACAGTACAACGTTGTACACGTATTGTAGGTCTCACCAACAACGCGCTGGACGTAACAGTTGTACGTACAACGTTGTACTTCCGGAAATACTTTCGAAAGTATCATATTTAACTTCCGGAAGTAACGTTGTAGCCCATTTTACCTGTAGATATTTCCGTACTTCCTTATCTCGGGCAATACACGTGCACTACGTGTACTGTACACCGCGTTACACGTACAGTTGTGTACGTGTACAGTACGTGCCAGCAAGATAGTGTACAATACTGTATTTATCCGATACACAACTTTCGTCACCTTCGAAGATAGTCGTACCTCGTACAGCCCATATGAGCGAGTCTGGACGATCAAAACTTTACTCTGACCCGCATTCGCGAGCAGAACTCACTTGCGCATTGTTAGCCCTACGGACCGCATAAGCATCATGCCTGAACTTAAAAGTGACGTGCCAGCATCCGAACAGCGAAGCAACTTTACTTGGGTTGACTTTAAACAGGTGAGTGCAGAGAGTATTGACTTGTCTTTCGGCTGAACAACACATCTCTCGCCGCTTTCAGGTTCAGGAACTTACTCGGCGCAATCAAGAGCTCACAAAAATACTCGATCTGAGAGAGCGAGAAGTAGCGCATATTACCGCACTTCTGGAAACAAAAGGCGACGTTCTCACAGCAGGTGTCCGAAAGTCAAAAATAATCGAAGTTGCCAAAAAAAATCGCGAACTTAAGTTGGCAGTTGAGCGCGAAAAGGCAGAGAAGGAACGCTTACAGACTGAACTCAAAAAGTTGCAAACAAAACTAAAAACGCACACGTCTGATATAGATCGTACTGAATCCCCTGTCGAAACTGCGTATCGTGAAGTTGTAGCGGAGGCTTCAGAGACAGCAGAGTTGGCCAGGAAGGAACTGGCAGTGTGGAAGGAAAAGGCCACACACGTGGCAGCTTGGGCAGAGCGCAGCAGCGGTCGCTATACTACTGTTAAGGCGGAAAATGACAGATTGCGTCTTATCATCAAGCGCGAGGTAGGTGATGCTGCTGAAGATTTAAATCGCCTCGAGGAGGCTTCCATAAAGCAAGGGCCAGGAGGTTGGAGAGGACGCGCACAGCAAATCCAAAAGCTTAGGAACGAGAATACCTTACTAAAGCAGAAGCTTGGGAGGATAGAGGATCTACAAAGTTTCGGCAGAGGTCAAGTCACGGTGCCTGAAATCGAGATGAAGCAGACACATATTCGAGCGGAGGCATTAGCGGATGTCCGATCGGACAACGAGTATCTTGAAAAGAAGTTGAAGCAGACTGCTTTGCGCAAAAACCTTGTTGAGAAGGAGTTGAGAGTTGTCCGTGAGAAGGTGAATGTGCTCACTGAGAAGTGCTCGAACGACGATAAACTTATCAGTGCACTCCAGCTGGCAATTCGTCGTAAGATAGATTCAAGAGTGACCGAAGGCTCTGGAACAGGTCTGCCAGGCCAGGCAACCTTTCAGGGCAGCTTTGCAGGAAATGTTGTGCCTGCGGTGATGCATCATGCTGTAGAGCGCAGGGCCCACGCGCAAGAGCAACAAATCCAAGTTCAAAATCGCATCGTGCAAGAAATGCGTCAGCAAAATTTACAACTGCGTGCAAAGATCGCAACCATGGAGTATGATTCAGGGAAGAACACGAGAATCAGAGAAAAGTATTCCTCACATAACTCTGAATACAGCCTTCCGAGTGGAGGTGATGGTATGAGTGTTATGCTTAGTGACCAAAATGTCGAGGACGTCGAAACTCTCATCAGTCATGCAGAGGGTTTGGAACGGCTTGTTGAGCTCTTGAAGGGTAAACTGTCAGTAACAGAAGCACAGGTTGAACACTTGCGCAAACAGCTTAGCTGATGAGTCCCTCTTGCGTAGTTGTAGCTAGAGGCTGCACTAAAATTGATGGAGTGACTGAATGTAGGTCACACGCGGGGCACAACAAGAATGCCGAAAAAATTCATTTGACTTAGCTCTAACGGCATAATTTTCTGAGTAGAGAGTACCACAGGCTTCGTTGTATATTTGGAGGAAATGGAACACGAAGTAGAGATACAGTAGACTAGTCTACCCGTGGAAATGATGGTATGGGAGACGGAATTCTGGTGGGGTGTACAAAAGCTGTAAGATATTGTCACTGTGTCATCTTCTTGCCTAGCTTAGTGTCTTGGTTTAGCAAATAAGGTGGATGTTACGCCTGCGCATTCTTGACATTGGACTTCTTGACAACCGCATTCATAAAAAAATATATCAAATACTACACGTACAACTCGTGACACAGTGCTCTTCAAAGTATATTATATCATAGTCGAGATAGATCAGAGTACACGTACAGTTTTCTTAAGGTTTATTTCATAATCGATGTTTACGTGAAGCACTTAGACAAGTGTTGCTCAGTAAAGCTGCAATTGTCATCGGACCTGCCCCTCCAGGTACCGAGGTCATTGCACCTGCAACGTGTGATACCTCTTCAGCTGCAACGTCACCAAGAATCTTGAAGTTCCTCAACGGCTGTGGGACACTCCTAAAACTCTGCTGAGCATCCCGTTGCATAGCAGTGACCGAGCTACAAACATTGACACAGTCCTTTTGGGGCGAAATCCCAGTAAATATTACACTTTCGTGACAGTCAGGCACTGCATTGATTCCTATGTCTACTACTGTTGCCCCCTCCTTTATCCATTCACGCTTGACAAGACCTACACTTCCAACAGCAGCTATTACTACATCAGCCTCACACAAGGAATGTAAGATCTGCGCTTGTAATGGCTTATCTTCGCACAACTGACTGTCATCAGAGCCTGCTGTAGAGAATTTATCGAGAAACCAAATTGCCCTTGAATGCAGGATAGTGACAGAGGACGCCCCTGCATCCCGCAGCAGCCAGGATAACGGCATGCCAACAATATTACTATCACCGATAACTGTCACTGCCTTTTTCTTCACATTAATTTTTTCTCGCCACAACAGTTCCATACAACCAAGGGGGGCACACGGCATAAATACAGGCCGCCAGGTGCCGCGTGCAGAAAGTCGGCCTACGTTTTTTGGGTGCAGTCCGTCAACATCTTTTTCTGGGCTAATACATTCGAGGAGTTTGTTTTCAGTTATTTGTGGCGGCATAGGCAGCTGCACAAGAATTCCATCAATGTTCTTGTCCGAATTCAAGCGGCGAAGGATCTGGCGCACCTTACCTTGTCTAATGTCCCCAGGAAGATGTATCAGGTAAAAGTGTATTCCAGTTTTTTTGCAGGCCTCGCCTTTCCTCCTGACGTAAAGAAGGGAATCTGGCCTATTGCCGACGACAATAGCAGCAAGACCAGGTGGACGAGGGTTCCGTGAGGCACTTATGGCGATCTCTCGCATCCAGCGTATCGCGTGTTGACGCCCATCGAGATGCCGAGCACCTCCGGTCCAAGGCTTTGCGCATATTTCTGAAACTATTCCCAAGCTTGTGTGTCCGAAACGGCAAGCGTCGAAGTTGTTGAGACTTCTCTTTGAGATGCAATGAACAAAACCCTCAAGGCAAGAACCTCTACTCAAAACAGGCCTAAGACCAAAAAGTCGCATCTTCTCACGCAAGAGTCTGGCCGAGATAGGCTCTAAAGGACCTTGTACTCGTATGCAACGCGTTGTACGTGTACAATAAACGTTGTACTTTCGTACGAAAGTACTTTCTCGAAAGTAGTATCGTTGTACGGAAGTATTCTACAGTATGGAAGTATACACGTAGATAGATCCGCGGAAATAATACTTTCGAAAGTATACTTCCGTACTTCCGTCCGTGCAGTACATATTTTATGTACATGCAGTACAAGTAGTAGTTGTATGTAGCCCTAGCTAGCTAGATCGATACGAAGGTAGTTAGCTAGCTACTACCTTCGTAGCTAGCTAGATGGACTATTCTATCTTCGTTCGTACTTTCGTACTTTCGTACCTTCGTTTTGTCCGGATGGGTTTTATTAGAGCTTAGTTTTTGTGTAAATTTCAAATCCTCACACGTTCGTATAATACCTTCGTAGTTGTAGCCCTGCCTCCGAAGATAGATATGTACGGTATCTTATCGATATGTACGGAAGTACGGAAGTACTTCCGGAAGCACTTCGTCCGTACTGTACAACATATGTGCACTATGATAAAATATTATTGTACATACACTATAAAACTACTATTAAACAACTTTTATGAACTCACTAAGTTGTCCACAACAACTTATGATAAGTTGATTCAACTTAGTATGATTTCTTTTATGTGTACGTGTACAGCTGTACACGTACGTTGTACGAAAGTACCTTCGTACGTTGTAGCCCTACTGTACGATAATAGCCCTGCCTGAATATTTTATTTATGGATATGATATCATATCATATCATATCAATGCACTTCCAATTTATCACGTACGAAGGTACGTACAGTACGTGTACAGCTGTACTCGTGTAGCAGTCGTGTAGCCCTACTGTACAACGTACACCGCGTTATTCTGATAGCCCTCAACAGTCCCCCAGCACGCTCACGTCCGTCCGTGACATAAGTAATCGCCTACCCTTTGATCATAGTCATAGTCGGCTATACTTTCGATGGCCGCGGATTCCAACCCGGAGACATCCACCAACGCTGGCAAGAAAAACTTGTCCACGGCAATACTTGAGCGCAAGAAATCACCCAATCGTCTCGTCGTAGGTGAGGTGACCCCCCTAACTACAAAAGTTCTTTCCGTGGTTTCCAGCTGCGAACACAGCCGTGTGAGCGACGCCGTGCTTCCTAAAATCTCACGTGCATTCTCTGTTTCGATTCATGTGCTTGCAGATGAAGCTGTGAACGATGATAACAGCGTTGTTGCACTTAATCTTCAGAAGATGGATGAACTTCAGCTTTTTCGCGGAGACACGGTTTTGATTAAGGGCAAGAAGCGCAAAGATACCGTCTGTATCGTTCTCGCTGACGAATTCTGCGAGGAAGGCAAGATTCGGATGAACAAAGTTGTTCGTAAGAACCTTCGTGTTCGTCTCGGTGACGTGGTATCCGTACACCAGGTATGGTTTTTCGTGGATATATATATATTTATATTTCTGAACACTGAACTCCTCTTCTGAAACAGTGCACAGACGTCAAATATGGCCAACGCATTCACGTACTTCCCTTCAGTGACACGATCGAGGGTGTGAGCGGGAATCTTTTCGACGTATATTTGAAACCTTACTTTCTTGAAGCGTATCGGCCAGTCCGCAAGGGTGATACTTTTCTTGCA
The DNA here is from genome assembly GCF_000151265.4 of Micromonas pusilla CCMP1545. Classification (NCBI taxonomy): domain Eukaryota; kingdom Viridiplantae; phylum Chlorophyta; class Mamiellophyceae; order Mamiellales; family Mamiellaceae; genus Micromonas; species Micromonas pusilla. The sequence goes on from NW_003315883.1 coordinate 1,788,082, forward strand.
CGAGGTGGCATGCGAGGTGTTGAATTCAAGGTTGTTGAGACGGACCCTGCAGAATACTGCATTGTAGCACCTGACACCGAAATATTTTGTGAGGGAGAAGCGATCAATCGTGAGGACGAAGAAAGGCTTGACGAAGTCGGTTATGACGATGTAGGCGGGGTCAGAAAGCAAATGGCACAAATTCGCGAACTTGTTGAGCTCCCCCTGCGTCACCCGTTGCTCTTTAAAACAATCGGCGTGAAGCCTCCCAAAGGGATTCTGCTCTATGGCCCTCCTGGATCAGGTAAGACTCTCATCGCCCGTGCAGTAGCAAATGAGACTGGTGCTTTCTTCTTTCTCATAAATGGGCCTGAAATTATGTCCAAACTTGCGGGCGAATCTGAATCAAACCTTCGTAAAGCTTTCGAGGAGGCAGAGAAGAACGCCCCAGCTATTATTTTCATTGATGAAATAGACTCAATTGCACCCAAACGTGAAAAAACTCAAGGTGAAGTCGAGCGTCGGATTGTTTCTCAACTTCTAACCTTGATGGACGGCATGAAATCGCGAGCACATGTCATAGTGATGGGTGCAACGAACAGACGAAATTCGGTCGACGCTGCACTTCGACGTTTTGGACGGTTTGATCGTGAGATAGACATCGGTGTTCCAGATGAAACCGGTCGTCTCGAAGTTCTTCGTATTCACACGAAAAACATGAAACTCGACGATGAGGTCGACCTGGAGAAAGTTTCGAAAGAGACTCATGGTTACGTGGGTGCAGACCTTGCTGCTTTATGCACTGAAGCTGCACTGCAGTGCATTCGTGAAAAAATGGATGTCATCGATCTCGAAGATGATACCATTGATGCCGAAATTTTGGATTCAATGGCCGTTACAAACGAACATTTCATCACGGCACTTTCAGTATCAAACCCTTCTGCACTCCGCGAGACTGTTGTCGAAGTTCCTAATGTTTCCTGGGAAGACATCGGTGGTCTTGAATCAGTAAAGCAAGAGCTTCAAGAAACAGTTCAATACCCTGTTGAACACCCGGAGAAATTTGAGAAATTTGGAATGGCACCTTCGAAAGGTGTTCTCTTCTATGGTCCTCCAGGTTGCGGTAAGACCCTTCTTGCAAAAGCGATCGCAAATGAGTGCCAAGCAAACTTTATATCTGTGAAAGGTCCAGAGCTTCTTACCATGTGGTTTGGCGAATCGGAGGCAAACGTACGTGAGATTTTCGATAAAGCTCGACAATCTGCTCCATGTGTATTATTCTTTGATGAGCTTGATTCGATCGCCAATCAGCGTGGATCGAGCTCAGGAGACGCAGGTGGTGCTGCTGATCGTGTACTTAACCAGATACTTACTGAAATGGATGGAATGGGTTCGAAAAAAACTGTTTTCATTATTGGTGCAACAAATCGCCCAGATATCATCGATTCGGCTCTCATGCGCCCCGGTCGATTAGATCAGCTAATCTACATTCCTCTTCCCGATGAAAAATCGCGTCTTTCTATTTTTAAGGCAAATCTGAGGAAGTCTCCACTCGCTCGTGATGTCGATGTCGACACGCTTGCTAGTTTCACGAATGGCTTTTCTGGGGCTGATATTACTGAGATTTGCCAGCGTGCATGTAAATTTGCGATTCGTGAAAGCATTGAGCGCGACATCGAACGTGAGCGTTTCGCAGTTGCTGATCCGGATGGGATGCACGACGAAGACATGTTTGATCCTGTACCGGAAATAACTAAGGCACATTTCGAAGAAGCAATGAAGTATGCCCGTCGTTCTGTGAGTGATGCAGATATTCGGAAGTACCAGGCTTTTTCACAGACACTGCAGCAGTCTCGTGGATTTGGTAATGATTTCCGTTTTCCCGAAAGCGGGCCCCGCACAAACGTTACAGGCGGTAGTGTCGATGACGGAACCAACCACATTCTGCCTGGTAACCCAACTGATTTTGCTCACGGTGTGAATACGAACGATGACGAGGATTTATATGACTAAACTCTGTTGTAGACTTAAATGACATACATCTTTTGTGGAATGAAGAACTATTTTTTCACCAAAAAATCAAGAGCCCTCTGTTGGTGTACAAGCGACTAGAACGGATACGCATTTCCTCGTTCCTTTGATACTATACGTAGGATGGAAAACAAATAAACATTTCATCACAGAAGTCACGACACTGTACCCTTAAAAGCCATTGTCGTTCGCATCCCTTCTACACGAACTTCTTGGTTGGGTTGACGTAAGTTTAAACAAGAAAGTTTGTGAAACTTGTTGCGCAGGCGATACGCACTAAGAAGTTAACATATTTAGTTCACCGAAGTACAGTGTAATGGCTTTAAGCTTGCCATTCAAATAATTTTTCTCAACTTCAAACGAACAAGGGGCCTGATTTACAAAAAGTGCACGAGAACAATAAAAAGGAAGAAGATCTGTATTCTTTGGAAGATATAACGCAATGTTGGTTGTCAGACAAAACGACAACTTTATGAGCGCGATCACGTCGATGCCAGAGGCATGGATATTCCGAATGTCGAAACTGTCTACGATACTGTATCCAGGACCTCCCCAAGGAGGAGAAAGAAAAATCATGTCAACTTTTTCTACGTTTTCTACATCGTCATAACACCCTGCACCTTCGCGCGAAAACAGTCGTAGGCAATTCAGAAAAGCGTTCGCATCGTTGCACACAAAGTTTATGGAGTGTTGAACCCCATAAATTAACGAAACTTTGTCAGCCATATCGAGGCGCGTTTCGTTGATGTCACAAGCTAATACACGTGCACCTGCACACCGAGCAAAGGCGATTGTATTCCCGCCAGCACCACAAAACAAGTCTAGGACAACAAATTCAGTCGAGCTCTTCGACCGAGACTGACTATCTGCCATGCCCGAACCGTCAGAAGCAGGTGACAACCGATGCGATGATTGGCGGTGTAGGCTGTGCAAGCAGCGACTTGCCTGATGATTCGCAATAATTTCTGGTGCCTCAGGATCCAGGTTAACGCCAAAGTCATACAGAGAAAGTATCCTACGCCGCTGTACCCAGTACTTTCCGCACGACGAAGAGAACCGAACTCTATTATGCATATGGCATGAATCCATGGCCGCACATGTCGTCGAGAAGCGCAAACACATATCAGAGTAAGTGAGAGGCGCGAAACCCTCTGCAGGGGGCAGCCACGTGGAAATTTGGGTGCAGCGACAGTAGTAGTAGAATTGTAGATAGCAGAAGTCGTATGCTTGGTGCCAGTGAGTCATCTCAGAATTCTTCTGGTCATAAAAGAATATTCATAACATCGAGGGTCGAATATGAAAGGAATAAACACAAGCGTGTGACCGTTCGCTTGGTTACTCCTTGGCTTGGATCGGCGCCGGGTACTTCCGACTTCCGGAAGTACACGTAGTCACGTAAACTGTCACGTACACTAGCTAGTACTTTCGTACGAAGGTACGAAATAAAGTACTTTCGTACTTATTACCAAGGTATTTACAGTACCTTCGTATTTCTTTCGTACGAAAGTAGTTGTACTTTCGTACTTTCGTACTTTCGTATCAAGATATGGAAAGTACTTCCGTACGTGTACACGTGTACGAAGGTTTTTTGCTGACTGTTATTACGGAAAGTACGAAAGTACTTCCGTACACGTGTACTAGCTAGCTAGTACGAAAGTAGCTAGCTAGCTACCGTACGTGTACGTGTAGCTAGTCCACCGGAAATTTAGTGAGTATTTTATGAGTAATAAATTCGTGTATCCAAAAAGTGTAAATAAATGAGTATAGACCAGGTGCCCTAAGTCACCAAATTAACGCCAAATTAACTTGCGATTTTTTAATTCCAAATTCGTATGAGCGTCAGAGAGACGCGCCCCCTCACGTCCGCGCTTTCCTATGCGCCGCCGCAGATTGAACTGACCTGAAACTTTGCACAGCAGCCATTTGCGAATTTAGACAACAGATCCATGCATTTGCGCGGCAAGAAAAAGACAGGAAGACCGTTTTCGGACCCC
>NW_003315883.1:1792413-2079449 GCF_000151265.4 Micromonas pusilla CCMP1545
GGACGTGAGGGGGCACGTCTGACTGACGCTCATACGAATTTGGAATTAAAAAATCGCAAGTTAATTTGGCGTTAATTTGGCCGATACGCGGCTGACTGGGCGTCATACGATTTTCACTTAGGGCACCTCGTCTATGATGAATACCGCCAAAAAAAAAAGGTAAATAAATAAATACTCAAAAAAATTCTTCGCCTTCGGCGAGTAAATAAATAAATAACATTTTCTTATTACTCATTATTTATTCACTATCAAAAGTTATCCCCTGGTACGTACGTACCTAAGGTACGTATGTAGCTATGTACGTAGCTATCTAGCTAGGTAAGAAAGTACCTCGGAGTTCGGGTCTTCACAACAGGGTTTTTTTGAAGCTAGTCATTCAAAAAACCTTCTAGTAGTGATGATAAAAAGTAGTGCCTTGGTAGAATATATCGGCATGACTAGATACAGCAAATCGTACAGTACTTCCGGAAGTACCTTCCAATTTAGCAGCTAGCCAAGCAACTACCTTCGTTTGAAGGTAAATCGCATCTGCTAAAATAGCGACTTTGCGTTAAGCAGTACGAAGCAAGATATGAGCAGTAAGGGGGGTGGTGGGGTGGAGCAACTTTTGTATAGAGGTGGTATCACCCAGAGGGGTGGTGGGGTGGTAGTAATTCAGACTAATACTTTCGCAGGGAAGCACGGAAGTACTTTTGTACCTTCGTGCCACGAATGCCGCCACGGTCACAAGAACGCGGTCGTATAGGGACCAGTGTGGGGGACGCACCGATCCGGAACACGTTGGCTTACTGCCACGTTCGAACCATGATCAAGAAGCACCCAGATCTTCAACCTCTAAAACGTAACTTCGCTGCAAAGCTTATGTACTGTTGGCCAGCCAGATTTGCTAAATAGGCTTAAGATATGCGTCGTTAGTTCCAGCTTTCTTTTAGTGACAGTCAGAATAACCATCTTGGAGAAGACCTTGCCTCTGCAAGTGTTGATATACTTCGAAAGGATCACCCTCACGAGGAAGTGCAACGATTGTAATTCCAAATGTCATTTCTCTACCTGTTTGTATTGTGAACTCTGGATGAACGGATGGTGTCCAGCTGTCGTCTCCTCCAACGCCCATGTGAACGTGATCAATGTGTACGTGCACGAAACTTTCTTTGACATTATCTAACACATCCAGCTCGTGGGTGTGAACTGCCTTTTCCAACGAATTCAACGAATGACGCTGAACAGTAATCAGTGCTTTTTCAGAATTATTAATTGCGAAAACTACTCCAGGTCCTAAGGTCCAAGAGTGCAACTTTTCTGGCAAGGTTGCTGCAGTCGCTGCATCATATTTTCCCAGATTTGAAGCAGACGTCGCGCAACGTAATGCCATCCAGCTGACATCTGAGCGTCCACTATTTTCACCTGGAATTATGTACGGGACGTGCATATCATCTACACTAGTGACGTAACGGCCCATCATTGCAGCTGTTTTTCGATCTGGATAGCACTCATTTGGTCCGCGACCGAACCACTCAATTCTCCGCATGCTGTTGGGGCTGCACATTTGCAAACCTACGCGCGGAAGTGGAGGTAAAGATCGGGAAGCATTAATTGTCATGAAGACAGATACTGAGCCTGTCGTGTGCACAACATGAGTAAGCTCAGCAGAAATTCCAGAAGTGTCATCGCAGTTATCTCCTCCTGAATTAAAACGATATGTAGCTGACATCCGGATTGAGCCAGACGGACCTGGTCCATAAGTTCGTTTTGTCGGGCAAGAGCAAGCCGATGGGTATTGTCGATAACAAAAGATATATAAATGAACGTAATATCGTCGAGACTAGACACTAGTTCGGAGTCCAAAACTTGCAAAAATAAATAGGATACCATCCTCAGACGATCCATGCCCGCTCTTCGCCAACGAGAGCAGTACGAGATGTCTTCGCCCCCTCGGTCATTGTCTGTGGGAGCACGCCAGAAGCAGGGGACAGGCCCTCCTACTAGTATCGGTAAGCCTCTATCGAAAGCACTGCGTACGGTGCCATTCAGTTTTCCAGTTAAGTAAAATGTTAAGTCCATTCCAGCAGCAGATTGCACCTGCAGGAGTCCTTCGCTTGATTCATGCACACGCAGAGTTGGAAATTTAGTAGGCAACGATTTCATAATTTTAGGACCTGGCAAGAAGCCTCCAAACGGCATAGGAAGTGTTAATTGTGTGCATGCCACTTCATGTCCACCATCACACCACGAAGTCGGCCTTTGAATGATGGTTCTGAGCTCAAGGTACAATTCTCGAAGTGGAGCGATTCGTGACGAATGATAACAGCGAAGAGCAGCGAGTGCAAGCTCACTAAGTTTTGGGAAGTAACTCAACCACGGGAAATTCAACACGCAGCCAGCGGGTATCACAGGAAGTGATAAGTCTCCAGCCGATAGCATGGTACCGCTGTCAGCCATAATAGTCCACGATGTCTGTAAACCGTTTAACGTTGAGAAGTTTAACCAGTTCCGGACTATCAAGCGGGGAGCTTTCCATTCCCAAGGGTCGAGGTCACGCCCTGTTGTGTGCGTTTCGGTACCATAAACGTCCACATCTGAATACGGTGTTGTCTCAGACGACATCGTCAAGTGAAAAGTGACTGGCCGCATTAAAAACTTGAGCTCTTCAGTCGCTGGATGAGGCCTACGATCCGGAAAAACCAAACCATTTATACAAAACTGTGCATCGTTCGGTTGGTCTCCGAAGTCTCCTCCGTACGCCCAAAAACGCTGACCATCGTGAGATACACTATCCAGGCCTTGATCTACCCAGTCCCAGACGAAACCCCCCTGCACTGCACCTTCCTTCCTAAAACAATCCCAGTACTTATTTACGTTCCCATTGCTGTTTCCCATTGCATGGCTATATTCACAGAGAATTACTGGTCGACCTTGTGCACAGGTCTCGGCTGCCATGTATTCGCAGGTGCGTACTCTAGCATACATCGGGCATATGATGTCCGTACATGTTGTTCGAGACCCCCCCGATTCGTAGTGCAGTGGCCTAGTAGAATCGTTTAACCGGGCCCAAGTTGCCATCGCGTGCTGGCCTCCTCCACAACCAGCCTCATTTCCGAGTGACCACATGATTATAGAGGCGTGGTTGCGATCTCGCTGTATCATTCGCGCCACTCTGGCGATGTGGGCAAGCCGCCAACGGGGGTCGTTCGATAAGAACGGTGTCGGATGCAGTCCCACATTGAATCCGTGAGTCTCCATGTTCGCCTCATCACACACATAAAGTCCATGTTCGTCACACAAATCATAGAAGCGAGGATGATTAGGGTAGTGGCTCGTGCGAACTGCGTTGAAATTATATCTCTTCATCATGATCACATCCTGGAGCATCGATTGTTTGGTCACCGCCTTACCGTGTTTTGGACAGTGTTCGTGGCGGTTGACACCTTGAATAATAATCGGTTCCTGGTTCACGCGAAGCCGCTGACCAAATATCTTTACTGTTCGAACTCCGACACGACACGCCTCGACGTCTGATATAACCTTCATTTTGGGGCCATTCTGATCAATCGACCTACCCAGTGGTGAAAGTGTTCGCATAACTAGGGTGTACAGATATGGTGTCTCTGCCGTCCAAAGATGAGCCGTTGGAATTTCAAGTTTTACACTAACTTTTCTGATGAAATAAGGTGGAGACTTTTCAAATGGCTGACCGTGTACTTCCCCTGGGTCACATAACTCCAAATCACTAGAATCAGTAGTGGCGTCCGCTACTAGCTTTCTGTTGGCATCGTATAGTTGTACGTCAAGATCGACATCTGAAGGCAGCGATACATCAGCAGTAACAGCTTCGTGTACAAAAACGTCAGCGACAACTAGAGCTGATCCAACTGATCCCTCGGGTACGTTAGTTGAAACTACATAATCAGCTATGAAAGTGGGCTCTTTAACATAGAGAACTACATCACGGTGAATACCACTTAGCCACCAATGATCCTGATCTTCCAGATAGCTCCCATCACTCCAACGCATCACTTGAGCAGCTAACAAATTAGTCCCAGGCAAGAGATACTCAGTTACATCGAACTCAGCGGGCAGTCGACTGTCCTGTGAGTACCCGACAAACTTACCATTGATCCAACAGTAAAATGCTGAATCAACACCCTCGAACACGACAAAAACTCGTCGATCGTCACTTATCCAGCTTACTGGCAGTTCAAAAGTCTGTCGGTAGCACCCAGTGGGATTTTCTAGCTCCCGAGAAACGGAAACATCCGCCGTCCACTTCCAGGCTTTGAGGATGCTGCTATCTCCACAGGTGGCGGAGGCAGAATGATTGCTTTTGGAAGACCAAGCGCCACGACGACGAGCACGAGGCGGGTCAAGTGGGAAAGGATAAAACATGTTCGTGTATATCGGCCGATCAAAACCTTCACACTCCCAGTTTGCTGGAACGCGTATTGTGTCCCAATTATCGCAGGTAAAGTCTCTTTCATAAAACCTCTGTGGCACCGTGAACGGTGTAGCCGCGAGGTGAAATCTCCACTTACCGTTCAAGATCACGTAGCTTGGGAGACACGATGTCGTGCATCCTGCAGACCAAAAATGAAGGGCAGACTTGATATCGGGAAAAGAATAGAGGGGCACGTGCCCTGCCCTGCTAACAATTTGCAAATTTAATAACGAACACAAAAATGATAAAATGATGACCTGTTCTAGATCAGGAGAGCACTACCTTTTGCGGCGGCTGATTATCTCAGGGTTTTCCCAGTCATATATCCCCTTCAAGACACGACTTCCCTGGGCATTAAAATCAAGTCAGACATGAGTACAAACTTCTCGCACGTAACGTTGTGGAAGAGCACCAAGATCAGTGAAACTGCAAGAACTGAACAGGAGTGGATGTAACGACCTACCGGGAATGGCAGTGCAACTCGATGAGTTGTATTAACAAAAACACGTCGAACGAGAGAGTCTGCATGCCATGTTTCGTCCGGAGAAGTAGAAGTTACTCGCGAACAAGCGTTGAACGTAAGGTCGTAGAGCCCATCGGCCAAACGCGTGAGAAACGCAGCCCAACCCGTGCGCCAAGTCCAAAAAGTGTAAAGAGAATCTATGTATGGTAGCAAAAGTCGGAGAGAAATTTCCTTAAAATCAAAAGTCATTCAAAAGCAAAAATGAAAAATGAAACGAAGGTCAGTTGCTGTGCTGAACTCGTCTGGTGTTGCTCACGGCTGAGCCTCAAGCTGTCCACAGAGGTATTGGTGCGTGACACGTACAGTACGTGTACACGTACGTAGCCCTACACTTTTATTTTATGCGTAGGGCCTACGTGTAGCCCTATCCTAGCAGTATCCTACCTTCGAAGGTACGAAAGTAGTTATCTACTGTACGTGTACACGTACTCATCAGTTCCTAGCATATTTTTTTACTATCTTCGTAGTCCAATATTCTACAGTATTTACCTTCGTACGGAAGTACTTTCGCACATGTCCTTTCGCAGGCTCGCAGGCCCGTGCCCACCACCCCTCGACAAGGCCCACCACCCCTGGTGGGGTGCCCAGCACCCCTCGACAAGGCCCACCATCCCTGGTGGTTTTGGGGTGGTGCGGCCGGTCGCATGCCGTTCGTGCGCTATGGGTATTTAGTCACAGTAAATTGCAGGGGTGGTACCACCCCACCCCAGGGGTGGTACAGTACCACCCCTCCTTATTGCTCATCAGATATCGTTGAAGTATTTTAAAGTAGACATGTACGTGTACTGTACAGTACAATCCTTCGAAGGTAGTACATAGCCCTACGTGCTTCGAAGATATTTATCTTAGATAGAATAGCTAGCTAGCTAGCTACCTTCGAAGGTAGCTAGCTAGTAGATAGCTAGCTAGCTAGTGTACAGCTGTACACGTTGTACACGACTGTGTGAGACACTGTGTAGCTGTGTACATCTGTACAACCTACAACATACGGAAGTACACGTACAATAAACGTACGGAAGTACTTTCAATAAACGTACGGAAGTACTTTCGTACTTTCGTACTTTCAAAGTACTGTACAGTGTACTTTCGTACAGCTGTATGTACACCTACACCTACGTACCTTCGAAAGTACTTTCGTACGAAGATAGCTAAGTTGTTTTACCTTCGAAGGTAGATAATATGTTTACTTATGTGTACACTGTACAGGCTGTACACGCAGCCCTAGCTAGCTAGTACGAAAGTACTTTCGAAAGTACGAAAGTACGAAAGTAGCTACGAAGGTACTTTCGTACTTTCGTACGAAAGTACACGTACCTTCGAAAGTACTTTCGTACTTTCGAAAGTACGAAAGTACCTTCGAAGGTAGCTAGCTAGCTACCTTCGGAGGTACTGTAGCAGACCCTGTTACTCAAAGAAATATTCCAAGTGAGTAGGTAATAGAGTATTTTGTCACAAGTATTTTTTAGTAGTAGATACTGGTGAGTATTCGGATATTTCGAAGTTTGAGTAGATAAATACTCTTGAGTATTTTGCACTTGGCATTACTTGGCATTTTTGAGTATATAAATACTCTTGAGTATTTTGCACTTCTCATGTTTGAGTAGATAAATACTCTCGAGTATTTTGCACTTGGCATGTTTGAGTAGATAAATACTATTGAGTACTTCCGGAAGTACGGAAGTACTTGAGTATTTTGCACTTATTAGACTGTGACTTTTTCTTGTGCTTTCTTGTGCTTTCTCACGGGGAAAAACATTCGTTCAAAACCTACAAATACGTTGAGTAGATAGATAGATACTTTGTATTTTTCGCCGCCTACGGCGAGTACAACGTACTGTAGATAAATAAATACATTCAGCAAAATAATAAAAATTTGCGTAAATAAATACTGTACTGTACTGTAGATATTTGGAAAAAAATTTCGCCTCCGGCAGATGAATAAATAGAAATAGATACACGATTTTCGAGTATCTATTCAAGTATTCACTACTCAAATACCTTTGAGTAAAACAGGGTCTGTAAACTGTAGCTAGCTACCTTCGAAGGTAGCTACTAGGGCCCTACAGTACATGTACTGTCTTGTACAGTAGCCCTCCTCAAACTCGTGCGGGTCACTGCACGAACACTTCTTACAAAAAACGTCTGCTCGAAGTCTGATTTTCTGGTGACCGTCAAACGCTCTGAAGGTTTATTCGCGCCGCGATGCGCCATTTACTAAGCTCTGCAAGCATTCGTCAGTACGATAAATGGTCTCTTGTATCATCACACGCCAAAAAACCGGCACTGGTATGTGCCTCAAAACATACTAAAAGTGCTGTCAAGTTACAGTGCACTTCTCGCGGAAGTTCAAATCGAACGATCCAGTTGCTACTTTTCCAACAATTCCGGCCGGCTAAACGTGGAAAGCTCCTCATTACGCGCGCGGACTCATTTGGGACCCTAAGCGAACGCCTAAACAGTGCCTGGTCTGCGCTGAAGGATGAGGACGACTTAAGTGTTGAAAACATAAGTTTACCTCTCAAGGATATCCGCCGAGCACTTCTCGAGGCAGACGTGTCCCTCCCAGTTGTCCGTCGCTTCATTAAAAGTGTAGAGGAGAAGTCCATCGGCGTCAAGGTTACCAAAGGTGTGAGTGCATCACAACAACTTACCAAGGTTGTCGCGGACGAGCTTTGTGAGCTCATGGGAGGGTTTGGTGGAGACAAGCTTATTTTCCGAAAAGAAGGAGAAGGGCCAACAGTCATACTGATGGCAGGCCTGCAAGGTGTTGGCAAGACCACAGCCTGTGGAAAGCTTGCGCTGTTCCTTAAGGCGCAGGGAAAACAAAGTCTCCTCGTTGCTACAGATGTGTATCGCCCTGCTGCTATTGACCAGCTGAAGAAACTAGGTGAGCAGATAGACGTGCCCGTATTCGAACTGGGGACTGATTTTAGTCCTCCAGACATAGCCCGCTCAGGTGTTGAAAAGGCAAAACTAGAAAATTTCGATGTCGTGATTGTAGATACTGCTGGCCGGCTTCAGGTCGACGAGATGCTCATGGCGGAGCTCTTGGCGACGAAAGCAGCAACTAGGGCAGATGAGACGCTACTGGTGGTGGATGCCATGACTGGGCAGGAAGCAGCGTCGCTCACTGCTGCATTCAATGACGCGGTTGGCATTACTGGCGCTGTTCTGACAAAAATGGACGGAGACACCCGCGGTGGTGCTGCGTTATCTGTCCGAGAGGTCAGTGGTAAACCTATAAAATTTATTGGCTCTGGTGAAAAGCTGGATGCTCTGGAGCCCTTCTTTCCGGAAAGAATGACTACTCGAATACTTGGTATGGGTGATGTAGTATCCTTGGTTGAGCGTGCTCAGGTGGCAGTGAAAGAAGAGCAAGCTAACCTGATGCGCGATAAGATATTGAGTGCAACATTCGACTTCAATGACTTTTTATCCCAGTTAGAGATGATGGGCAAAATGGGTGGGATGGGCGGGCTCACAAAGATGATGCCAGGAATGAACACAATGAGCGACAAGGAGTTGCAGGATGCTGAGAAATCGCTAAGTGTCGCAAAATCTCTCATCATGTCGATGACTCCGCGGGAACGTCAATTTCCCGACCTTCTTGTTGCAGGCTCAAGTGCAGCTTCACGTCGGGGGCGCGTCGTTGAGGGCTCTGGACGGTCTGATAAGGATCTCGCCAACCTGATTGTCATGTTCGGCAGTATGCGTGTAAAGATGCAGAGCCTGTCAGCTCAAATGAACGGGACAGCTAAAGAAGTTGGACTCGTACCACAGTTAAGCGAGGTTGACTTGAATAAGCTGGCATTTGAGGGTGTTGGGAAAAGAGTGTCTCCTGGGATGGTGCGGCGCCGAAAGCTGAACGCATCATTTGGGTGACGGAGGCTGCTGGATGTCTGGTGGTTCTTCAACTCCGTACGTATCGGCCATGCCATGCAACTAGGACGACCATTTTGTGACTAATAGCGGTTGGGTTGCATCTGCAGATCTCTCTGCTTTGCTCGTTTTTTTTGTGATAGTCAGCCAGATAAGTCCTGCACTAGAAATATGTTGTGATTAAACGTTGGAGGCTGCCCGAATTCTGACAACTAGAATTCTCGCCAATGGCTATCTTACGTACAGGATGTGGAAATGAAAAGAACGCATGATAATGACCAGTGAAATCAACCATAGGATCGGCTTATATCTAAATGAAATAGTCTGCAAAAAATACGAGAAAGGCAAGAGTTTTCATAAGAGTTGAGAGACAGCGCACTTCCAGTGGTTCTCCACTCGAGGGAAATTCATGGACTTAGCAAAAAGTGTCCCCACAAAAAAATATGTATTGAACATCCCTAACAATACTCTCAAAGCTCACCAACTTCCACCATGCTCGAGGAGATTTTCAAAAAACTCAGAAGGAGCCAGCGCCTTGAGCTCATTCCCAGCATCTTTTCCAGCGTCGATAGCATCTGTAAAGGACCAGTTACTGCTTCGAGTTGTCTCAAGGATTTGTTTTCCATCCAGAGATGCAACAAGACCACGGAATTCGAGATTGTTCCCGCTCTTGTACGCATATCCTGCAATAGGGGTGCGGCACGAACCATCGAGTGACGCCAGGAATGCACGCTCACACTCAACAGCAATGCGAGTTTCTTCGTGGTTTAGCTTCTCAAGGAACTCAAGCTGACGGCTATCACCAGTACGACAAGCGATACCGATTGCTCCTTGTGCAACAGCAGGTAACATGACGTCAGTCTCAAGTATTTTTGTGGCGTGCTCTGTCATGTCCATGCGGTTAAGCCCAGCTATGGCCAAGAGTGTGCAGTCAACAACGCCTTCTTGCAGCTTACGGATACGGGACTGCACGTTGCCGCGAAAGTTAACGCACTTTAAGGTAGGAAACTTTGCAAGGAGCTGCGATTGGCGCCTTAGTGACGCAGTGCCGACTAGAGCACCATCTGGAAGTTCGGAAAGGTCGTCATACTTAACTGATATGAACGCATCACGAACATCTTCACGAGGGAGCATGCAAGGCAAGATGGAACCTTCAGGAAGATAAGTCGGTACATCTTTCATGGAGTGAACCGCAATGTCGATGCGACCGTCAAGGAGGGCGACATCTAATTCACGGGTGAAAAGGCCTTTACCACCAATATCTGCAAGAGGTTGGTCAAGTACTTTGTCGCCAGTGGTCTGTTGTGATGGAAAGGAATGAAAGTTAGGAATAGTTTCGTTTCTGAAGTGCCAGCTGAACCTGCGATTCTTGGGGTCAATACACCGAAATCTTCTTACCTTGATGATGCATATCTCAAGGGCACCTTCCTCAGACAGCTCGACGAAGTTTTTCTTCAAGAGGTCACGTGTCATGTATGCTTGTGCCAGGGCTAGTGGACTGCAAGTGTCTTGAAAAGGTCAGGCTGGTTCACGAGTTCAACCAAGGTAGAACAGCACAAGAAGGAAAAGAGTGATATGATAACATGATATGCCAAGCGAAATTCGTCGCAGTACAACAGTGATTGATTTATTCGCTCACCTTCCGCGAGTGCCGATCTTCACGATGGGTTCATCTACCTCAGCAACTACACGAACGACATTGCGGTTCCTCGACGTGCGATGAGCTGACGACGCCGCAAGGGGAGGACTAACAGACAGGAACTTCGAGCGGAAACTCAACTTTCGTGTGGAAACAGAGGTAAAGTCAACACTTGCGGAGAACGACGCTGTGATCGCGACGGAGGCCATATTTCCGAACTTCACTTCAGTATAACGAATGACGAGTTGACAAGAAATGAACTTCGTTTCGGTACTGAGATCGAAATGCAGGCCCGTGATTGGGAGATAAAACAAGATCTACAGTAGCCGATCCAGCTACACACCGCACTGTACGAAGGTACACTCTAATAGCTTCATAGCCCTAAACAACTTTTACCTTCTACTGTACACGTGTAGGGCTACGTGTACGTGTACAGCTGTACACGTGTACAGTACGAGTAACGTTGTAGCCCTCTAGCTAGTGGCTATCAGCGAAAGGATATGAGCTTAGAAAGGATATTAAAAGGATGAGCGCGCGGTGTGCTGTAACATCGCGCAGACGCCGTTTTTGGCTCTGTAACTGCACGGCACATTAGATGACATCACCCGCGAGGTGCGCGGCTCGACCGCGTTCGTGTCTGAATCGCATGAGCAAAGCATAGACTGGCGCGATCGCGTCGATTTGTAAAAGAGCAATTTTCTTCGCAGCTACAGCCTCGACCCGCGGAGTTCAACTGCCGACGCAAGCGATCGTTTTTTTTTGCGTTGTGCGAATTTTAAATATGCGCTTATGTGTTCACGCGATATATTCACGAAGTTTTTTTACGTCCCTAACTGTTTCCATGAAGTTTCGACTTCGCGTACGCGAGCTCAGGAGACGGCAAATGTTTGTAACGCCGAGTCTGTTTTGCAAACGACGGATCTGTGCGCCGGGACAGCCTGATTCAGCGCCCCAGGTGTAAAAAACACGCTTGAATGATCGTTTACGCCGTATAGTCGATGTTCGCTTTGACGCTCCGTCCTCAACCGCGGCGCGCGCCTCTCTGACTGTCCTCGCGCGGCGCGACAGTTAAAAGGATGAGCTCACAGTAGCTCATCCTTTTAAAAACGTACTACACGTACGCAGTGTATATTTGATCATACGCTCATCCTTTTTCTAAGCTCATATCCTTTCGTTGATAGCCACTAGCAACTGTACTAGCTAGCTAGCTACGAAGGTACTTTCGTACTTAGCTACAGGGTAGTACGAAGGTAGCTAGCTACCTTCGGTACCTTCGTAGAGGACTAAGCGTGAATTGACGGAGCATATTGATTGTGACAGAACTATTGTGACTACACGTACTCGTAGTGTATCATACTGTACACGTGCGTACAACGCGTATGTTTTCTTCGAAGGTATGATATCAATGTATCTACTTTCGTATCATACATTGTACCTTGATACAGAACGAAAGTACTATGTACTGTAATAAACGTAGTACAGTACTCGTACGAGGATACTAGTGTACTTTTTCTGTACACAAACTACCTTCGAAGGTACGAGTACGAGTATAAACCATAATAAATATTTATGTCATCCCCTGGCTGTGTACGTAACGCGTTGTACAGCTGTACGAAGGTACACGACTACACGTACTGTACACGTATTGTAGATAGCTATCATAGCTAGAATGAGAAATTTAAAATGCCCCTCGCTGACAGCTTCTTGAAGTGTGGAGTCAGAGCGCGAGTCGCGGAAATAGTATGTCCGGAGCGCGAAGTGTGGACACGACGCCGTTCAAGATGAATATTGGCATGTTTAAGACTATTCCCGAGAAAGAAGTGGAGGTGCAGCTCTCCGTTCTCATCTCTGAGTAACTTCAGCACCACCACTGCCGAGTGCATACGAGGTGCGGTTATACCGCAACTTTTTCTTGCGACGGTGACCGTGTAAACTTTGTCGTTTTTCGCTCCTCGCCCTATTGCGATCTCTACTTTTTCGTGCAGTATTATGGTTCTGAAGAGCATCCGGATCTGTTTTCTTGATGGGCGGTTTATTTAAACAAAATATCTCACAATGCTCTCATCGTACACCTTCCAGGCATTCCAACGCGAACGACACAAGCCTATGTCCGAGGGACCAGTGGAGCTCGATGTTGGCAACTTACGAGGCAATATCTTTCTCCAAATGGTAAAACCGGGCCACCTATTTCGACTTTTCCAAAACCACGTACCACTAGCCCAAGGTTAACACAGTTCATCAAATCATTTCGTTATTTTTTAACTTCTGTATATTGGTCACCAGATGCATCATTTTGAAGAAGGCCAGCGTGATGACTTTTTTGAAATTTATGAGCGCTACATTCCAGAGTCGTACCGCGGTGCTGAGGAGGCCCGGCAGATGGAGTTTGTGCTTCAAGTATATTTTGCTGTCTTTCCCTCACTCCCCTACAGTGAGCGAAAACTTGGCACGGTCAAAACGTGTGGTGCCGTGGCATATGATTTAGGGAAAGGACTGGTGGAGCTTCGTCTTTATCTAGAGAACCGTGGTGTAGACACAGCTTGCAAGGAGGAGTTGCTACCTCTCTACGCAATTCCATTTGTTCAAGACCCGAGGCAACATTCTATTTTTAAGAAACTTTTTGAGCCAAGATGGACCATCGACCTTCGTGCGAATCTCGAGAGATTTATCGCTCAAGCTTCAGATGAGGTGCTTCCTCCACGAATTTTGACAGTTCTTAAGCAATATAACGATCTGGTGGCTATTTCTTCTGTAAAAAGTGGAGAATCGATGAAACTCAATGAGCGCGCTAGAGAACAATCGGGAGCCAGTTTGTTAATTGAAACATTCAGTACCGTTGACTCGCACGCTTCTGCACCTGATGATGCTTGGAAAACATTTACGACAACACGCGAGAATGAACTAAATTTGTTTTCTGAAAATGAACCTGCCTCTTACTCGATAGCTGCTCCCATACACATTATCAGGAGGACGACACCTTTGTTGAAGGGCGAGATATCAATGCACGATTTATGCCCTTCACTAGAGTTTTCGGGTACAGGTGCTGAGTACAACGCAACTAATTCCATATGTACTCGGGGTGCTGGTTTAGACACAATGGAGAATCGCGTGGTCTCTAAGCCACCAATCGTACTCCCAGAGGACATCCATGAAACTTTTCCAAACCGTAAATGTCTAGTTGAGCACGCCACAAACAATGCCGAGGATGCCTACTCTGCAGATATTCTTCCTGAAGGCATAATGAACACGTCGAGCATGGAGTGTTCGCCGTTTACTTCCAGGAATGACGACCATGAAGCTACCACCTCAACTACAGAGGAGAGAAGCCTGTCTCTGATTGAGGACTCCAGGCACCAAAATTTCAGCAACGACTCTGTTGAGCACCTCGGAGACTTTCAGCCAAAAGCGTATGGGAGTAATACCTCTGACAAAATGATAACCCCGTATGAACTCGCTGTCCAGTTCTGTGAACTGGACTACGCCCAAATTGTGTTGGACATTCGTGCAAGCATCGAACGACTCTTGAGTGACCCTGGAGACAATCTCGCTAAGGATCTTGTCATCCGTATACTGCAGGCACTCCGCTGGCGGATCACACGCGTGTCACGAAGTCAAAACCGTAAGATTGCTGTTCAGCTCCTCGTGAAAGGCGATATTTTTGCAATCCACAACGCACAGATAGAGAGCAGCCCAGAGAGTACACCTGGTAGCCTTATTGACGCACTGCTGGTTGGTTGTGGCAAACGGGTGCAAAGGGAGTGTTTAAGCCTGATCAATGCGCTTGCTTCTATCGGCCTAGGAAGGCAGTATCTCTTGTTACCTGGCAGTCGTGTTGTTGCAGCGTTGTCTTCTGTCATCAATCCTGCAGAGCACACCGTTTGTAGTAGACACCATCTCCTTGGCGCACTTCAAAAACTCAGCTTGCACGGCACTGCGGCGACTTTGATGGCTTCTCTCGGTCTTATGTCGTGGATATTGTGTTTGTTACAGCAGAATTTCAGCACTGGAGTCCAAATTGATTTCCCCGGTGCCCTCTCTGAGAATGATGCCGAGCTTGGTGTGGGGTTGCTGATGAACATGTCCCTTACGTCAATGGGTAAGCAAGTTGTTGAAGAATCTTTGAAGATGATGGAATATTTAGATATTTCGGAGACGAGTGAGACATCTGTCCTGCACGTGCTGAAGCAAGTACTGCAGAGCCCTAATTCACAAGTTCGCGCGTATGCAAATGGGGCACTTTACAGCCTACTTCACTCTGATTTTATTCGGTCGAAAGCCCGAACTCTTGGGTTTCTTGGGATGCTTGCTGATCTTGCGAAGCACAGCGACGTCACGTTTGTGCGACAGATTAACTTCGTCATAGCCCTTCTTTACTCAAGTCATCAAGCGCCAACGGATAACAACGATTCGCAAGAAATTGGTTGCTCTGAGGTCTTCACAGGATATTCTATCTCAGATGCTGAAACGTTTGTTGACCTTACACATGAAAGTGTGCACAGTTTTCTCAGGGATGAGGTTACACTTTTTGAATTGGGATTGGATACCCAAGTAAAGAACTCACTTGGCCACAGGGCTTATGATGGTAAAGTTGGCGAGGTACTATTACGGGAGGACTACGCTTCACTGGAGGATGAAATACTGAACCCGTCAAAATATTCAGAGATTAAGGAGACAGATGTCATCGCGTTCGGTTATGAAACACTCAATTATGCCAGCGAACCTGAGTTGATCACTTTTTCTTCTTTTGTTGGTCCGAACTTCTCGTCAGTGAAGTAGAAAAAAAAGTTAGCCTACCTTATATGAAAAAGTCGTGTCGAACTTCAAACTGAGCCAGAGCCAAAATATCTTACTCATACTATGTGTAAATGTACCAGCGGTGTCAGGCGTAGATAATGCCCACCGATGACGATTCGTTATACGCCTCTGATTCGCAACTTCTTTATTCGGGAAGGAATAACATGCACTTGGGAGAAAAATGTACATGCGCAATCAATTTGTTTTGTTCACGACCGCACAGATATATTTTATCTTATCTCACGAGCTCTGCTGCTGTTACGTCATTCGGTGAAGTGAAACATCTGCGCATGGTCGCCGGTGTGTGCATCGAAGTCATCAGAACTATGGACCAGGTATTCACAGATAAGAACAGTGTACTTAATGCCCATAGTGGCCAAAAGTTACAAACTCCGGTGAACTCCAACGAGTAGGCAGTCACTAGCCAGCCGATTTGAGTTGTAAACCAGCTGACTATACACGTGCATGTGAATATCGGCGAATCAATGCGGCGTTTTCGTCTTCTGCTCTGTGCTATGCGGTTCGGCACGTCCTTACTATTAACTGTACTACGATTCGCCGAGTTCCATTCTCCCAGGCACCGCAGAATGTTAATGTTTGGCACACAAAGAGGAAATAAGCACAGATACCAAACAAAGTATTGAGCTGTGCATACACTGTTGAGCGTGACAAATGCAAATGTTTGCATGAATAGGCAGAAAGGCAAATCGGATGCATACTTAATGCCAATAACCAGGATAACAGTTATGTGTGGAATGAGGCAGGTGTACCTCGATTGGAAGTTTTCGGCCATAAAAATACTGTTACCTTCAGTCGCGAGATACGCACTGTAGAACGACATTGAAAAGTTGTGGCGAATATCTACTCGTTTCATGTGATGGACGAATGTTTCTCTAAAAAAATCCATTCCATACCATAATTGATAGTATGCTACACACGCAATTGACAGACTAGCAGCCACTGTACAAAAATACACTTTCCTTGGAGAAAACATGCCTTTTAACAAACTTGTGCCAGTAGAAGCGCATGAAGTCTGGTGTCCAACAACTGCCGCAGTTGTCAAATCATGAGTGCGTGCGGGTACCTTCTGATCCACTTCATGCACGAATATCGAACCTTGTTTGTCGATATAGAGTAGCAGCGGCACTGAGTAAATGATAGGATACAAGCGAAAAAGGGTTGCAAAGGCAAAGCACGATGCTGCTCGAAAAGTATCTTCGCATTGGAGGCAACACACAATTAACATCAGAAGGAACGCAGTCAAAGATTCACAACTACCACGAGTAGACATCGTTATCGTATACGGGTTAAATAAATACGCTGCAGAGAGTGACTTTGTTTCGCTACCTCCCTGTTGACTCAACACCTTCTTGATCAGCACCCAAGACACAAGATCCCCGACCACAAAAAATGCCTTTCCGACCAGTGGGTGGGAAGTGACGTTAAGGACACAGGTGAACGCGAGAACTGGCGAGTAGCGAAACGTGTCCCTTTCGTAAGGGGAATCACCAAGTGTGACGAACCTGCAAAACAAAGAAAACGTGAGTTTTGACATGTTGACTGACAGGAAAACAAAAAATGAAGTGGTCTATTTTGTAGTGTGATCCAGTATATGTACCAGTATACCTCGCAGCGTCTGTGAACACCCCGTAATCGATATCCGTGAAAGGTAAACCCGCGCGAGCGTCCTGATACATGCCGTATATCATAAACGCAAGTCGTATCGCAAATGCAGCAGTAAGAACACTGCATTCGCCCGTTCGGAGTGGCGCTGACATCCCCCACCACTGCATTTCGGAGCAAAAGGGTCGCACGGAACTGAACGTGATATCACTGTTTGCAAGACTGACGCTGAAAAGTTGAAAAGTCCTCTCGATACAGGCCCTATTTTCATTGGTGAAAGGCAAAACCTCACCGGTGCACTGGCGGTCGCAGCTTCACAACTAACTTGACAACAGAGGTGTGCAAAACTGCACTTCGGACTGCAAGTCGGACCTTGGGGTTTGGACCTCTACTCAAAGCTCTCTCGTATCTTGAGCGACTCGTCGTGGGATCCCCGGTTTCAACGTTTTCTACAAAGGCATTCGGTCAGGACGAAGTTTTCATTCGTGCACTTCGGGTTTTTCACAATTGAACCATTTAAATCTCCTGAATGCCTCTCGGTTGCTGAAATGCCCGTGACTAAACGGATCCATCACATACAGTATAATAGACGAGGTCCCTATGAAGTCACCAAATTTTAAGGTCACGCTCCGGCAATCAAATTTCCCGTGCCAAAAGTACGAAGTTTGTACGCGTATTTAGGCTAAATCTTAAAAACGAACTTTCGTGCGCGCCCACGCGCCGTCGCTGCGCGGATCGATTTGAAACTTAGTGGCGATGTTGTCCATCATGCAGCGGATGCCCTCAAAAAGATTCGCGATTTTAGGACCATCGCGATTTAGACTACCCTGCACTGTAAATACGCATGCAAATTTCGTACTATTGGCACGGGAAATTTGATTACCGGAGCGTGACCTTAATTTGCGATTTTTTTATTCCACAGACTATATAAGTTGAGCGTCCGTCAGACGCGCCCCCTCACGTCCGCGCTTCCCCGAGCGCCGTTTTTTCGTCTTCTGTCCGCCGCGCAAACGCATGGATCTGGTGTCTAAAATCGCAAATGGCTGCTGCGAAAAGTGAACGTGAAAAAAAAATACCCTCGTACTGTATGTGTTTATCCACTTGTGTTTTATTATTACTGTACGTGTACTGTACGTGTACGTGTACAGTGTACAGCAGGGGATAACTTGCTCGACCCGCAAAAGTCTTCGCCTTTCGAAAACATACTGTATTACGTTGTAGCCCTACACGTGTAGTAAACTTTTACCTTCGAAGGTACTTTCGAAAGTACTTTCGTACTTTCGTACAATATTCAATACGAATGAAGGAATTTATTTTTACTATCATACCTTCGTATTAAAAGATAACTGTACGTGTACACGTACAGCTGTACACGTACAACGCGCGTTACAGTACGTGTACACGTGTACACGTACTGTACGTGTACATGAACTTCCGGAAATGACTGAGAAATATTTTAAAGTTCTTCTGCATAGTTGACAAAAATGACACTGACAGTCATGAGCTCTCAAGGAACAGCACGACAATTGTTTTCTTGTAGTTATGTTTGCTTCATCGCTCGTCAGGATCGCAGATTAACACCGCAACCGCAGCCCCGCTCGCATGCACTTGCACGTTCCCTCGACAGGTCTAGGAAATCATTGTCCTTGCAAAATGCGGATGTTGTAATACGTGAACTGTCTTCGACGCGCGCATCGTTGAGTCGAGCACGTCGTGGATATGCAGAGATGTGCTCAGGAAGGCATTCCATCACGTCTGGACATGATCTTCAGGGTAAGACGGTCGTTATTGTCGGACTTGGGTGGGGGCGAGAGTAGTCATACCTAAAAAAAGAGCTAAATTCTTTACGGGTCGCTTTCACGTTTTATAAGTCTGCTCCTCTAACTCTTTTTCTTGCTGCCGCTTTTGTGACCAACATGCAAGGAACTCAGGTCGGTCGGCTGCACGGCTCGCCTTCGTGCGGGGAGCTACCGTTATAGGCGTCGACCATAATTGTAGTTGCAAACAACTAAACGTCGTTGAAGATATTGAGAGATATTTGAATTTTGGAAGAAATGACTTTGCCAAGACTGCTGAAGTTGACAGGTGCTTGTCTGTCGGTAGTTTCCTGCGTACAGAGCTGGGCGACTTCAAGGAAGCCACATTTCAAATTGCGGATATCATAGTGCTCTCCCCTGGAGTGCCGCTGACACAGCCACAAGTGGCAGCAGCTTTATGTCAAACGAAACAAGGTTCAAAATGCACCGTAATTTCTGAACTTGCCTTTGCCTCGCAGTGTCTTCCAAAAATGCTGCCCATAGTTGCGATCTCTGGAACCAACGGAAAGTCAACGGTTTGTTCGTTCACAGCACAGCTGTTGGCGTCGTGTGACTGCCGCACATTCATGGGTGGTAATATTGGAAAACCACTTAGTGACTGTGCTTTGGAATTCATCTTAGCCGAGCATATTTGTGGCCATCTTGCTGATCTCGGCCATCATTGGCCTTATGACGCTGCCGTCGTCGAATGCAGCAGCTATCAGCTCGACCACCCGGGCACGTTGCGCTTTGATGCTGCCTGTATTCTCAACCTTACGCCCGATCACTTAGAGAGACACAAATCCATGGCGAACTATGCAACAGCAAAGACACAGATATTTGCTGGCCTGAGGGGTACTCACACACTAGCAGTGCTTCCCAAGAGAGAAAGTGCAAGAGGGCGTCATCAGAGCTATCAGGTAGAAAGTGACTCTACGACAGACCATATAGTAGACTTGGATTACGATGGAGCGACCTTGTTAGAAAAATGTCGAGAAGCAGTTATTAAGACACTTATGCGCCGAGTTTCCGAAACACCGAACGAGAGAGTTGCGTGTATTGGAGGTAGATTGGCTCACATAGGTAGTTTACCAGGTGTGAAAGTTGACCTGAATACAAAGATTGCTATAGTGCACTTGCCGTCTAACAGAAGTTCTTCTAGACAGAATTCACCTAGTTATGTAGATCTTTCTGCGGTATCTTCTCTGGGGACTCACAACATCCTGAATGCAAGCATTGCACTACTCATGGCTCACTCGTTGAGCCCAAAGGATTTCACAGTTGCACGGCTCAAAGTAGGACTTGATAGGCTAAAGCTTCTGCCTCATCGTATGCAACTTGTGGCACAGACAGGGAATCCTTCCTTCAGGGGTATCCATTGGGTGAACGATAGCAAAGCAACGAATATAGAGGCCGCAATAGTAGGGCTACAAAGTTATGGACGACGCGCCCTTGTTCTCCTTGGTAAGTGAACTTACAGGGACTCCACAAAGTTTCACCAACTGCTATGGACCTGTCAACTCGTAGCTATGCAAAATGAGTTTTGAAGAGCCAGTATGATTTTGATCCTCTCCACCTCACTATTAACTTTTTTTTGGGACCATATTTCTTGGCGGTAAGGCAAAAACTGGAACTGCTTCCAACGAACTTGGTTTTGCTGCACTTGTCCCTGCACTGCTGAAACATCAAGGCGTAATAACTTTTGGAGAATCAGGATCATTAATAGCTAATGAACTTCGAGAAGCTGGCATCAACCCGAAGGCAGAGGTCAGTCAACTGAGTGACGCTGTTACCCTGGCTCGAGCAGTTGTCAGGCGAGGTGGAGCCGTGATACTTAGCCCGGCCTGTGCGAGTTTTGATGAGTTTGACAGTTTCGCACAGCGCGGAGAAGTCTTCACACATCTCGTTCTTAGAGGCAACACTTCGAAAGCATAAATAGGTGTAGAGCAGTATGCATGCATTTTATTACAGGTCATGCATGCTAGGTTGAAATATTTCCTCTTGATTCTGTCCTTTCCAGCTGTTCAAGGCAGAAGATCGAGTGACTATAAAGGACTTTCCAGGAATTAACTTGAGACTCTCGCTGGATCATTCTGATGCCAGGAATCTTACGGCGTAACTCCCTAACGATAACGTCTGAGAGACAGTTGCTGGTTGCGCTTCCAGGTTCCTCGCTTGGAGGGGCGCGACTTGTTGTAGTTGTGTCCCTAAATGAGGACAAAAGTTCATATTTTCATTTTCGTAAGAAACGAAAGAATGGTGTGAGAGAAAAAATGCTCTGTTTATTGTTTACCTTTCCTTGAAGTCCTCGGTACTTCCGACCAGCTGATGTCAGACCACGCAACTCACGGTGTTTCTCAAGAAAGGGACTCGAATACAAAGATTTGAAAGGTGTGACGCGATATTCAGTTTGCACAAGACAGGCACTCGGATTTTTCGCGTTGTGGTATCCTTACATGGACGGGGGCGCATATCCAGTTGATGCGGGGATCACCTCGAATGACTTTGTGCATTGGATCGACCATGATTACTTCATAGTACTTATACACAGAATCCTGAGAAAAAATATTATGCCTGCTATAATAGAACTGAAAATTTTCAAGGTGAAGCACCTCGTTCAGCCAATAGGAATTGAGCACACGAAGAGCACCACAACGCCGAGCAGTGCGTTCTTCCGCAACGGATCTCAGGTTGCGAGCGAACTTGAGCTTCTTGACTCCTTGATGAACAGGCTTGCCATAGCGAATTCCCTAAAAACGTTCGAGATAAGTGATAGTAGAGTGAAAGTTGAAAGTTGAAGTTCGCTACATTGCATCTCTCTGCACGTGCCCATGACAATTAATGAAAGAAGATTAGATATTCACCTTTGAAACGGGCCGCTTACGGCCGCCACGACGGACTCGTGCACGGTATACACAAAAGCCCTGCTTCGCCTTGTATCCTAGTCTTCGAGCCTTGTCCGGGCGAGTCGGACGAGTCACGCGGCAAACTGAGGGAAGCTGCCGATACTCCCACACACGAACGCGCTGCAGGAAACGGAGAACATCACTTTGCTTTTTCTTCCAGAGCTCTTCAACATACTTATACGCCTGGAAAATTAGTGAAAGATCAGAAAAAATAATTTATTAAATCCTTAGTTCGAAAACCGAAGAAACTAGAGCTGGCGCGAGTTCGTGAGTTAATTTGCTAAGGGTATGATGCCGCGGTATAGAAAAAAAAGTGTTTGCTGTGGCAATCGGGGTGATCGCCGTCTCGAAAGCGTGGAAAACGGAATTCGTTTTGCGGCAAAATATATACACGTAGTCGCCTCTGAGAAGTTCGACGGTTCGTGTAAAGATTGCGGGCGAAAATGCGCATGCGTGATGGAAACATGCACGTATTAACGTACCCCCATGGTATTTAATGATCTGCGATTCGATCCGGATCGAAGTTTTCGAGAAAGAGATCACGAAATGGCCACGTATTCGCAGGCTTGAAATGAAGCCGAGAAGCCTTGTTTAGGGTTTACAAAAATAGTCTTGTTTTCGAGTACTCGTACAGTACAGTAAGTTGCAACTATACGTGTACACGTGTACACGTAGTGTAAAGTTGTAGTTGTACATAAAGTACTTTAGTATCAACACATGACGCGTTCCTTCGAAAATACCGTACGTGTACAATAGTACAGCAGTGTACACGGAGGGCCTAGCTACGGCATAAACGTGTATTACCTTCGTACGAAGGTACTTCCGGAAGTACAACGTACTTCCGGAAGTATTCTTTCGATCTCCGAAGGTATTAGCTGTGTACGATATTTTATGGTGTTGTACATGTACGCGTACGTGTACAGCATGTAGATATGTACGTTTACTGTTGTTGCACATGCACCTGTATGTTGACTATTTTATTATGTACAACTTGTACTGTATTTTATCATTGTCTAGCTAGGGCTACAATGATGATGCTACTTCTCGGCATTTATCAAGCACTTCAATACTCGTGCCACAATCATGCCGAAGCCAGAAATTGAATTAGTGTTGCAGATTAAGCTTACTTGGACTGAAAATTTTGTCGGTTTAGAAACAGATCGACGCAGCGACGGCGCGTGAACGCGCACGAAAGTATTTCCGTACTTCCGTTCGTACGTCTTTTGCGATTTGTTTGATATTGAATACGCACGCAAATTTCGTACGAAGGTACGTGTACAGGATGTACACGTACGTGTAATAACGCGTTTATGAAAGTATCACAACTTCCGGAAGTACAACTAGTTGTACAACTACACGTGTACAACTACTGTACATTTTTTTGTTGTACTTCCGGAAGTCAGATACAACTTACTGTACACGTACACGTACTGTACACGTACAGTACAACTACAACTACACGGAGATAGAGATGAATTTTTGGTTTTGGGAGGCATCACCGAGGTGTACGTGTACAGCTGTACACTACACGTACAATTTTTATTTTTTTTTAACCCTAAAAATACAAATCACCTACGAAGGTATCAAATTAGGTTTTGATAGGGAAGGCCTACGCTTTTTAAGCCGCGAATTAGCGTTGATGCGACAGAGTTAAGGGTGAAATGACCGCGAAGCGGTCTACCCTTTAAGCTCCGTCAATTCACGTGAATTCGCGGCTGAAAGGGCGTAGTACTGTAGTACGTGTACTCGTACAGCACAGTACAATAAAATTAATCTGTTAATTAAGTCTGTGCGAGGATAGGGTTACTTACGGCGAACGTGAAGTCTGCCACGCACACACTTTCTCTCGGTGCAACGCGACTCAAAGCGCGGTTATATTCAACGAGACCTGGAAGAAATGCCACACTCGCTTATGACCGGACCATTCGTACTGCATGATAGCTCTGCTGCGTATTCTGCGCGTCGCGGCCGAACGCTCGATTCTTTATCTTCGGATTTCTCGGGGAAAGCCTCCGTTTTCGCTAGCAGAGGAACTGGCGAAGGACGGACTTGGCGGAGGGGATCGACGGTCATAAACATGGCGGCCTCTAAAGAAAAAAAATCCCGAGACCTTGACATGATCAAAGGCATGCTCGACAACGAGAATACTCTGCTTGTCGCCGGCTTCCGTTACCAAGGACTTTCGGTAAGATGACTGAAAGCCCTACAACCTGGTGAACCGGAGCCTGTCTCGTCGGGGCAGGCTCTATAGATTTCTCGCTAGTGCGTCAACGCGTGAGCTCGCGCGCATTGGCATTTTTTTTACCCGCATATCCTACCCGTCGGTGATTTCCACGAAAACCTAGGGTTGTTGATTCCGCGAAAACCTAGGGTTGACAAATTTTGAGTGAAACCGAGCAGGATTCTTTCTATGGGCAGCAAGCACTCACTGCTGAACTCCTTTTTTTGCGTTTTCAGGTCAAGAATATGATCAAATTTCGCCGGCAGTTGCCCGAAGGTGCGCACCTTCTAGTTACGAAGAACACCCTTATGGTGAAGGCAACAGAGGGAACGAAATGGGAAGCCATCTCTGAGTGTGCAACTGGTATGAATGCCTGGCTCTTCGTCGACGAGAATATCGCCCCTGCGATCAAGTCTGTAAAAGGCCTTCAAAAAGACTGGAAGAAAGATGGAATCGAAGTGGATTTTAGCGGTGCGATCCTAGATGGAAAGTTCATTGACCCCAAAGGCATCTCGGCCCTTGAGAAACTTCCCACCAAAAAGGACCTCATCACCATGGTTGCAGTTGGCATCAAACAGGTTCCAACGAAGCTTGCACGGGCATCTAATGGTGTTCCCCTGAAACTTGCGTATGGCGTGAAGGCCATCGCCGAGGGAGAGTCTACCATTATTACGGCTTAAAATGAGCAACTCATATTTTTGATATTTAAGTCAGCTACATAGAAGTACAAATAGTCTCTTCCTTACTTGACCTTTCCTCGCTTTCAACCAGCAGAAAGTGTGAGTTACACGTTCAACAAAAACCTTATAAAAGTAACCAACCGAGTCCCAGCGCTGCGGTGGCGAACGCGCCTCCCCCCCAAAAGGCGCCAGAGGAACCAAAAAGATCACAAAGTCGACCAGCCATGTAGTTCCCAGCACCAAGAGCAATCCCCTGTGATAAAGCTGAGATGGCGAATCCAGTACCACGCACGTTGGGAGGCATCGTGGCTGACAATACGGCTTTCATGTTCGCTTGAGTCATGGCCATGTGCACTCCAACAGCTAAGTATCCTACGAAAACCTGCCAGGGCGTTTTTGCCAGCACCAAGACAAAATCTGCCACGATCATCATTCCGAACCCGCCCAAAAGCATGAACTTTCGACCGTTTCCATAAACTCCATTCTGATCCACTCGGTCTGCTACAACGCCCAATGGGTATGTAAGCAACGACTGTATAAGGTTTGTCGCGACCATAAGCATAGGAAGATATGCGGCCTTAAGCCCTACTGCATTCGCGTGAAGGGTGACAAATGCCTCACTAAAACGAGCAACCTTTAGAACGGTAAAAACAAGCAGTGCTCTCCAATACGGCCACGGGAGATTGACAGCCTCGCGATACGACCAGCGCCACGATCCCCACACAACTTTCTGCTCTTCTGTGTGCTCGAAATCCAGAGAAGATGTAGACCAATCAGTAGAACTGAAAGGATTTGACTGCAAGTTATTTGAGTTTCTTGCTACGTTAGGACCAATACAGACATCCGTTCTGCTATTCAGCTGCACTCGGGCGCCATCCAAATTACGCATGTTTCCTCTATACCTTTTCACTGAAAACATAGAAGCACCAGATGACTGAAGAGGACCAGCAACTGTTGGAGCACTTCTCTTGTCTGAACTGTGTTTGATTAAACTATGGGCAGTGAAGTTAGAATCATGAATCTCCACAACATCCATCCTAGGCACAGAGCTTCGGACAAAACTTCCATGCGCATAAGTATCAGGATTTGTTTTCGTTCCCAGACTTTGTCGATGTCGGAAAGTTCGTTCCTCTTCAGTTGATAAGTATTCTGCTTCCCACTCGCGCTGTCGGATTTGCCACATCTCCTCAGATTCCCCATGATAGCGGCTAAGCTGTGGGAATGATAACTCGCCAGGACGCTTCTCCTTGACCTCTTGTGCACGATTTTTCATATCTTCGAGGTGCTCTGTAAGCCATTCACTCACGAGCCGCCATGTGCGTTTCCCTCGATGCCAGGCCATATCTCTGCCTGAATCTTTGCAACGGGATCGACGCCAGCGCACTGGCTCATACATCATAGCAAGTGGACCGCGACCATGCCGCCGTTTCGAGGGCGCGTGACGTTCCGGATATTTGGGCATACCGTAGTGTTTTGACTGCAAACGAACCGGTTTGCGCACAAAATAGAGCAACATGAAAATTGCAAACAGGGACGGCAGTGCAGCGAGTCTAAAAGTCAAACGATAGTTATTTTGCGTGATTGTCATGCATATGACGGCACACATCGATCCAAATACACCACCAAGGGTGGTGAGCGACTGGTGTAAGCTATATGTGGTGCTGCGTTTCTGCCGGGGAGAGAGGTCTGCTATGAGTGCATCAGTAGGTGCCGCTCTTACACCCTTTCCAAATCTGTCGAGCAGCTTTGCAGAAACCACCCACTGCGAAGTGACAGCAGATGCAAGAACTAGTTTCATTGCCGCTGTCATAGCGGAACCAAGGGCTATTACCTTAACACGTGACTTTATAACATCACTCATCACACCAGATATAATTCGCGATAGGTTTGACATAAGCAGTGCTGCCCCTTCAATTGCACCGATTCGCGTGTTTGAATATCCGAGTTCAGTCTTCAGGAAAACTGGTAGCAGGGAGAACACCATACATGTAGATGATGTCCAGAGGAATCCGCAAAACGCCTGTGATAAAAAAGAATCATAAATGAAAAATGCAGTTTTGAGGGCGGTAAACAAGTTGAACAAGTGGGACAAGACTTAGAATTGAGGGAGAGATTGAGGAACTCACGAGCGCCCAACAGCTCCGATTATCAGTCTCGTTGAAGACGATGCCGGGAAGCTTTTGTCGTGCCTGGCCCGGCATTCTGTGAACAAGCCAGTTGAATAAACTCGTGTGTAATCCAACCTTCTGCAACCTCTCATCTTTTTGCTCATCGCCTTCCTCCTCATCATACTCACTTGAACTGGAGACAATTAAGTCCGTTTTACACTCATCTTCTTCGCACTCTTTGATCGTTTTTTTCAGAAGACCACGTCGAAAATCTTCGCCCGCATCACCGCCACCCGTACTCGTCATCGACCTCAGTAAAAAAATGTGACGACAAGAACTTCGGCTCTGAAACGAACATTTGCATGTTGGGCAAGTTTCGTGTGTGGAGAGCAGCGAAGCAGAAGTCGTAGCCCATTTAAGCGATGCGCTTGAGTGAACGTGAGCATGTAGGTATCTAAAAAAAAAGAATAGATGTCGGCATGCGCAACAGGATAAACGTCTTCAAACGAAGGCACGGTAAAGTAGAACATCAAGTGGGCGAAAAAACGCGCACCGGAAGTTTGCTGCAAAGGGGCGCTCTGGTTGACTTGAGGACATCCACGATACTCGCGTTTGGCATCTACAAGAAAAAAAAGATGTCGATGGTACGCAGCAGGATAAAAAACTTCACAGAAAAGGGCACGGTATAAGAACATCGAGTGGGTGCAAAGTTGAGCACCTGAAGTACGCCGCACCGCGACGGCCGGCTTGACTCGAAGGTGTCCTAGTTATACGCACACGGCGAGTCGAGACTGAGTGGTTGCCCGCAGAATATGCATTGCCAGCATACCACGTCAAAACGAGCGAATCCATCTCGAAGTCAAACCGACAGAAAGGAGCGGTTTCACCTCAGTCGCGACCTGCACATGGATATCTTTCCCCAGCTCGTACAATTCCACGACTGGTGCACGTGGACAAGTCCCGAGTGCTCCAAAGTCACCCTCGCTGGACACGTGCGAAGCTACGAACCCTAGCTAGCTAGACTTTAATTACAACAAGCGTTGTAAAATAAACGAACGTACTGTGCGTACGAAGGTACCTTCGTAGGATACTGTAGTGTGATATGATACGAAGGTATGTGTACAGTGTACACGTGTACGTGTACACGTACATGTACCTTCGAAAGTCCTTCGAAGGTACACGTACACGTACACGTACGTGTACAGTACGTGTACACGTATTTATTTCTTAATTTTTATTGATATTCTTCGTACTTCCTCCCGTATAGATTCTATACACGTGTACGTGTACCTTCGCACGGAAGTACACTACGGAAGTATGATACTTCCGGAAGTACTTCCGGAAGTACTTCCGGAAGTATGTACGACGTGTTACTTCCGTCGTACGGAAGTACTTTCGTAAGTTCTTATCTATCTTCGAAGGTACGAAAGTACTTCCGGAAGTACTTTCGTACGAAAGTACGAAAGTACTTCAGTATTTCCGTCCGTACACTTTTGTATGTGTTTTTGTCACGAGTACGTGTGCACGTACACGTACAACACAATTAAAGCATATCCTTTCGCTGATAGCCACTATTTTTATACAATAGCTAGCTAGCTAGCTAGCTAGCTAGCTAGAGGACTAAGCGTGAATTGACGGAGCAATGATTGTGACACTATTGTGACTACACGTACTGTACACGTGCGTACACGTGCACGTACCTTCGAAGATATTTTCGAAAGTACGCGAAAGTATTTCGAAAGTACTCTCGAAAGTACTTTCGTAGCCCTAGTTGTACTTTCGTACGAAGGTACGAAATAAAGTACACGTACACGTGTACAACGTTGTACTTTCGAAAGTTTCAATGTAGTTGTACGTGTACTTTCAAAAGTACGAAAGTACGTTGTACTTTCGTACGAAATAAAGTACACTACTGTAGTTGTACTTTCGAAAAGTACAAGTAAGCAAGTAAGGTAAATAAGGAAAGTACAAGCAAGTAAGGTAAATAAAGTACCTTCGAAGGTACGAAAGTACCTTCGTACTGTATGATATCTACGAAAGTATTTTCGCACGAAGGTACAACGTTGTACAGTACACGTACAACGCGTTGTACTCGTACGAGGATACTGTACACAAACTACT
Organism: Micromonas pusilla CCMP1545; assembly: GCF_000151265.4. Taxonomy (NCBI): domain Eukaryota; kingdom Viridiplantae; phylum Chlorophyta; class Mamiellophyceae; order Mamiellales; family Mamiellaceae; genus Micromonas; species Micromonas pusilla. The sequence goes on from NW_003315883.1 coordinate 1,821,136, forward strand.
TTCGTACGAAAGTATCATATTATCTTCGAAGATAGAATACACGTACGAGTACGAGTACAGTACACGTACACGTACGTGTAACCACGCGTGTTCTGGTAAAATCGAACCATTCGAGGGCTAGCTACCTTCTGAAGGTAGCTGGCTACCTCCGTTGGACTGAAGGTGAAATGTTGTTCGTGCGCCGTGCCGCGATCCACAGCGCCTGCCGTTCTCCAGTTGTGCGAACTCTTTCGCACAGATATACAGGTATCAAGGCATTGTCGTTTAGAGCTCCGCAGGAACCCGTCGTAATTGGCGAAGAAGTGGACGTTGAGTGCACTGCTGTTGCTTTCGGAGGGCGTGGGGTGTGCAAATTTCCAGGAGGTTTTGTCATTCTATGCGAGCGAGCTGTGCCCGGAGAGAAGGTCCACGCGCGAATTACGGCCATAAAAAAAGGTGGACGCTACGCCGAGGCTGTCAAGATTCAGAGATTGCGACCAACCCCGTACCATGTCAACGCTCCGTGCCCGCATTTCGATCGTTGCGGTGGTTGCACTTGGCTTGACGTTGCTTACGATCAACAGCTTGCTTTCAAGCGTGATCAAGTGGTGGACGTCATGACCAGAATCGCTAGAATAAATGATGCGGATCGGATTGTGAATGCGATATCACCTAGTCAGCAGAGATTGCGCTATCGTAACAAGATGGAGTTCGCGTTTGCTCAAGTAGGGGACAACAGCAGTGGTCGCCCTGCGTTCGGCTTGAGACCAGCTGGTGACCACACTGGACTGGTTGAAGTTTTCACATCAGGCTGTGTGTTGCAGCAAGTGGTCGCAGACAAAGTTCTCGCACGATGTGCAGCACACCTGCATGCAATGGCAGACGTATCTGCATTGTTACCAGTGTTCAATCGGCGGACTGGTTGTGGGGTACTACGAAGCCTGACACTACGTACAGCTCCTCTTGCAGGCAGGTGCAGTGGTGAAACTGCAGTGATGGTAATCATAGCAGCAGCGTTGGACCGTCAAGGAAAAGAGACAAAGAAGGCATTTGCAGCCCTAGCTGCAGACTTAGCTACCATTGATTGTGTGCAATCGGTGGTTCATGAGCGCGTGTTATCGCAGCCAGAGCTACGCAGAGCAGAGGGGCGCAGGCAGGTCTGGGTTAAGAACGGACGTGGGATTCGCGGGCGAGAACACGAAAATGGAAGTAGTACCGCACTCGTGAGTGGTGACAACAATGAAAATCAGATCACGGTGTTACATGGCCCAGCTACCATCTCCATTACCCTTCGCGGAGTTGTATTTGCCTTATCCGTGAAATCGTTTTTCCAGACCAACACTAAACAGGCAGAAATTCTAGTGGAGAGCGTGGAAGAAGCCTGCGCCCTTACTGGGGAAAATACGGAGACAATCCTCGATTTATTTTGTGGTGTCGGGACCTTCGGCCTTTGCTTAGCGTCCAAAGCTCGCCATGTTTACGGTTGCGAAATTGTCCCCGAAGCCGTTGAAGACGCGAAACGAAACGCTGTGGCCAACAGAATAGAGAACGCAACCTTTTGGCAGGCCGATTTAGCACAGCTCTCCGAATCCATGCTATGTGCAGACAGCAAAAGTATGAGCAAGAGCATTGTTTTTGGTAAAGATGTGGTACGTCCAGATGTAGTGATTGTAGATCCTGCGCGCTCTGGGATGGATGTAACACTAGTGGCGATTCTCCGCAGTCTTGGCATCCCACGTATAGTGTATGTGTCATGCAACCCGGCCACACAGGCTAGAGACGTTGCATTATTGTGTGACGTGAGCGACAACACACAATCCGGAGATCTGCTTGCAAAGTACCGGCTCATTTCCTGCATTCCAGTTGACTTGTTTCCACACACACCTCACGTAGAAAATATCGTGGTGTTGGAAAGAGTGCCGAGCACGCGTGGTTACGAAGTATATTCTTGACTGAGAACGTCGACGGTTGATGAGAATGTCCTGTCAAAACCAAGGAGAAAGGTTAGTGAACTGCATGGCAGTTTGACACAAGGTTATCTGCGCACTTATGCAATAAAATCTGCAACATAATATGGCAATCAGGTACAGGTGAAGTTGTTGTAATTGAACGGACCTTGTTGAACAATTTTATTTTATAAATGGGAAGAACAAATTAGTGTATTTCCTCCTTCGTTCTCTCACTTTTGTTTTTTTCTCTTGTCCGAGAGACTGGTCCCCAAGGACCCCAATAACGAGCAGATAAAGTGGCTGCTCTTCCGAGCTGCAGCAAAGCCATTGAGCGCCATATAGTGTTAAGGTCATGCTGCGATCTAAATCCCTCCAGTCCTAGGGAAACCACAGCTGGTACTGCAGAAAACAACATTGCGAAGGCCAGGAAACCGAAGTCAGCTGCACCTTGAAACACGCCATCACCGACAAAGATAGCCGCGTTAAGCGGTTGAAGCACTGCAATAAGATACATCGGATACTCCACAGCATCGACAACATTTGTATCTGTAGTAAAAAATGAGGGCAGCAAAGGACCTGCTGCAAGGATGCTGATCCCAACAGAAGTGCCTGCAATCACTGCAAGTTGCAGTGTCCGATTTGCAGCTTCTCGCGCAGCCTTCACGTCTTCCATACCAAGTGTCACTGCTACAAGACTTTGAGCAGCAACAGCGAGGGCATCCAAAGCAAAGAGCGTCACCCACCAGACCTGTATGCAAATTTGATGCGAACCTGCGACGCCCATTTTAGCAGCTTCTGCAGTAGCACTCACCAGTACAATTTGCAGGAAGAGCGTTCGAACAAGCTGTGAAATAGAACCTGCAGCAAAAGGCTTCAACCAAGGAGCCGATCGGGAAACGAAACTTGATGTTGAATGAGGTCGATATGGGCGTTCGGCACTGAGATCAGGGATCAAAATAGAACCCAATTTGACACGGTCTGCAAAAAGCAATCCTTCTTCTTTTAGCAAAAAACAAAATACCACTGCGCTAACCCACTCTGCAGCAGTGGTTGCAGCAGCAGCTCCTGCGACCCCAAGAGGCGGTAAAGGGCCAACACCAAAAATCAAAATTGGATCGAGTACTAAATTTAGCATGTTGGCAGACAAACTCACGAGTAAAGGAGTGCGCGTATTCAACAATCCACGATATGCTCCAACAGCAACACTGCAAATGAGAACAGCGGGAGCGCTCAATGCCCTGATACGGAGATATGCTTCTGCATTGCCAATCATCGAATTCACATCCAGACCTTGGGGCAACAACTCCCCTTCAACAGTTGTCAAAATTTTTGCGGTGTTCACCGGGTCTTCAACGTCTGCGCCGGCCCATGAAAGGATAACGTCACTGCCTATTTCAAGGGAAAGGAGGACGAAGACTCCGAGAACCGTTGCCAGAACCATTGCACCAGCAACCGTTTCGGCGGCAGCTTCTCTGCCATACACTTTCTCCGACTTTAACTCTATCACTGGTCCTACTTCCTGTGGATACGGAATCGACCTTTCCCCAAAAGTGTCCCCTGTGCTTATTTGGCTAGCCACTAGCGGCCCTGTGACAACAGCAAGGAAGTTAAAGATTTTGAAGAAGAAGTTGAAAACTGTTGTTGAAATCGCAAGGCCACCCAAGGCAGCTTCAGCGCTGTTGCCATCGATGCGGCCGACGAATGCTGTATCGACCACCCCGAGAATAGGGTCAAGTAGTAAAGATGCCACCGCCGGCATCGCAAGGTTCCATATTCTTGAGTCCAGGCTCTTCGTCTCTTCATGCTTTTTACCTCTCCTATTTTGTATGTTGGCAAGGGTTTTCGGCTCATGTCGAGAGCATGCACGTAGACAGTACGCGTGTGCATATGCTCTACTTTTGTTCAGCACGCGGCAGGGCTGCAGAAAACGCGCGTGCATTCGACCAACCCAGAAGTCCGCTCTGGTTACTCGTAGCATATTTGTATTGCTGAACTTCAGGGCAGCTCTGCAGCAGGCATCAATCGAGATGACTGCGGCTCATGTCTCCATCAACCATGTTCGGATCGCACCCTCTCACCGATTGAATAAGAAAACTTCGGCCTGACAGTGGACAGCTGATACTGTAGATAGCTAGATACCTTCGAAGGTAGAATACTCGGGAAGAAATTAGCTGAAATGGAGCTGGAAAATTCACTGTTAGCGAAAAAAGGCAGTTTGCCCGCGGCGTTAAGTATTCCGGAAGTACTTCCGGAAGTACAACGCGTTACACGAGGGGAGGGCAATACGAACCCTAAATCCGGGGTATAACCTCGGTAACTAAATACTCATACAGTGGGAACCCGGGGTTCTTTTTTGGATAATAGATTTTATTGTACAGTACGAAAGTATAATATCCGTAGATCCATATGGCTACGTACGATAGATAGTACGAAAGTACCTTCGAAGGTACTTTCGTACTTTCGTACTAGCTACGTTGTGCGGAAGTACGTGTACACGTACGTTGTACGAAAGTACGAAGGTACTTTCGTACTTTCGAAAGTACTTTCGTACTTTCAAAGTACGAAAGTACGAAAGTACTTTCGTACGAAAGTACTTTCGTACTTTCGTACAATGTTCCGGAAATACATTTGTTGACAACTTATCTTGCATATTCCTTCGAAGGTACGGAAGTACAGTACGCGGTCGTGTCCACGAACAACACTGTTTATACAGTACAACGTTGTACAGGATAAGAACAAAACCCGTTGAGAGTTCGGCTTTTACCCTGAGCACGAAAGCCCAAAGACACAGACTTGACCACAATGAGCCGCGTCGCCTCGCCGTGTTCTCCGAGAATTCCAATCCGCTTGAAATTTAATACTCTCGTTCGCGCATCTTCCGCGAAATCTGATGCCTCCCTTGCACCACCTACGACGCGCAAACCTGCCAAGGTTCCGGAAGGTTGGTGTGGCCGTTCCCGACCATACTTCAGATTTACATTCCGTTCATAAACGATGTGATTTGATTTTAACCTGCATCCGGATCTCGTTCATCCAACCTGCAGGTACCCCTTTTATCCCTCCACAAGACCTCGCCTCTCGTCCTCGCCGCAACCGCCGAAGTAGCAACGTACGTGAGGCATTTGGTTTTTAACCAGCAACCGGATATCGTTCAACCAACTTGCAGGTACCCCTGTTATTCCTCCTCAAGACCTCGCCTCTCGCCCTCGCCGCAACCGGCGAAGTAGCACCGTGCGTGATGCATTTCGGGAGGTACGTGACAGAGTCATCGTCTAGAAAAAAAATCGTTATTCAACTTCATCGCTCACCAGTGTCGGGGTGAAAATGTTTTATTTCACTGAACTGAGTCAAGTTATCCCACCCCCTTGAAGAACAGACTATTTTGACCCCGTCAAACTTCATCTATCCAATCTTCGTCCACGACGGGGACGATGATATTCCAATCGGTTCGATGCCCGGGCAATCCCGCCTTGGCTGGAAGACAGGCATGATAAACAAGGTCCGCGAGGCTCGTGCAGCTGGGGTAAATCAAGTTGTGGTTTTTCCGAAAACACCAGATAACCTCAAAACCCCAACAGCTGAGGAGTGTTACAATCCAAATGGACTTGCCCAGCGCTCTATTTCTCTACTCAAAGATACGTTTCCTGATCTTGAAGTTTATACTGACGTTGCTTTGGATCCATACAACACCATGGGCCACGATGGCATGGTGCGCTCGGATGGTGTGATAATGAATGACGAGACCGTATACTATCTCTGCAAGCAAGCTGTTTCTCAAGCTCGAGCAGGTGCAGATGTTATATCTCCTTCTGATATGATGGATGGGCGGGTGGGTGCTATCAGAGAAGCACTTGACTCAGAAGGATTCACGAATGTCGCAATTATGTCATACACTGCGAAGTATGAAACAAATCTTCCTTATCTAATGCCTTTGAAAACTTTATGCTGCTTTTTTACTTACTCCCCTTCTTGTTCAGGTACAACTCTGCATACTATGGTCCTTTCCGGGATGCCCTCGCAAGTGCACCCCGCCCAGGTAACGAAGATTGGAAAATACCCTTGGACAAGGCAGAATACCAGATGGATCCAGCCAACTTCCGCGAGTGTCTCCGAGAAGCTGCACTTGATGAAGCCGAGGGTGCTGACATCTTAATGGTGAAGCCTGCTGGTGCTTATCTTGACATAATTCGTGCACTGAAAGATAGCACCACGCTACCCATCAGCGCGTACCAGGTCTCTGGAGAATACTCCATGCTCAAGGCGGCCGCAGCAGCTGGATATTTGAATGAAGAGGAAGCTGTGCTTGAAAGTCTTATCTCCATAAAGCGGGCAGGCGCTGATTTGACTCTTACCTATTATGCTGTGGATGCCGCAAAGTGGATCCAGGAGTTGTGAATCAACTTATGGTAAACTTAACAAACACATATGAAGGTATACATTATTGAGTGTACAGTGTACCATCGATATTGTTTGTCGTTGATAAACAAGAGCGACTGCGGAAGAGGTTAACCTGGATGTTGCAGGTGCAGAGCAGTAATCCTTGATAAGAAAGTATATCTCTAAATTTCTGTTGAACTCTGCACTAATCAATCAAATACACACGAACACGGTGCAAAAGTTCCGTTCAACTAAGTTTCTTACAAAATGCTCTACATCAACTTTTCATAGGCTCACTTTTATTTCTTGAGGAGCACGATGCATATTTCAAGTCAGTAGAAGAAACCAAATCATAGGGACCCCGCAAATGTTGATTTCTTAGAGGAAGCGTCCATTTCGTGAAGTGTGACAGAACAAGTGATGTCCGGGAAGTATATCCCCTACCAAGCACCTTGCCACCAACTTTCTTGCGGCGAGCTTCCTCATGATCGAGGATCCCGTTGGCAGTAGTGAGCACAATTACACCAAACTGCAGCATTTCGTTTTTAGATACTCATGCTCAGGGGAGTTTAATGTAATTGACGAGTTCAAAGAGGAATGTGTGATTTTGACTACACAGCAACGTACCAGTCGAGAAGGAAGGAGACGTCCAACCCAGTCTTCAACGTCCGTGTGAGAAAGATCATATCGAGGGCTACTCAAAAATAGTTAAGAAGAAAGTTTCCTTAAGAATTACGAAAAGAAAACCTGATAACGCCGCATTTATTGATGCGCCCATTAAGTTCCACCACAATCTTCCCGGATCTGTGATCATCGATGTATTCAAACTCGTTAATGTAACCTGAAGAAGAAGAGAACTCTTTTTCAAACCTCACTTGCAAATCAAAATGGACACTGAACTACAGGAATAGAGTTCGTCTATTACAGGAATAAAGTTTGTCTTTATCACGATACATAGCCTCACCATGCTTCTGCATGACTTGAAGAAATTTGATGACCACTTTCGAGACGGGCCGCACCAGTACTTGGCGCTTGCCTCGCTTCTCGGCGTTGTACATTGCCTGCAGGAAAGTTCAAGATCACCAAAACCCTAAATCGAACTTGTGAAAGAAAACACGCAGGTTATCCAACATCAGAAGTCGAATACAGGCGGGCAACGCACCTTTAACGTGTCGTTGAGTACACTTATACGGACCATCGCGAATTCACCGAGTCGCACAGGTCGAAGGGACGCGCCGGAGTCTGTGCCGCGTTCCGTTGTCGCCGCCTTTGAACAGGATGAAACTACAGTACATATGAGTACACGTACAGTATGATAAGTGTAAATCTCACGGAAGTACATGTACAGTTCGTGTACACGTACACGTACACGAACAGTAGGGCTACGTGAGAAGATGAAACATCTTCTCTCTGTGACTGACACACACATCAACTCCTGTCCCCACAATCGCGCACGGAAAGGCTAGTTTTCTGTTAGCACACACGTATAGCAATCGGCATGGTGAGATGCGATCAATTACCGCTTGTCTAAGTCCTTCAACGTCACATTCCTACAAAGTTTCCCCGACAAGTCCCGGTTCACGAAGTATTTCGCCGCTTTTCAGGTCAACGACACGACCGACGCCTCCCCCGTCGCGGTCGAAGAAAAGAAGGCATGGATGCCCAATCCTCGGGACGGTGAACATGTATTCGGGGTGGCACATATTTTCGCTTCTTTCAATGACACCTTTGTGGTGGGTTTTCTGTTGTATTTCCACAAGCCCTAAAGCGAATGAATGATCCCGTTCTCTTCTCGCAGCACGTCACCGACTTATCAGGAAAAGAGACTATCGTTCGCGTAACAGGTGTGTTCAACTCGCCCTATTTTATTTCTTAGAACAGCTCCACTGTACTTTTATGCCCGCACTCTTGCCCACGCTCTGTTTCCACTGCACCGCGGAAATACACTTACATATAATTGCACAAATACCAGGTGGCATGAAGGTAAAAGCAGACCGAGACGAGGCATCTCCATATGCTGCAATGCTTGCTGCTCAAGATGTTGCTGTCCGTTGCAAGGTGCGCTCGCAGTGTTGTGATTGTGAATGAATGTGTTTCGCGTTTTGTGGCGACGACTTCAGCACACTCAAAGCTGTGCATGAAAACATCTCATTTAGCTGTTTTTCTCAACAGGAGCTCGGGCTGACCGCTCTTCACATAAAGATGCGCGCAACTGGTGGGAACAAGACTAAGAGTCCCGGACCTGGTGGCCAGTCTGCCCTTCGCGCACTTTCTCGCTCTGGTCTCAAAATTGGCCGCATTGAAGACGTTACGCCTGTCCCCACAGACAGTACTCGAAAGAAAGGAGGTCGGCGGGGCAGGCGCTTGTAAAGTAGTCTTTTCTGTGAAGTATTTTAATTTCTACATACAAGATGTTTCTGCGACTATAAGTAATAATCGCATCTGCCGATTCGCAACAATCTATGCGTATTACGCAGTTGTCAATATCGAAAAACCCGAAAATGTGAAATGCTGTTGAGAAAGTTGGTTTAGCTTGCCCTCATTTTCAAGCCCCGCATTGAATACCAATGCCTATCCTAATGTTCATCGCCGCCAGCTCTGAAGCTAAATATTTGAATACGAAGGGGAGCTCCACCTTATCAATTTTAGTTCGTCTATTGCACACTCTGCAAGTGATCCCTTCAGACTCCCCATCACAGGAGGTGTGAAGAGTTTTCCCTGCTGAACAACCCAACGCACTACCTGAACCCATACCTGCCACACTGAGCTTCAGTGAGGGGGCAAGTATGCTTCCACAGTTGGAACAGACATGAGTAACGAATCGATCAGAACATGCATGCAAACGGTCGTGTATCAGGTAAGCAGCTCCGTGCGCGAGAAGTGCGTCGCGTTCCATTTCACCGAAGCGGATACCCCCACCAGATTTTCTTCCTTTAGTGGGCTGTTGTGTCAAAGAATTATTTGGTCCAACAGAGCGAACCTGGAACTTGTCGCTAACCATGTGGCGTAGCCTTTGGTAATAAACCAAACCAATGTAGATATCTACTCCGAAAGCTTCTCCCGTGAGCCCATTTACCATGGTCTCGCTTCCACAGTAGTCATATCCGTGTTTTCGGAGTGTCTCACCATACTCAGCAGCTGGAGGAGAATACGTTTTCTCTTTTTGGGCTGCTTTAAATGGGCTTGCGTTAATGCAAGCACCATCAAGGGCACCAGATTTGGATGCCATGCTCTCAACTAGCATACCAATTGTCATTCGAGAAGGAAATGCGTGAGGGTTAATGATGATATCAGGTCGGATGCCGGTTCTTTCGACATATGGAAGAGATTCTTCTGGCCAGAGAAAAGACAAGACACCTTTTTGGCCATGTCTTGAGCTAAATTTGTCCCCAATGATGGGGTTGCGATTATAGCGAAGGCTCAGTGCCATCTTTGTACTTCTTATACCACGAGACAGTGATGTCTGTATAACCGAGACCCTGTCAACGATAGCCTGGTCAGTGCCTTTTGCCTTGTGCACATGCGTTTGGCCAGTTATACGATCTACCACACTGGCAAGAGCACTGCCAGGTTCAATTATGGAGCCAACTGAAGGACTTCCGTCGATATTCAACGTGCCTTCTAGCGAATGGCTTCTCAAATCAAAATGACCGAATACTTTACCTGACCCAGTTACCAAAGACAACGTCTCTGTTTTGTATAGCGTTGCATGCGAGAAGCCACGTTCCATTGACCCTTTGCTCACGATCATAGCATCTTCCATATCGTATCCAGTGTACGCAAGTACGGCGATGACCGCGTTTGTCCCAAGAGGATATTCGTCGATTGAATATTCATCATAAGATTCTGTCACTGCTATTGGTCTTTGTGGACTTTGAAGCCGGTAAAGCTTTGTATCTGGGCGATAACAAAAAGCATGCAATGGGAGCCCCATAGTTTGTTTCGCCATTTGACACTGATACATGTTGCGTGGTGACTGATTGTAGTCAGACCAGGGCGTGCAGCTAGCAATGACTGATAACATGGCCTTTGCATTGGATTCTTCGTGTGTGAAGACAAGCTCTTCACTTCCACCCGAGCTTCCATCAGGACACTTTATTGACATGAAAGCCTGCTCCAGGGAGCTAATATTTTCGATGAAACCACTGGCTAGTTGTCTCACTGGACGCATCAATCGTGAAGATGACGTGAAAAGGTACAGGCCAGGAAAAGCCCCTCCGCTTCTGTTAACTAGAGTCGGTATATACACGACCTCAAGTGAGGGTGGAACCTTTGGAGGTTCGGAGACTTTCGCAGAGCGAAGTGTGGCAACAACCTTCGCACTGTCTGCTGCACGCATGAACCCAACCATCACGCCGTCGAGAGTGACAGGAATTAACACGTGAGGAGCGCTGGTGCTACGAAGTCGCCCTGTGGTAATCAACACGCCAACTGATGACAGAATCCTGAATATTGCAGCCATCTCTAGTCCACGATTCTGACCGTCACTTATGTGGACAAAACAAGAAGCTGTCAAATGGTTTAGCAATCCGCACGGGCTGCCGTCAGGGGTGTGTACAGGGCATAAAAAACCCCATGAATCTGGCAAAAGTTTGCGCACCGTAGTCGTACGTAGCTCTGCATAATAAGCACCGCGATGAATTGAGCGGAAATGAGAAAGATACCGCACGTAATTTAACTTGTCAGCAACTATAGTAAATCCAGATGTCTGGCTTAACCCTAAACCTGTCTTACTGACCAGATTTCCAGTCGCAAGGAAGTATTCAGCCATCCTACCCAAATCAATTCTTCCTATCGAACCTACTACAAGACTTAGGATCCGCTCCCTGTCATTCAAATCCATTGTTTGTGGCTGCCCTTCAAACTCCCGCAAAATTGTGTCCTTCACCTTTATCAGTGCTTCTGAAAGTTGCTCTCGCATAAACATCTGTAGAAGAATTCCTGGCAGTAAAACTTCATGGTGCATGAGAGAATCTGGATTGTCTTGTGAGCACTGTCCTGTCACGAGAGCGTAGAGCTTCTGAAGCATGAGAACGAGAAGGTTAAATTTATCTGAGCAAGTTGCTAGGTGAATGAAGACATGATCTCGAATGATTCTTTTACCAATGTCAATATTAGTCTCCCATGAGTCAGCATTGAGCCTTTCGCGAAAACAGATGCCAAGATATGATAGCGCCTGACTTCTGGTTTGAATTCCCAGTGTATGGATTTCCTCTAAAACCATGGCTACTCTCTCACTTGCAAACACATGTGCCCCTGGACCGGGAACCCCACTACAAACCACATCTTGCAATTCCTTGTCTGAAACTTCACAAAGAGCTATAAATACTAGTCCAAGGGGAAGAAAATACTCTTGTCGTCGGTGAATAAATGCAAGCCTTGCAGATCCGCCCGTAAGATAATGAAGACGAACAGTGCAGGAGTGTTCATCAGGTGAAACACAGCGGATTGCTGTTGCAAATGGAGTATACAGGTAACCACGAGATGTGAAAGCAGCGCGCTTCAAGCCCAACGAGCAAGGACATTCAAAAAAAAAATAAAAATAAAATGTTATTTCATTTATCAAAGAAATCCAACACACAGAGTCATGTATACGACTCTTGCCCAGCACCCAAGGTCCAAACAGTAAAAGTGCGTTTGAAACAAAAAGGAGAAATAATGTCCAACACTATTACAGTGAGAAAAACAATAGCGAAGGAAACATAGCAAAACAGTATAGACGATGAAATGATCGCGGGATTCGAGTTCTGCAATGTTCTACAAGTGCGCACTGTCCTACATTATATAGTGTCTGCGCTGTTGTATGAGAAGCCTGATCATGCGTTCGTTGCCATTTAGTATGAAGTAGCCACCGATTTCACGCCCCTCTTCACCTCGATTAATGAGCTCAGCACGAGATGCACTTGCTAGATGACAACGGGTCGAGCTGACCATAACTGGAAACTGACAGAGCTGTAGCTCGTGGTGGTACACCTCGCCAGCCTCACCCACGGACCAGCAAATATTTGCGGTCATCGGGGCTTTGTAGGTGCTTCCTGCTTCGCGACACTCGCGCGGAAAGACTCGAGGGTCGCGCGCGAGAGATAATCCATCACGCTCTCTCACCGGAGTCTTCATCGACACGCCGGAAAACCATAACCTGATACGTGAAGACTGGGCACTCGTGCCAGGGGCCTGAACGCTGACAGAGGCCATCCTTTTTATCACTTCTGCGAGCCCGTGCTCAACAAAATAGTTGAAAGAGGCCACATGGTTAGATACGATGCTTCTCAAAGCATCGCGTTCAGGGCTACCCCTGATGAAATCGTCTTGAGAGACATGCATGTGCCAGTGTCAACTTACACAGACAGAGTTTAAAGTAACGTGTCGACTGTTTTCTTTTATCCGTCAACAACAAATATTTCCGTTGGAAGTCCTGTCAACCTGTACGTGTACGTGTACGTGTACTGTACGTGTACACGTAACGTAGGGATAGATATTCTATCTTCGTACGAAAGTATCTATTCTATCTTCGTAGCTACGAAAGTACTTTCGTACCTTCGAAGGTACAAGCATTGTTGTACGAAAGGACGAAAATAGTGGCTATCAGCGAAAGGATATGAGCTTTTATACCTAGCTTTTATAGAGAGGATATTAAAAGGATGGCGTATGAGCAAATTGTCAGAGCGTAGTACGTTTTAAAAGGATGAACTACTGATGAGCTCATCCTTTTAAATGCCGCGCCGCGCGAGGACAGTCAGAGAGGCGCGCGCCGGGGCTGCGTCCGGAGCGTCAAAGCGAACATCGAATAGATCGCGTAATCTATCATTCCAGCGAGTTTTATACACCTGGGGCGCTGAATCAGGCTGTACCGGCGCACAGATCCGTCGTTTGCAAAACAGACTCGGCGTTACGAAACATTTGCCGTCTCCTGAGCTCGCGTACGCGACGTCGAAACTTCATGGAAACAGTTCCGAACGTAAAAAAACTTCGTGATTATATCGCGTGGACACATTAGAGCATATGTAAAATTCGCGCAGCGCAAAAAAAACGATCGCTTGCGTCGGCAGTTGAACTCCGCGGGTCGAGGCTGTAGCTGCGAAGAAAATTGCTCTTTTCCAAATCGACACGATCGCGCCAGTCTATGCTTTGCTCGTGCGATTCAGACACGAACGCGGTCGATCCGCGCGCCTCGAGGGTGATGTCATCTAACATGCCGTGCAGTTACAGAGCCAAAAACGGCGTCTGCGCGATGTCATAGCACACCGCGCGCTCATCCTTTTAATATCCTTTCTAAGCTCATATCCTTTCGCTGATAGCCACTAGCAAGCTACAGTACGTGTACAGTACATTGTTTCTGTACACGTACAATACTGTACTATGATGTGTACGAAATAAAGTACTTTCGAAAGTACTTTCGTACTTTCGTACAACATAGTATCATAAATAGTGTACACTACTGTGTTTATCTGATACAAAAAGAATAGTGTACTGTACGTGTACTGTACGTGTACGTGTAGTCTGCTCGCACTATCACATGTTTTGCCCGGATGGATAGAGCTGAGTCATTTTGTAATCAGATCTACACGTAGCGCTACAGTCGTACACGTACGTGTACAGTACGTGTAAAACACAGGAGAAAACGTTGTACGTGTACACGTACACGTAGTACAACTACTGTACACGTAGTGTGGTCTGTGAAGCTGTGAACGTTGATTTCTGGACACCTGTTCTTTCCCCTTGTTTTCACACTTTCGAGACTTCCTGTAGCGCATCATGAACACCCTTGTCGCACAACTAACTTCGAAGACGCCCTCATCGACGCGCGAATCGAGGTAAACAAATGATTGTCACCTGATAACGCAACGCTAGGCGGATTTCAGCTTCGCTCGTTTGTTTCGTTTTGCTTTTTCAAAGGATCACCTGACTGAAAGCCGTTTCGACGCTGCTCGCTACCGCAGGCGCAAATTAGGCGGTACCGTCTCTATAGTGGGCTCGGACTTGAGTGAAGAGGTAGTTTCCAACAATGTTCCCCCTGTAACCCCTGCGACGAAGTCAAAACTGCTGCGCGCGCCGCTTCGCGAGCGTACCAACTCACGGTTGAGCGAAGAAGCCGGCCTTGCGACTTTGGCACTCGAGGTGGACGAGAAGAGACCTTTCTATTCAGCGCCGCGAAAGACGTCGAAGACGGAACCTGACGATGATAAGTCAGCCGCGGTAACTGCTGCGCTCATGCTTGTGAAAGATGGCCTCGCAGCCCTCCGGACTGCAGGCACAGATCCTAAACAAAAGCTTTTGCAGCTTTTTGCAACCAGCGCTGAGTGCAGTGATGTGAAAGCTACAGTATCACTTTTCGTCATCAACCGTCTCGTAGACGCGCTCGACGCGCATGAAACGGTATCTCAGTCCATCCATGAACGTGTGCCGGATCGCATCGATGCCTCGGCGTTGGACGATTATGATAAATACTCGGTGGCAGCGGCACCCGGCTCAAGTTTCCTTAACCGTGTACCACATGGTTCAGCTGTCGATGTTCCCCCTCATACGATCACAAAAATACCAGACATCGTCGACGAGAACAACCTTAGCTATGGTCCCAGTAGATGCAAAACAGAACCCGGCGGCGGTGTGTGCGACACCTCACGGTGTCTAGCACAATTCTGTGGACCTTTTATTTTACCAGGAACAAAAGTTGAAGAGCAGAGCAAGCAAGTGTCGATTGCATCGTCAGAGGTCTTCGAGGTTCAAAGCGGTAAAACAGAGGTGTACAAGGATTTTGATAGCGAAGACAATCATTCGATGGCGGAGACAGAGATTGACCAAGATGAGTCAGTCACGGACACTGCCTCCGATGTCGGGACTGAATGTGGCAGCACTGAGAAGGCCCTGACCGCCGAGGAAGCAGCAGTTTCACTAGTTGGGTCGCCCTTCATATCTCCTGGCCCCGAGGTTGTGGATATATCTGATATAGATGCCGCGCGCACGGTTGATGGCGATTCGGATAATGGCAAAGAAATAGTCATGAGAGTGACGCGACCCCCGGCTATGTCAGCCGTGTCTACAGAGGAAGAGGAAGGCAATGCTCCCAGAAATCGCAGGAAACACCGACAAAGGCAAAGAGTCCGGATTGTGCTCAGTGACGATGATGGTGCTCCTAATTCACCAATTGATGCTAAAAGGATGCATATATCATCTGGGGCGGTCACGTCAAAGCAGATAACCTTACCGAGCGTATTGACAGCTGCAGTGGGGGATGCAAGTGGCAAGAAAAGAATGTTGCGGATCAAACCCACTACGCGAGCAACTATACGCAGCGCGAAAGAAGACGCGCACAGCGACAGTGATAATCTCACAGTTCCAACCGTAGAAGCAAGCCGTGAAGCCGTACATTCCGAGGTTGCTTGTGGAAATCCCATGTTCGCGCTGGAGAAAACGTCGAAAGTATCCACTGAGGACACAAGTGAACCACAGGGGTGTTCAGCTGGCCTACGCTGTCATGCCATGGTAAAAGATGTCATCACATCAGACCGCATGAAAGCGAGTATACGGCTTGGCGATAGCGACTCATGCATAACTGAAAGCGGCGACGAACCCGACGACATGGGCATCGTAACTTCGAATAGAACAGGTGTATTCACGGCTGCCGTTGATGAGAGGCTGACCAGCGAAAGTTGTGAACTTGTCACGGGGAGTGCAGATCCATATGGCATTGATAAACTTCGCACGCCGACCCCGCCGCCGCAGATAAAATATAGTTCTACCCCAGGCGGCTTCAATTCAACGACGCCCGAGTGTACTGGTGGTAAAAAAGAAGCTGGATTTGCCACTGTTCTGCCTCCAACGCACAGCAAGGCACTATCCGCAGCGTTTGCCAGTGCAGCTAAACCAGGAAAGCAGATAAATTTCGCACGGCACAAATCTGCTATCGCGCATGCCCTGTATGACGAGTTTAACGCCAATGCCTTCGATGGGAGACTGCCGCCTAGGCTTGAGATCACATGGAATGCAAAACTGCTGACAACTGCAGGGTTGACTCATTATAAGAAAATTACGCGGAGCAGTGGGATTTCGGAGTATCATGCGAGAATTGAGCTATCAACGAAGGTTCTAGATTCAGCAGAGAAATTGGAAGCAACTCTTTTACATGAGCTGTGTCATGTCGCAGCGTGGCTGGTAGATCACTGCGCGAAGCCTCCTCACGGCGCAGTTTTTAAACGCTGGGCCACAAAAGCGATGCGCGTGTACCCCGCGGTAATAGTGGACACTTGCCATAGTTATCAGATTCATCAGCCCTTCAAATACCGGTGCACCCAGTCTTGGTGCCAGCAAGAGTATGGGCGGCATTCAAAGTCCATAGACGTAGATGCCAAGGCATGTGGAGTGTGCAACGGCAGGCTAGAGTATATCGGCAAATTTAACTCTGACGGAACGCGAGTGGAAGAGAAGCCGCCGACAGCATTTAGCTTGTTTGTCAAAGAGCACTTTGGATCTGTTAGAGAACGTTTGCCTGCTGGGACACCGCACAAGCTGGTGATGAAGGAGCTGAGCATGCAGTGGAAGAGCGTGGGACGAACAGCAAAATCGATGAATAAGACACCGTTTAGTACGCTAGGGGAGGGAATGCGTGCGCTGAAACTTTGATGTGGGAGCAGCAGTCCGTCCAATGCAAACCTTGTTGGACCTTGACTGTTTCACATCTAATGTAGACCATAGTGATTTTTCACGCTAGCTACCAGAGGTTGCTAGCTACCTTCGCTACTAGCTACCCTGGGAGTGATAAATTTATCCTGGGCATGATATTCGAAGGTATGCAGCTATCTACTGTATGTATGAAGGTACTTCCATAAAACAAAGGGCGACACGTACATAGCTACATACTACATAGCTACCTTCGGAAGGTACATAGCAGGGGTTATAACTTTTAATAGTAAATAAATAATGAGTAAGAAAAAGTTTACTTAGTTTTTCGAAAGGCGAAGACTTTTGCGGGTCGAGCGAAATTAGACCGTCGATTGTGAGTTAAAACTGCGGTACCTTGAAATATTTATTTATTTACCTTTTTTTCCGGCAGTCGTGTATTTACTTAGTGTCGAAATTTTTGTAAGTTATCCCCTGGTACATACCTACTGCCGAATTAGTAGTGTACCTTCATAGTATGCGAAGTAAGGTATCATTCACAATTTTCGATCCCTGGAGTAGAAAACATCGTCTATTTCCTTGCAGGCCCTACGCGTAAGCCTACGAGAAGCTCTATCATTTTATGAAAAAGCATAGAAAAAAGTGACTGGAATTTTTTGACGTCTGCGATTTTTTTTGACTCTGCAACATCTTACCGGAGCATGAGTGTGCAACTGTGCATCCTGCATCGGCCGATGTGTACGTGGAAAGCGCTATACGTCCCAAAGGTATACCTTAGCCCATAACCTGGGACAAAAGAACAAAAAGCAAGATTACACTTCCGTACTGCCATACACGTGTACAACGTGTACATGTAACGTCATGTATGTAGTCGTGTACGAAGGTACTTTCGAAAGTACTTTCGTACTTTCGTACTTTCGTACTTTCGTAAGTACAACTACGTGTACACGTATTTTCGGAAATATGTATGAATACCCTCGGGTTATCTATTTCCGTAGGGCCTACGAAGGTACGTTGTACGTAAGTGCCTTCATAGATCGTGTACATTCATGTACTGTACGTGTAGCACTCGTGTAGCCCTACGTGTACGGAAGGAAGTCCGGAAGTGTTCGTGATGTACATCTAGGCCTACTACATACACGTGGTGTACGTGTACGTGTACGTGTACTTTGTAAAACGCGTTACTTCCGGAAGTACTTCCGGAAGTACTTCCGTACTTCCGGGAAGTACCTTCGTACTTCCGTACTTCCGGAAATACAAGATACTTCTTCGTTACGTATGTACTTCCGTACTTCCACTACGTGTATCATATGTAGGGCTGCGTGAGCTGCTGCGTGTACGTGTACGTGTACGTGTACGTGTACGTGTAACGTAACGTTGTATCCGATAATAAACCAGGGGATAAACGATAACCATTTAACTAAAATTTCGACACTTTATTAGAGTGTACATACATCTACCTTCGTACTACTGTAGTATGTAATAATATCTTCGAAGGTACTTTAGTACACATTAGATATTACATTTCTGCCGGAAAAACTACAATTTTAACTCAAAAATCGACGGTCTAATTTCGCTCGACCCGCAAAAGTCTTCGCCTTAGGCGAGTAGTTGTATGATACTGTAAATAAATAAATACGAAAGTACTTTATTTCGTACGAAAGTACACGTACTTTCGTACGAAGGTACTTACGAAAAACTACGATACTTATTATTGTATTAGTACGTACGTTTACAGTACAGTACAACTATTATTATTATGTACACTACGTGTACGTGTACACGTACAGTACATGAACTAAAACAAATATTTTACCTTCGTATTTTTATTTATTTTTCTTTATTGTACAGTACGTGTACAACGTACGTGTACAGTAGTGTGTCCTCCATAACCTCTGCTAACTGTAAACCCTGCAAAATGTACTGAATGAAGTACACGTACGGAAGTATGATACTTTCGGGAGTAGTTGTACTTCCGTACTTTCGTACTTCCGTACGAAGATAGAAATAGAATACTACGAAGGTACGAAAGTACAACGTAGTTGTATGACAACTTTAATACGAAGGTACTTATTCGTACGAAAGTACGAAAGTACGAAAGTACAACTACTTTCGAAAGTACTTTCATTCGTACTGTACACGTACAGTACGAATGAAGTACTTTCGTACGAAAGTACTTTCGTATTTTCGAAAGTACGAGGGTAAGATACTGTAGCCAGCCAACCACCTACCTGTACGTGTAGACCATTGTGCCCTTCAGCACCCTCGCTCACGCTCCTCTCAAAGCTCAGGCAGTGCAGTTTTTCGCACGACAAGACGATGCTTTCAGATGATTTCCTCGGGCATGCCGACGTATTTCTTAACCTAAGGTAATGCTGAATAATTTGATTCGTGATAGTGCACGAGCAGGCATGCTCTTCGCAGAGAGAAACACAATACCAGTCTCTCTTCTCGGCACTTTCTCGAGTCTTAAAGTTTTCAAATTATCAGGGAAAGCGAGCTCGACGTCGAAGAGCGCGAATTAGCGATGGCGCTGCGTATCGAGCAATTAGAGGCACGAGAAGCTGCATTTGAAGCTGAGGAGCCCATGCGCACCTTTGCACTTGACAAACGTGAACTCGCCTTAAAGCAGCGAGAGTTGGCTATTGAGCAAAAGATTGAGAACTTACTGCAGCGTGAAGGCGAGTTGCGATATTTAGAGTCAGTTTTAGCCAAAGAAGAGCTCGATATCGCAGAAAGGCGGTGGACGTTGAATGCAAGAAGAGACGAACCGGCTGGTGAAATGGCAAAGGTCTTCGAAGCTTTGACCATAGCGGGAAAGGAGAACATCGAGTCCTCTGAAGTGAGCGAGAACCTTTCACAAAGTGTTGCTGGTACTGTTTTTTTTGGGTCTGAAAGCGAGGAGGCTGCTTGGTTAAAAGTGCGTATGAAGGAAATGAAGAGGCGTCTGTTGAAATTGTCTACAACAGTCAAGATGGAAGGCAATTCAGATAGAGATGTTCTTGCACTAGCTGCGCATGCAGATGATCTCCGAGAACATTTACGAGTGATGCGGCTCAAGGCAGACTTGGCAGGGGTGATGAAGCTGGTGAATGAAGTTGCCACTGACGTTGCAAGTATGGAGGCTAAAGGTGTTGAGACTGAGGCCGAGGACAAGAAACAAGTCAGGGACAGTGACGTAACTGAGCTCAGCCTGGCTCTGCGTTTCAAGCAGTTGGAAGTCCGCGAGGCTGAGTTGAGGGCAAAGGAACAAGAATTGACACCTAAATGAAAAAGAATCAAACAAAATACCTTCAAAATGTCCCAAAAAACTGTTGGAATGGTGAAAATCAAAGTTTTCACTGGAAAGTCTTGCATCGTGAAAAAATCGTACTTGCTCCCTGACATGTGAGTACCCTGATTATATGAAGTGTATCTGATCTTACCATTCCGAAGTGACAAGTGGCAGCGAGAGAAGTCAACTCAGTAGCTGTCGTTTAGAAAAAGTCCGAAGTAGAAACGGAAAGACTACGAACTCGAATCTTGTCCTCAACGAAGTCTCTGTATTTGCCTGCTTCGCGCAGTAATTCCGTACAGCATGTTGGACAAGCCCATGTACTCTACAGAAAATCACTTCGTTCTGATTCTCTTGTGCGTTGAACTTCTTCAGATAAAAGGGGTTGTGCAACATCGCGTGACTTGTTCTTGAGATTTTCGGAACCGTCCACAATTCTGACGCTTTTTATCACATCGCCTGCCTTGATTTCGCGCAGCAACTCCTGCCCTTCGACAACGTAACCAAAAACAGCATACCGCCCATCTAAGATATTTGTACCAGACGGGGTGAGCTCAGATTCCTTCAGGAGAAAAAAGAATTGTGAGCTGGCTGAGTTTGGTTCAGCCTCGCGACGTGCCATTGCGAGGGTACCAAAAGCATTGAATGGCAAAACGGGCTCGTCTCTGTATCTGCCAACATCCTCGAAGGTGAATTCGTACACTGGAACGCCACTTTTATCCTTAGAGGCCATAATCTCGAGTGGAATCGTTCGCTCTTGCTTGGTAACTGGATCAACAAAGCCATCCAATCCTTTCCCAGCGGGCTTCCCTGACTGTATAACGAAGCCATCTGAGCGTTGAATGTCCATGCCGTCGTAAAATCCACGGTCAACAAGGTCAGCAAAGTTGCCTGCAGTTACAGGAGCGTTATAACCATCCAGGACAATTGTCATGACACCACTGTCCACATTGACGTTGTCCTTCACCTTAACCTCCAACTCGACAGTTGCGCGACCCTTTAGTAACGGACCGCGGTCATATGGAGCGGGTATCTGGAAAGGGAACTCGTTAACCATGTCCTCTTCGATACGGCTTACTAGAGACAGCGCACGCTGCTGTGCCAGCGGAACCTCCTGTTTATCTTTCTGTGCAACCACCACCTTGAAGTCCTCTAGCTGCTGCTGCAGTTCAGCAAGGGCTGCTTTGCCATCTTCCATCTTATCTGGAGCAACAGAGGCAAGAATTTTGATAGAATCGTTGTTTAGAACTTTCGAAGCACCAGCTAAAGATGCCTCGACACCTGTGAAACGCACCCCTGGCACGCGTAGGTCATCAGAAATGGACTCTAGTTTTCTTTGTACCTCGCGGATAGACTTATTCGTGATGGGTAGGGAATTCCGCAAAAGAGCACGCGCGTTCGTCACCGGGTTAGCCTCAAGACCAGCAATATCAAGGATGTGATGCGCATCTTGTACAGTCGCATCAGCTGAAGAGACAACTACGGCCGAAATAAGTAGAGTGAAGCCGATTTGACGAGCCGCAGAGGCGAAGACCTCGGCGGCATCACTCCGACTGCTTTCTCTTCTTTCGATAGAAGCTCTCGTCACATTTGCAACGTTAACGTGTCGACGGCGAATGGGTGTTGCATTGGCGCTCCGGAGGAATACGCCGGAACCTTTGGATAAACAACATATGACGGGGTGCATTCTTTCGCTCACTTTGCAGTGGGCAGGAAAAAGTGGAGGGAAGCTACTCGTAGGGCTACGTGTACACGTACGTGTACTTCGTGTTGTCCTCAAGAAAAATGGATCGAGAGAGGGCTACGTGACCCTCACGTACGCGTACGTGTACAGCTGTACACGTCCTGTAGGGCTACGTGTACAACTATTACCTTCGTATCTACGAAAGTATCTTCGAAGTAAGGTACTATTCGTACGAAAGTACTTTCGTACTTTCGTACTTTGTACGAAAGTACAACGTTGTACTTTCGTACGAAAGTATAGATAGTTAGATACGTTTTTCGAAAGTACTTTCGTACGAAAATAGAGTACTTTCGAAAGTACTGTACTGTACACGTACTGTACGTGTACATAGAATACTTTCGTACGAAAATAGAATTTACTTTCGAAAGTAATAAAACTTACTTTCGTACAGTAGGCCCTACGTGTACAGTAGGGCTAGTTGTACTTTCGTACTTTCGTACTTTCGAAAGTACTTTATTTCGTACAAAGTACAAAGTACAACTACTTCCGTACTGTACTTCCGTACGTGTATAAATACTTCCGGAAGTAAATACTTTCGAAAGTACTCTCGTACTTTCGAAAGTACTTCCGTGCAACGTTGTACACGTACATCCGTTACATGTACGTGTACAGCTGTACACGTACGTACACGTACAATAAACAACTTAGCCCTTGTACTTTACAATAAATTAATTTGGCGTTAATTACAATAAATTACAATAAATTACAATAAATTACAATAAATTAATTTGGCGTTAATTTGGTGACTTAGCGCATCTGGTATACCTTCGAGGGTACGAAAGTACGAAAGTACGAAAGTACCTTCGAAGGTACAGTACACGGTACAACTACGTGTACGGTGTACACGTACTGTACGTGTAGATAAACACATGCAAAAATTATTTAATGGTGTACTGTACGTGTACATACAGCTGTACACGTACAACGTGGGGCTAGTGGATATCAACGAGAGGATAGGAGCTTAGAGAGGATATTAAGAGGATGAGCGCGCGGTGTGCTATAACATCGCGCAGACGCCGTTTTTGGCTCTGTAACTGCACGGCATGTTAGATGACATCACCCTCGAGGCGCGCGGGTCGACCGCGTTCGTGTCTGAATCGCACGAGCAAAGCATAGACTGGCGCGATCGCGTCGATTTGTAAAAGAGCATTTTTCTTCGCAGCTACAGCCTCGACCCGCGGAGTTCGACTGCCGACGCAAGCGATCGTTTTTTTTGCGCTGCGCGAATTTTACATATGCTCTAATGTGTCCACGCGATATAATCACGAAGTTTTTTTACGTTCGGAACTGTTTCCATGAAGTTTCGACGTCGCGTACGCGAGCTCAGGAGACGGCAAATGTTTCGTAACGCCGAGTCTGTTTTGCAAACGACGGATCTGTGCGCCGGTACAGCCTGATTCAGCGCCCCAGGTGTATAAAACTCGCTGGAATGATAGATTACGCGATCTATTCGATGTTCGCTTTGACGCTCCGGCCTCAACCGCGGCGCGCGCCTCTCTGACTGTCCTCGCGCGGCGCGGCATTTAAGAGGATGAGCTCAGCAGTAGTTCATCCTCTTAAAACGTACTACGCTCTGACAATTTGCTCATACGCCATCCTCTTAATATCCTCTCTAAGCTCCTATCCTCTCGTTGACATAGCCACTAGACCTACACTCGTGTACACGTGTACTGTAGCTCTTTACTGTACAATAAAGTTGTTTAATACACGTACACGTACACGTGTACAGTACACTACACGTAGTACGAAAGTACTTTCGTATGTAAGAATACTGGAAAAATTTTACTTCGTACTGTACACGTACACGTACGTGTACTTCCGGAAGTACACTGTACAGTACACGTACGCGTACATGTACAACGTTACAGTACACGTACGCGTACACGTACACGTACAGCACACGTAAAACAACAATCTTCATTCGTACGAAAGTACGAAAGTACCTTCAAGATACAACTAACATTGTACTTTCGTACAACGTACTTTCGTACTTTCGTACAACGTACAACGTACTTTCGAAAGTACGTAGCTACGTACCTTCGTAGCTCGTTAGACTATGTACGGAAATGTTGTAGGGCTGTAGCGCTGTACCTTCGAAGATACAGTATCCTTCGTTCGTACGAAAGTAACAACTTACCTTCGTACTTTCGAAAATAGAATACTTCCGGAAGTACGAAAGTACCTCCGTACTTCCGTACGTGTACAACTAGTTCGTACCTTGAAGGTACCTTCGTACGAAAGTACTTCCGCACCTTCGTACTGAATGAAGAACCATGACATATGATAGTACACGTACACGTACAGTGCGTGTACTTGCTTGTACAGTGTATCTGATTATAAAAAGACTGAGCTCTAAAAGAGTACAACGTTGTAGTTGTACAACGTACTTGCTTGTACGTGTACGTGTTATGTACGAAAGTACGAAAGTACTTTCGAAAGTACGAAAGTACTTTAGTACCTTCGAAGGTATCTGATTGTGTATGGGTACTGTAGTACACTATGATAGCTAGAGTTCACAGCTGAACTTGCTGCCTTCTGTTGTTGTTGCCGTGTTTCATCTCTCCAACGCGCACACACTCTGTGCTGTGTACGTATCTGACCTGCTCGGACAACAACTCACCGAAGAGGTTTACGCGCCGTCATAGGTTCTGAGGAGAAACCCGAACGAAGTGGAGGAGCGCATCAGCCCTGGCTTATCGGATGGGCTGTAGCCAAAGCAAAGCGCCAGCGAAGACAGCGACCAACGGAGGGGACACGTCCAGGGGCAACGGTCACACCTGGATCGCATCTTACGAGGTGCTTCCTAGGGCCCGCCGCGCGGGTCCGCCGCGAGCTGATATCACCGCGCGTCTCGAGGGCCATCCTCCTGTCAGTCGCAACGACGACGTCACTGAAGTCGCCGTCGTCCACAGGGAAATGGTTTCAAAGAATGACAGCAAATTGTTCAGGGAGCATTGCACTGTTCCAGATGCCACTGTTACCGGCTCTCGCAAATCGTCACGATCAAATGTAGAGAGTGATACTGACGGCATCAATAACCAGCGGTTTTCTAGCGTGGTTGGAGAGGGCCAACGCGTCTCGAATCCAAAGCAGAGTGCGTGTGGCCTTCGTGAGCAGTCTAATTCTTGCTCAACAGAGTCATTTACCTATGACACTGGAGAAATACATGTGTGTGCTAGTTCCGGCTGTTCAGTAGTTTGGAGTTGCCCTGCCCCCTTTGGCGCTTCCTCGCAGACGCGTGTCTGCTCACCCTGGTTTAAGCTGCCTGCAAGAATATTGAACTTGACAACACACATAGAATGGCGGCTTTTCTGGGAAATGCACGACAGTGAAGATGATACACGCTCGTTGTATCTCGAATGTCGGCAAGCTGATCAGGTTTTCCAGGGTCAGCAAGGTGGTGTCACTGTTGTTGA
This sequence comes from Micromonas pusilla CCMP1545, assembly GCF_000151265.4. Lineage (NCBI taxonomy): Eukaryota > Viridiplantae > Chlorophyta > Mamiellophyceae > Mamiellales > Mamiellaceae > Micromonas > Micromonas pusilla. Next base: position 1,846,492 of record NW_003315883.1, read on the forward strand.
TTTCACCACTGTTAACGATGTCAGCTCAGCAGCAACAGAATTGCTATCGAGAGAAGACGGAGAAATACATGGAAGCCTGCAACAGCAATGGGAAGTTGACACTTGCTTCAGTTTTGCACTCCTTCAGCCTGCTAACAAGAAGGCGGCAACTAACCGCCATTTTAGACACTGGCGGCAAACCCAGCAAGATATGGAACGAGAGCGGCATGTACATCAACACCACGAGACGAACAATATCTATGCAACACCAAATAATATCAGCAGCAATATTGGAAACGAGAAAGTATTTAACAAAACGTTTGGTGAGTGCTGCTGCGGTAACGATTGCCTGATACTTGATGCAATCCAATTCTCCCAACGTTACATGGACATGGCAATGGTGCATCGATTCACGAACATTTGCTCCGATAACCCTTGTGGGTTTCAATGGGGCGCCCACGACTACCTCACACTTGACGATGTGTACAGAATTAGCGGTATCACAAAGAGTGAGGGTCGGTGTCATCATGAAAACAAGAAGGAAACATGCGAGGACCTGTTTATCGAGTTGCGGTTTCATGGGGTTCAAGTCACCACACGTGAAGCTAGTAGTTCCGGTGGAGCTGAGAGCTCAGTTCCCGCATTTCATCCGCAGGCCTGCCAGGGCCGTGTCGCGTGCAAAGTAGGACCGAGTGAGCAAACTATTTTGCGAGATGTGTCAACCACTTCAATGAGGAATCTACCACTGAGTTCCTTCCAACGTGCGCTGCCGCTGACAAGGTGCTTGCCACTTATGATGACACGTGTACCATTCTCACCGAACGGTAATGACACACTTGAGTCTCTTCTTGGCACAAGTGGCTCAAGTGTCCAGCTTCTCAGCCTGTCACCTTTACTCCTTGTCTTTGACCATTTTCTCTCAGCAGTCGAGTGCGATGATCTTGTGGCCATCGCTGCGCCAGATCTTCGTCGTTCACGCGTTACTGATGGCAAACTATCAGAAGGTCGCACCAGTAGCAGCACATTTCTAACAGGTTGCAAGCAAGAGGAGCCCCTTGTGCGCGCAATTGAGCAGCGGTTGCTGCGGGCCGTGCAGTCGGCAACTTTAATCGCTGCGCAGCCTAATGTATATGACTCTAATGAGCGGCACGGCCAACCTTACAGAGGATCTACATCTCGTTTTAGTCAGAGACCCAATTTACTACAGGGCGCAGAACCTATGCAAGTTGTGAGGTACACAGAGGGACAGATGTACACTGCACACTACGACAACAAACAGGGTTGTTTGCGTCGGACAGCAACATTCATGATGTATCTAACTGATGTACACAGTGGCGGAGCCACACACTTTCCGAGGGCAGTGCCAGTGTCGATGCGAGACGGGTGTGGGGACGCAGCTGGTATAAGAATATGGCCGAAACGAGGCCGTGCGTTGGTGTTTTGGAGCGTCTCGGGTGGTATCGAAGATGTGAGGAGTCTGCACGAGGCTGAGCCTGTTATTGAAGGAGAAAAATGGATAGCCACCAAGTGGCTGCGGGAGGACGAAGATTTGACGTAGCTTGCTGAGGGGTTGGCAGAGAGGAGGGTAAACGGCATTCTGCGTTGTGCTGCGATAACATACAGGACCAGACCGAGAGAATTCTTTTTTCTATGAGAGCACAAATGCTTGCGAGGTGACCTCTCACGAACTTTCCAGAACATGAAAACACCAGACGCTCCCCCGTGCAGAAATTATATTGTATTTATCGATGAGATCTCGTGCCTCGCTGAGAAACCATTAATCCTTGATTTACTTCTCCTTCTTCATCTTCTTCTCCTTCTTTGCTTTTTTCAGTGAAGGCTTGTCAGAGTCGTGCTCGGCCTTCTCCTGATGTTTCACATCTGCTTCTGGGTTGTATGCCTTTGGTGCAGTGAGTAACGAAGGAACATCTGTGGAACGATATTTATTGTGCTTAGACAGAGATTCCTTGCCCCTCGCGACGCCTGACGCTGTTACAAGCACCGACCCCTCGAGCTGCCGCAAGCGAGCCTCCACCTTTGAGCGGCTGTCGATCCCGATCGTAGCCTCACTCGATTCCCCAAGTGCGTCAACCCTGATGGATAAAGCACATTTTGCCGCCAGAACCCGTGAGATCTTCCCCTTGAATTTTGGTGCCGTCTGCCCAATAAGGCTAGCGTGATAAATTAAACCATATTTGGGAGTTTCGTGCTTTGTTTTCAAGGCTCGAAACAGGGCCTTTTCCGCACCAAGAATCTGTACTGTGGAAGCCGGGTGCTTTGCGAGATTGATCAATGATCCCGCATGTGAAATTAAGCGAGCACCTACAAGCTCGCCGACAAGGACAGTTAGATTTGGTGCAATAGCAGTCATTCTCGACTTCAGATAGTCATAAAGTTGCGTTCTGTACTCGCAAAGTGACACAACCTGTTCAGCGAGCTGTTTGATGTTGTTTAGGTCATCCTCACTGATCTCGGTGCCCATGGAAATCATAGCGGCACTTTTTAGATCTTCTTCTACATCCTCATCAAGAACGACTGAGAAGTCGTGCTCGGCTGCTGTGGATCGATCTCCCATGTGTATTACTGTTTTGGCGTACTGCACATTGTCCACGATAACTTTTGTCATCTCGGGGAAGTGCCAACCGTACCATTCGCGAACACGCATAGCATAGGTGTTGAGTTCCTTGTCGAGCTCGTCTAAAAGTCCGATCGCCTGGACGACCATGGTATCCACCTTGTCAGGAGAAAACTTAAGTTTGTATCGTGAAAGGCTGTGGGACAGACCAAGTGACATTGGAGCCACATCGATATCATCGAGTCCACCGATGAGATCGTTCAATTGGTGTCGGACTCCGCGCATGAGTTCCATCACATTAGCACTGTAGATGCATGCAATGCCTAACTTTTCTTTAATATGGCCACCAAGCTTGGCATCAGCAACGGCCAGAATTTCACCCTCAGCATTCTTCTTCAAAAACTTCTTCAGGTCTTTCCCGAGTTTGCTATCAACTAAGGACGCCGCTGCAGCGAGTGCCTCGGCAGTGTTGTCGAATTTGGAGAATGCTTTTAGCGATACCAAGTTCTTTGCTCCTTCAGTGGTGTTGAGTGCATTTTCGATTGCCTGTGCACACACAAAGTTTCCAACTCGTCAGGATGCGGGGGAACTAGAGCTTTATTTGCTCTCGACAAATTTTCAAGGGGCACGAGTTGCCAAAGCAAGCGCAGACACGAAGGATCGATGAGCGCAAGAAGTCCCGATTATAATATTCGATCGCAGGTTTTCTTTCACATCTGCTGCCGCCAAAGAAGGAGCATTTTTTACATGAAATCGAGGTTCGGGAGGGGAACGAGCGGGCACTCGCACCTCTGCGTCATCAATATTTCTTTCGTCTTTAATTTTGAACAATGAATACCCAGCAGGAGTCTCGAATAAAAGAAGCATCTGCCTTGAAGACTATCGCAGCCTCTCGCAATAAACTCTTTCCAGATGAAACGCCGCCAAAACTTCGTGAATTTTATGGTTGGCAAATAAATATTATCGGCAAGCGAGGGAGAACTTTCTACGCGAGGCGTCAGTTACCGCCTATTTAATCCGATTAAGATCGTCGACCGTGGATTTCAAGGTTTTGACCTCCTTCGCAGATTCGGCAAGGTGACTTATTTTACTGTTTATGGCGGCGTTCGCCACAATTAGTTACGCTTTTTCTTTATTTATTCACATTTCTTTTCAGTCTACGTACGAAGGTACGAAAGTACCTTCGTACCTTCGTACACGTACACGTACGAGTACACTGTACACGTACAGCTGCACGTGTACGTGTATCCATGCACTTGCACGAAGATAGACTTTATTCCAGCTAGCTAGCTATGATAGGAGGGCTATGCTATTATTAATACACGTACACGTGTACCTTTATCTTCTCCTCGAAGGTACGGAAGTACTGAAGTGTCCGGAAGTACTTTCGAAAGTAGGCCCTACAACGTTGTACTGTAGCCCTACAAGCTAAGTTGCCTTCGAAGGTACTTTCGTACGAAAGTACGAAAGTACTTCCGTACTTTCGAAAGTACGAAAGTACTTTCGTACAACGAACGTACTGTAGTTGTACAGTACGTGTATGACTTCCGGAAGTAGGGCCTAATAGAAAGTACGAAGGTACCTTCGTAGAACTTCTCGGAAGTACGGAAGTACGTTGTACTGTACACGTACGTGTACTGTACTTTCGTACCTTCCGAAGGTACCTTCGAAGGTACGTACGCATATGTCGAAACACCGCGACGGTGTGCCTGACCCATAAGTCGAAAGATTGACTGGGCGATTTGTGTTCACGCTAAATTACGGCTGAAAGGGTGTGGGCCAGTGTTCAGTCAACCCACACTTCATCCAGAGTCTCCGGACGCACTCACGTCGCCAAGGTACGTTCGACAACCCTAGCATCCCTTTACACCGCGCAACTACTTGATCACACTGTCATTCGTGTCAATACGCGCGAGTTGCGTGCATTTCATGGGTGCCGTTCCTCGCGAAAAGATTTCTCTCCGCGATTCTTTGCCCCACTGACAGTTTACCTCCCTCGCTCTCGCGCCCAGGGTCGACCAACACCCTCTAGACGCGCCGACGTCGTTGATAAACAGCCCTAGTCAGCATGCTAATTCCCAAGAAGAACCGCAAGGAGGTTTACAAGTACCTCTTCCGCGGTGCGTCGTCGTCTACGCGTCGTAAAAAGTGAAAAAGCCGCCGATCCCGCCAGCGACGTTGAACTCTCACCTAGCGTTCCCGCGGCATTTTCTTCAACAGAGGGCGTCATATACGCGAAGAAGGACTTTAATCTCCCATCTCACCCTGAGATCAAGGACGTCCCTAACCTCCAGGTGCGTGCACGCACCTCTTGTTGTTGAACGTAATTCAAACCCTAAAACCAACGTTCTAGTTGATCACCGCTGGTTCCTTACACGACCACTACAGGTTATAAAGCTTATGCAATCATTCACATCAAAGGAGCTCGTCAAGCAGATCTTTTCGTGGAGGTACTTCTATTGGTATCTCACGAATGAAGGGATCGAATACCTCCGTGAGTATCTCAACCTGAGCGCAGATGTAGTCCCTAACACTCTGAAGAAGTCCACACGTCCACCGACGAGACCGATGGCGGATGAACGCGCCCCTAGGCGTGATGCCCCCCCAGGCCGCGGTGGTGGTGGTCGCGAAGGGTACCGAGCCGAGCGCCCGGGCGGATTTGGCCGAGGAGGTGGTGACAAGCCGCAGTATGCTTGAGGGCACTTAGGAAAGTTGGGCGAGTCAGGAGTGTCAGTACTGCTTTTTTCACGGTCTTAAGCTCAATACTGAAAATTCACACACATCACATGGCAGACACGTCAACATCTTCGAAATCCTTCTCAAAGAACCACGTTTTCAAGGCTTTCGCCATAATTTCTACACCTCCGTGTACCTCGGATTCAAAGTTGAGCACCATGACTGGGTCGTGAAGGCTTTGGCGTAGTAGAAACCATCCGAATGCCCCGGTCCCTTCGTCCACGCGCACTCGCAGTCCCTCGTAGTTAATATCCAGGGGAGAGTATCCCTCAAATTTCCCAGCTTTCACGTCCTTTTTCAAGTTGTCGATGACCGCCAGGCCCACTGCCTTGAAGTCCGCAGCTTTGATCTTCAGGCGAACCTCTCTCTCTTCTAGTGGCTCCTGGAGTTCACTTAACAGGTCAGATATGCCACCCTCACCAGCAGCGCGCATTTTCACCGCTTGGATTATGATCTTCACCGCGATATAGGCGCCATCGTCCAGGTTATGATTTTCTTTCATCGCGCCGTGGCCGCTTGTTTCGATCATGAGGTGCGTCTCCACCCCGTCCTCATTCAGCTCTTTGCCTTTGTTGATCACGTTTTTGTATCCACGCATGTAACGCAAATGATTCCCCCCCTTGCTTTCGATGAACGACGCAAGGCCATCAGACGTCACTGAGTCAGTCACTATCGTACTTCCTGGGTGCTCTTCCAAAACGATCGCAGACAACAGCGCAATAAGCTTATTCCGATTGATCGAGTCTCCCCCCTTGCCAATAACTGCACTTCGATCAACGTCCGTGTCGAATATAATCCCAAGGTCTGCATCCGTGTTCACCGTAACATCGCGGGCGAAACTCATCGCATAAGGATCCTCTGGATTCGGGGCATGGTTCGGAAAGCTACCGTCCGGGTTCAAGAAGACGCTTCCAGATATGTCCGCGCCTAAAGGTTCCAACACGTGCGTTGCAAAGAAACCGCCAGAACCGTTCCCGGCGTCAACGACGATCTTCATAGCTTCGAGTGGCTTATCACCTGCGCCCACGCCCTCGATGATGAGTTCTCGTAGCATCTTTGAATAGTGCGTGAGCAGATACTCAGAGCAAACGACGCCGCTAATTGCCACGTTACCATCGACATCGGGAACAGAAACCGGGTGCCCGCCTGGGGTTTCCTTGCACCGCTTCGCCGCCGCGGTACAAATTTGACTGATGTCCTCCGAGTCCAACCCGCCTTGCTTCGTGAAAAATTTCATTCCGTTACGATTGAATGGCAAGTGCGACGCGGTGAGCATAACTCCAGCGTCGCAATTTGTCTCTTTTGTTATCGTAGTCATAAAACACGCCGGCGTTGTGGACAAACCGACATCAATCCCGTTTTTCAAGCCTTCAGCGACGAATCCACTGAATAAAGCGCTCACGAGCGCGGGGCCGGACAGCCTTGGATCTCTTCCGACCGCGATCTTCAGCTCTGGAATCTGTTTGTTAACTTTTTTCGCGAGCCAGTGGACAAACGCGGTGCCGATTAAGAAAGCTGCCTCTTCGTTGAGAGCCACGGGCTCGCCTTGTACGCCGTCAGTCGCCACGCCGCGGACATCACTCCCGTTTTGAAGAGCGAGGATGACTTCAGGTGTCGTCACTGTCGTCGTTGTAAGCATCCCACTGGATGCAGCCACGTTAGTCGCGGGACGGGACGTCGCGTGGTTACGGACAGAAGGTGCGACAGCAGCGACGATGCACGAGGGAGGGCTACGCTTCACACCCGAACGAAATCCGCCAACAGGGGCGACAGTGACAGAACGTGCGATGGCGTGCATCGGAACCGACGACGATAACGCGCGGCAGACTTGACAACGAACGTGCACTTCAACGTTCTGTTTATCTTTGAAGGATTATCAAATTTACTCGGGCTACGTGTGTACGAAGGTACCTTCGTACTGCAGTGTACAGGGGCCTGTACACGTAGGACTACACGTGTACGTTGTCGGTAGGGCCCTACGTTGTACACGTACGTGTACGTCAACACGTCAACAATAAGTTGAATAATCTTGCTTTACATTACAGTAGAACGTACACGTACGTGTGCGCTTATTATTGTAGTGTTAAATAGTTTAAAGTGGCGTTAAAAGCCCCACACACTCGGGGGTCAATTTACACTCTGTAATACGAAGGTATGATTTTACACCAGTGTGAATAAAGGTACAGTACACGTACAGTGTACAGTTTCGGGTACAAATTTGTACCGAAGGTATTCGTGTACAATAGTCAAAGGGATACAGCTACCTTCGTACATACCATAGCCATATGAAAATAAAAAGTTGTACTTTCTGAACCGTCAACTCACGCTAATCGCGGGCTTAAAAAGGATGTACAGTACGTGTCCAACAACAAACTTAGCTAGCTTGTATAATTTACCTTCGAAGGTACTTCCGGAAGTAGTTGGTTTTACGTCCGGAAATAGCCTAGCTACGTAGCTAGCTAGCCACTACGCCTCGCTAGACTATTTATCGTCCTACCAGCGAAGGTACCTTCGATGGTAGCCTGCTAGCCACTAGTCAGTACGAAAGTCTATAGTCCTATACTGTAGATTCCAAATAGGGCTACATAGTCTATCTTCGATTAGCCTAATCAGGGCCATATAATCTATCTTCGAAGATAGAAACAGGGATAATATAGACGTTATAGCCCGAGATGTAGTTTCGAAAGTGATCTCAAATACTTCCTTCCGTACAACGTGCACCTTATACATCTAGCTAACATATTAAACTTCTAATGTATTAACATTCCGAAAGTACAATCGTATAAAACCGTTACGAGTTCTTCAGAAGTACTTCCGGAAGTACGTTGTAGCGCCAGCACTGTTCTACATAAATAAGAACCTTCGTATCATACAACGTTACACGTACTGTACACGACTACACGTGTACACGTTCTGTACACGACTACATGTGTGGCCCAAGTTCTGATAGCGAGTTGCCTTCATGTCAGTCCCGGCTTAATACCACTAAGAAACACAGTATTCCGATGACACTGTACTTTAATATAGGGAAGTCGTTCATTATTATCGTAATCCGGCCGATGCATGGTATGAATGCAGCCACGCCACCTACAATATTATCTGTGGACAGTGTTGGCTGCCCAGCAGCATACAGCACAGTATCGTCCCCAAAGTTGTTGTCACCCTTCGTGAGATAATTTGTATTATTTAGCGTTTTTCCGCTGTATGAGCTTATCACCCGATGGACGATCGGTATTTTTCGACCTTCGATGTTAAAAACGATTACCTCCCCGACTGAGATACTCCTCTTTGAATGATTTAGAAACAGTATATCGCCCCGAAAGAAAGCTGGCTCCATCGAGCCGCTCAGGACAACGACCATGGGAGACTCACTATTAGTGAGATACACTAGTGACCTCCAAATGACAAGAGCAGAAGTAATTACAAGCCCAAGACCTAAAATTTGAAGTACGAGCTGGCGCCTGTTCAGCGAACAAAGCTCTGAGATCATGTCATGCGTCAATTTCACTAAGAAAGCGAGGCTCGTGATGAAGAAATATTGGCGACGCACATGTACGTGTACGTGTACAGCTGTACGTGTACACGTAATGCGGTCCCGTGCGTAGTACGGAAGTACCTTCATAGTAGATAAGTTGTTTATCATATCATACTTCCGGAAGCACGAAGGTAACAACTTATCAACTTATTATCTCCGTGACTGCTCTGTGTACACGTACATGTATGAATGACATACAGTATTAGATTAATAAACAACTTATGTTGTTTATGAGTATCTATCTAAAGTAAGTACGAAAGTACTTCCGGAAGTAGGGCCTACAGTACAGTACAGTATGTTTTTCACGCGTAAAAAATGGTTGTTTGCTCTCTACAACGTACGTCTAGCTATCGTAGACTTCCGTATGTATTTCTTCTCTATTCATAAATAGCTACGAAAGTACTTCCGGAAGTACTACGAAAGTACTTTCGAAAGTACGAAAGTACTTCCGTATGTATGATATTTCTTCTCTAGCTAGCTAGCTAGCTAGCTCGACTACGTGCGTGTACGTGTACAACTATTCATTTATTTTACAATATCATATGTCAACTTACCTTCGAAGGTACTGTACAGTACTTTCGTACGAAAGTACGAAAGTATTTTTTATTACATGTAGCCCTACCAGTCCTACGAAGGTACAGCGTTGTACTGTACGTGTACTGTACCTACCTTCGTACGAAAGTACAACTAACGAAAGTACTTTCGTACATTTTATAAATGTATTAAAAGTTTTCCCCTAAACACTCCCTTCCGGTCCCTTTACGTTGTACTTGTACACGTACGTGTACTGAGACAAAACGTCCACATAAATATCTATTGGTACACGAACACTACGTGTACGTGTACAGTATGGAAGTACGAAAGTACGAAGGTACAGTACTTCCGGAAGTACTTCCTGGAAGTACGATTGTACTTTCGTACGAAAGTACGAAAGTACAACGTTGTACTTTCGTACGAAAGTACTTTCGTACTTTCGAAAGTACTTTCGTACTTCGGAAGACACAAAGGGCTAGAATACCTTCGAAGGAAGTTGGCCGCCAGGTACAGAGAGTTCGTCGGTTGTAGGGCTCAGCGTCGATTTCTTGTCTATTTATGGACCAGCCCGTTTGTTTTAGGAGATATGCATAATCTTGACGCTGGCCGTCTGCTTTCTGCAATGAACGACGCGCTCGTTCATCTCAGGTCTGTTTTGTACATCACATTGTTGAAGCAACAAAGCAGAGTTGGAGACACGCTTCCCCACCCTTCTGACCTCTTTTTATCTATTTTTTCATTCTGCTTTACAGGAACGCGAAGAATTTGCCCACTTACTTATCGAATGGAACACAACCTCTCTTTCAAGTGAACGAGCCGCACGACAAACGACTGTTATTTCCTTTACACGAATTGGTGCTTAGCTTTATCGAAATCAAAAGCAGCATTGAGCGTCGACTTCAGATCACAACAGAAGAAGATGCTGCTGATACGCTTGCCTTCTGTACTCGAGTGGACAGCGAGAAAAGAGTGGAAAATATACTTTTGGCCTTGAAGAACCAGTTCAAAGTTGAAAGCAGTGAGCGCCACAGGCAGCTCGCTCAGGGTCTGGAAGTCAAGACAGGAGTTGTTGACGAGCTTGAAGTCATGTTTCAAGACAGTATTTATCGAAGAAATAATTTTGAAGATGCCGCGAGTTGTACTGGAGTCACAAAAGCTGCACTTTATCACGAGGGCGCGATATTATTGTCCAGGCAGCTTGAACACCTCAGGTTGGAGCTTTATCATTTCAGAAAAGAACACGCGGAGAAAGAGGCTGCCCTCATCAAGAAGGCGAGCAATGATGAAAAAAAACAAAGCGAACACCTATATCTCTATGATGCGGATCTAGCAAGCAAGGATTCGCTCCTCGTCAATGAGAAACTGAGCTATGATGCAGCTGCAAGCGAACTGAAAAAGAATGTATTCTATTTGCAAAAATCATGACGTGAAACCAAAGCTGACTTATTTCGTGGCCTTTACGTTGTTGAAAGTATCCAGATTTTAGCGACGTTGGTTAGAGCTGATGATATATGTAGCTTTCTGATTTATCGACCACCTACTCTTATTTATTTCGTCCCTTGTGTTATTCTACGTTTCCAGTCAACGTACATTTTTATACTTGTAGACCTTGTACCTTTCTCTGAGTACTATGTAGCCTTGGTGGCCAGGTTAGGTCATGCACAACTCGAGAGTGATGTTGCACCGCATCCACATCCTGAAGTTGCATACTTAATTGCTGACGTCTACGATTTGTTAGTATGCCTGAGTTCATAAACCCTTTCGAATACCCGAAGTGCTGCAAAATCTTCGCGAATGAAGCACAGTACATGAGTACATTTTCTCTTACATTTTCTCTCAGCTTTCTATGTAAGGCAGCGTCATCCATGATCTAATCTGTGGATGTGATGATATGAGCCAAGTATAAGAACAATTTCAACTGCGGAATCTATGCTCACTGTACACGGCTACACCCCAGTACTATGAATGATTCCAGAAAGGCTGCAAATTAAGGCACACGCGGTGTTTCGCACGCCTCATATTTATTTTTGAACCTATTTGGATACAAAAAACACATATTTGGTCTGATGAAATGACATTCAAACTTTTGTCACAGCTCTTGAGTTTTTTTTCAAAATATACGATCTTGTTGAGAAAACGATTCCACAACTCAAAACTATCGGTCACCATTCGCTCAGCGTTGTAAAGTCTGAATTTCTAAGGTCAAGTAGCTTGCTTCCAGGCGTGTGCTCAAGACCTATTCCTCTGATAAGTGCAGCGCCCTGTGCCCTAAGTTCTTCATCGTACTGAATATATGGAAGCCGGAAGACTGGCTCAGCACAATCTAGCATGGCAAGCATGGTGTTTAATCCGATGGGATTAGGCTCGGTGAATAACCTCAAAGTAGAGACTCACAAAGAATATGAAAAATAATAGTTGTGCTCAGTCTGAAAAGGTGGTAAAAATCAACAAAAGAAACGCTGACGCATTTTTTACCAACTCATCATCGGTAAGAGTCTATCACGAAGCTCGGGATTCGGCCCGTCATTTATCAACTGAGACATCAACCTCGGAACTATATTGCTGGTTACAGAGATGACCCCCACAGCTCCAGCTTCATATCTTGCATCATGCGCTTCATCATCATTTCCAGACCAGCAAACAATTCCCTGATCAGTGTAATACTTAATGCGAGCATTGCCTTCACATTCCTTTATACCTGAATGATTAAGTTCCAGTGTCAAGTGAAATTCATACAAAAAGTGTGACGTAGAAGTAAATAAGCAGTGAAAAGAAAAATTCAAGTGAAAAAATCAAGTACCAGCAAAATTCTTATGCTCAGCCAATTCGAGCATTATTTCTGGACTTATGTCTTGAGAAGTGCGGGCAGGGACATTGTACACAATCGTCGGGCCATATTTCAGCACTGCATTGAAGTGCGCAATTATTCCTTTCTTGGAGGTCTTGCCATAATACGGATTGATATGCAGCGCGGCGTCCATGCCTTGAATATAAGGACACCCAAAAGAGAAGAAAGAACAACTTGAGAATAATGTCAATAAAGTGGATGTCTTTATGTTGGAAAGAAGATTCTAGCGAATATAAATATCATGTACAGCAGAGCAATTTCTTTCTCACCAACGGCAAAGCCTTGAGATGAGGCATGAACAGCTTCGCGGGTAGAGTTCGAGCCCGTGTTTCCGATTACTTGTAGTTTATCACCATAGAGCTTCGCTGTATGTGCGATAAGCATGATGTGCTCGTCCCACGACATCAGCTGGCCCTCTCCTGTAGTGCCACCAACTACTAGTCCACCGACACCACACTCAATTTGATTTTCAACTAGCTTATCGTATGCAGCAAGGTCAATTTTGCCACTCGCCAAGTAGGGGGTCTTGATGGCAGTGATTAGTCGTGTTTTCTGTATTTCTTCCACAGTTGCAGTCATCTGCATCATGCTGGCATTCGTCCAGGTCTTACTCGCGTTACTCTGATATACGAGAAACCGTGATTTTCAGCATTTGTCAGAGGAAAATTATACTTTAACCAACATGCAAACACACAAGCACTCAAATCGTGAATCTCACCGCGATCGAAGCTTGCTTGACGCCGCGGCGAGTGGATCGAGAAAAGAAATGAGCGTTGACAACTTGCGCTGCTGAAATCTTGGCAAGAGTCGGCATCGATTGAACTTTGTGCTGTCCCCGGTCTTCGTGTTTGTAGTACAATGATGCGAAAGAAAAGCAGCGATAGCCAGAAAGAGCAATATCTATCTAGCCCTAGTACTTTCGTACCTTCGAAGGTACGAGTATCTATGAGTACGTGTACATAGCTACGAAAGTACTTTCGAAAGTACTTTCGTACTTTCGAAAGTACCTTCGTACGAAGATAGATAGGTAGCTACGAAGGTACCTTCGAAGGTACTTTCGTACATATTACAACGATAGTACAAGATGTACTTCCGGTAATAGAATAACTTCGTACGAAAGTACGAAAGTACTTCCGTACTTCGTTCCGTACTTCCGTACAGTACTTTATTTACAATACGAGTACTACACGTACGCCGTACGCCCTTTAAGCCGCGAATTAGCGTTTATGTACGGAAGAGTTTTACGGAAATAATACGCACTACATGTGCAGTACACGTACACGTACGTGTGTACCTGAAGGTAGCTACGTACAGTGCGTAAAGTACGGAAATATTATCTCCCTAAAGTCGTCCGGAAGCACACGCAGCTACCTTCGGGGAGGGTAGCTACTAGGGCTGCATGTACGTGTACAGCTGCTGTACACGTACTGTACGTGTGCAGTACGTTGTCCGGACCTACGTACGAAAATTCAGCCAATGAAATGCGTTTGGAGGCTCGCATGTAAAAACGGGTCCACGGGACCTGACGATGAACTCTTCCGATGAAAACCACTTTTGAACCAGTACACGAACATCCGTACTTTTCAAACTAAATACCCTGCCGCGCCGTGCTTCCTTCTCCCAACTTCCGACGCGCAGCGGAGGCGCAGATTGCAATACTGTACTGTACAGCTGTACGTGTACACGTACTGTAGCCCTGCATACGTTGCACTTTGAAAGTACGAAGATAGAATACAGTACGTGTACACGTACTGTACGCACGTACTGTACGAAATAAATAAAATCTCATACCTTCGTAGTTCGTACTACGTGAACTTCCGTACGTGTAAAGCTGTACAGCTGTACGTGTACACGTACTGTAAAATACACTACGTACAGTATCATAGAATACATTCGTACTTTCGTAATAGATACCGGAGCACGAAATAAAGTACGGAGTACGAAGGTTCGCGTACCCACGGAGAAGCCGCGCGCCGCGCGCGCCGTTTCGACGACACGAAGTCACGAGCGGCTCCTCCAGTCACGAACACCGTCCCGTGTCGCAAAGATCACGTTCAAGAAGTTTAGCATTGGTTAAGCTGGCATGTGAAGTTTCGCCTCGGTCAGCCTCCTATGAAAAACATATGAACAATTTATTTGATTTCAACAGTTACCAATCGACGTTGAAACCTAAACCAGTTGTAATAGTACGAATGGAATTCCTCTCTAGAGACCATTCAAAAACAATCGCCGCGTTTTCGACGACCTTAAATAACCCGCGTTCCGGCAGAGCTTCAGGTTGTTCAGTCTAAGGGCATTTAGTCAAATATGCCTCTCTGGACGGCAATTTTGGTCTATTCAGGGAGTCAGAAACGAAAGCACGTTTTCGTACCATCCAACTTCGGCAGTTGTTCGGCGAACCCTCCGGAAAGAAGTACAACGTTGTACAGTACATCTCCGTGATCGCCTTCAGCAGGGCTCATCGCGGTCGTGATTTCGCGCTGGGACTCGCGGGCATTAGGGAGCTACGCGCGCTTGAAGTTGCGCCTCGGTCAAGCATCCTTTGAAAATTTGCGTTGAATCCCCTGTTTTGTCCGATACATCGATCAACGCTGTCGTGATGGTACGAGCGCAATTTCAGACTATTTCTTAGGCAAAACGTACACGTACTGTACGAGGGCTACGCCGTTACCGTCTCCCTTTTCAAGGCCCACTTTCGTAATTTCTGTTCTCGAGGTTAAGGGGAAGTGGCCGCAGTCTTGAGATGTCCACCGTTTAAGAGGTTCAAAAGGAAACGAAGGTAACGGTGCAATGTGCGCGCAGAGATGAACGATGGATGTCAGCAAGGCTAAATGTTTCGACGATGTCCCCAAGCTCAAGAGCGCCGCGACACGTTCTAGTTCTGATGACGACACGCTGGTTCGGGTAGCTGTCCTCTGCGGTGGGCCGTCTGCTGAGCGCGGAGTCTCTCTGAATTCTGCGAGATCGATACTGGACAATCTGCACGGCTCGGGATTCACTGTTGACTGTTACTATATCGACCAGGGGTTGCGTGCATTCCCAATCAATGCTCGCCAGATCTATTGTAATACGCCTTCGGATTTTGACTTCAAGCTTCGTGGGAAAAGACGTGAGGGGATTCGAGATCCAGTTGCACTTGCTTCGCGCCTTCGTGCTCAGGGCGCGATAGCATTTCCTGCTTTACATGGCGCCTTTGGAGAGGATGGCGTATTACAAAATGCCTTGGAGGAAGCTGGCGTCCCCTTTGTTGGCACAGATGCTATGCATGCCTGCCGGGCATTTGACAAGTTCACTTGCTCACGCACTCTTGCAGCGGAGGGTTTCCCGACACTATCAATGACGCTACTCGAGCCTTCCTCAAATATGGATTACCACGCAACACTTTTGAGGTGGTTTGCCACGTGTAATCTTGATCCAGAGTTTGACTATGTTGTGGTGAAACCTGCCAGGGGTGGATCAAGCATAGGGGTTTCTATTGCACGTGGTGTTGTACAAGCCTCAGATTTAGCCTCGAAACTCTTCACGTCAGGTACTGATAGTCGCGTGGTGGTAGAGAGATACGCTGGTTCGGGAGTGGAGTTTACCATTACAGTTCTTGGCACAACAAACGAACCAGTGCCGCTCATTCCTACCGAGATAGAGATATTGGCAGATGTTGAGAAAGGTTTGAAAACTTCCAGGAAAGTTGGACCCGCCGCACGACTAGAGCAATTCAATTTTTTTGATTTTCGTAGAAAGTATCTTCCAACTATGCATGTCGTTTACCACACTCCAGCTCGATTTGGTACTGGAGCTATAGATAAGATTCGCAGGAATGCTGCTAGCATATTCAAATTGCTAGGTCTACGCGACTATGCTCGGCTTGATGGGTTTTTTATGCCAAATGGTGATGTAGCAGTTCAGTGGTGTAAAGAAGAGTTGGTATTGGGCGACTCTGAGTCCTTGACAACAGACGGGGTGCCAGTTTTCACTGATGTCAATGTTGTTTGTGGAATGGAGCAGTCTAGTTTTTTGTTCCAACAGGCAGCCGAGATCGGAATGACTCACTCTGCTGTACTGAGGCATGTTTTGTGCAGCGCCTGCCACCGCTCTAATATTCCCATACGTATGCAGATTTCAGAAAAGGAGAGGAAATCCAATGCTGAGACGCTCACATTTTATCAGCAACCCCAACTTAAAACAGAGAATGTTCCATGTCGTAAAGTTCCTGGCTATACCCATGCACACGAGCGGGTCAAAGTTTACGTACTCTTCGGTGGAGGTACATCAGAGAGACAAGTTTCTCTGATGTCTGGCACCAATGTATGGCTGAGATTACGAGAGTACCCTGAATACGATGTCGAGCCCCTTCTACTTGAGCCAACACCGATAGGTTGCCAACTGGATAAAACATACGTTTGGCACCTACCATATGCTGCAGTATTACGCCACACGGTTGAGGAGGTTTTGGCTGTCGCCAAAAGAACACAAAATCCAACCCCAGGTGCGTGTGCACGCGCTATTATTTTGTTGCTGCGGACGTACGGCTGGTTAGATGATGTTGAAGACAGTGGTACCGGTATCACCACGGCCGTTCGAGAAACAATCTCAGAGTTCGCTGCAACTGCAGCAGCAGAAAAAGCTATAATTTTCAATGCAGTGCATGGTGGTTGTGGAGAGGATGGCA
Source organism: Micromonas pusilla CCMP1545 (assembly GCF_000151265.4). Classification (NCBI taxonomy): domain Eukaryota; kingdom Viridiplantae; phylum Chlorophyta; class Mamiellophyceae; order Mamiellales; family Mamiellaceae; genus Micromonas; species Micromonas pusilla. The sequence continues at coordinate 1,863,365 of NW_003315883.1, forward strand.
CGCTTCAGGCTTTGTTCACAGAGGCACGTGCGTCTTATACAGGCTCAGGTCCAGCCAGTTCACGGCTTTGTTTCGATAAAGCTGCTACTGGTGGCGAGCTCAAGCCACTTTCTTATTTTGGAATTCTGTCGTATAATCGTCTTCTTGTTTCGTCAAGGGTTCTAGAAGTGTTCCTCGGCCAAACATCAATAGTTGCGACAATCTGGGATGCTTTCGTGGCAACTGTCGGCCCTGCTCCTTTTGGCCTGTGCATTAAGCCGAATTCGGATGGATGCTCTACTGGTGTAGCACGTCTAAAAGGCTCTGATGACCTATTGGCCTATGCCACAGCAATATTTAATCATCAGTCACATCTTCATCCAGGGGACTTGCCGATGGCCAGTGGAATAGCTCACATTATTGAGCTTCCTGAGGAAATTCCTAGTAATTTTTTGGTTGAACCTTTCATCCCTACTGCAACTGTCTGCATAACCCGTTGCAGATCTGGCATTGAAGAGCTCTACTTTGAGGATGTGGCCTTCAGCACCACTCGTTGGATTGAAGTGACAGTTGGTGTGGTTGGTACAAAGGGACACACTGCTGCACTACATCCTAGCTTGACAATTGTAGGGCATGGAGATGTATTATCTCTTGAAGAAAAGTTCCAGGCTGGGACTGGAGTGAATATAACTCCTCTCCCTGCAACCATTGCTTCTGCAGAAGTGCTCTCAGCGGCGCGCACGCGTATTGCTTTCGCAGCCAATGCCCTCGATATTGAGGGTTTTGCTCGCATCGACCTTTTTTTACACGTCGATACTGGCGATGTTATGATCGTAGAGGCGAATACAGTACCAGGATTGACGCCGTCGACAGTCCTCTTTCACCAAGCCCTTGCAACAAACCCTCGTGCGAACCCTGCCGCGTTTCTGAAACATGCAATAAAGCTTGCACACAAATGTTCATGAAATATGAACTGAATCTGTATGAGCAGGCGAGGGCCACGCTTCTTAATAAACTTTTAACAAAAGGGCACGTAGGGATAAAGTTTTACGAAAGTACTGAAAGTACTTCCGGAAGTACAAGGTGGCCTGTGGGTGCGCTTCGCTGCGGCGAAAAATTATCCGCGCTTCGCCTGTGACTCCGCTGTGTGCCAGCGTGCTCCGATAGCGCTGACGCGCGTATTTTTTTTCGAATTACGTGGAGGACTATCTTAAATATTTTTAGGGCTATTAGGGCAGATTAGGGCTATTTATGGAAGTACTTTCGTACTTTCGTACTTCCGTAATCCGTACTTTCGTACTTCCGGAAGTACTTTCGTACGAAAGTACGAAAGTACTTCCGTACAACGTTGTACACGTACAGTGGTAGTATGTATGATATTAGTTCGATAAAACTTATGTACGAAATGTTCTGATTTTACGTTGTTAGCTACGTACGTTGTACACGTACTCGTACGTGTACAACGCGGTGTTCCTTTTCTAAACGCAGGAAGAAAAAAATGAGCCACGTGGAAAATAGGAACCCAACGCGGTTCTCTCAGGGCTCGGTCGGTCGCGTCAGCCAATCAGAAGCCGCCGTGCCGGCCTCTGATTGGTCAGCGGACGTCGCTTCCGCGCGCGATGGACGCGCGCACAGGCACGCGACGCACCCCCGCGCGACGCGAATAGTTTTTAATGGCAACGGGCATTTGCATGCGGACATGAGAGCGACGCGATGCCCTAGCGGCGCGGGTCCGCGCCCCGCGCGCGACACAGGCGAATTTTGTTTATTTTTTCTCGCGCCTCCATCGCGACGTCACTTAGTCACGCGCGTCCATGCGACAATTACCTGGATCCCCGCCCGTAGGAAAGCTCTCCGAAATGACCGAGATCGGTATCGTGTCCGCCCACATGATTCACGGTGCGGTTGAGTACCAGAGGCGCGGTACACCGCACGTGCACATGCTCATCTCGAACAGCCAGAACGTCGTCGAGTGATTCACGACGCCGCGAACCTCTCGGTCACGTTCTCGGCCGCGGCGGCCTAATTTCGAAGAAACTTAGCGAAAAGGAACCCAGGGACGAGTCATGTGGTTCTAAGCCACGGTCAACAGCACTTAGAGCACACGTTGGACGGAGGACGATGTCAAGCCGGGAGCGAAAGGGAGGGGAGGGACAAGAAGTGGTCTGTTTTGTCACCTGTCGCGACCACGCGTACTATTGTACGTGTACGTGTACGAGTTATTACAAACCAAATACCTGTACACGTACGTATCTAGCTAGACCCGTGTGCAAATCGGATACGAGTACGTGTACACGTACTGTAGAAACTTTTCAGACAAAATACTCACATACCGAGACGAAGTCTCGACGGGCACTTCTTGTAGCCCAAATATCATAACAACTTATACTACGTGTACAACGTATAGTAAATAAGTTGTAACAACTTACCTGATAGATATCTAAGTTGTCCCTGCTGATAGATATCTAAGATATCTTCGGTTTTCAGATAAGATACTCGTACTTCTACAAGCATGTATGACCTCAAGAATGATTCCTGATTCTAAAATAAAGGACCAAGTCGGTCTCGAGGAGGGAAGGTAAGGGTCACAATAGTTCCGTGAGACGAGCCAGAAATCATTCAGCCGAAATGGGAGACGAACTTGATACTCTCATAGGTTTTCTTGGCGATACCAGCAGTTCTACCCGCGCACGTGCCGCTGAGTTCATACAAGGTTTGACTGGCTCCGACGTCGGCATTTCCAAGCTTGCGACACGCGCGGGAGCTTGTTTGCCGAAGCTCTTGCACCTTTTAGGCGCAGCTGCGGCCGAGTCGAAGTACGCCGCGACGACGCTAGTTAACTTGACCGTCATTCCAGAGGTTGCGACGCTCGCAGTGGAGAAAGGTGCTGTCGAGCGTGTCATGGAACTTTTGCGCGAAAACACGATTCCTGCAGATCTTTTACTTAAGCTCCTGACAAACCTAACGAATACGGACGGAGGCGTAAGCGTTCTCACCCAGGAGGGCAAACCCTTAGAAGGTTTTTTCATCAGCAAGGTCGTGCATCTGCTCGCCATGGCGAAACCGCCGTCGATGTACGACTATGCTGCGTCGATCATTACAAATTTCACCAGACACCCTATCGGCCGGAGGGTATTCCTCGATCCCAAAAGAGGACTAATGTGCATGGCACTTGCGTCGTTGATTCCAGGGCAGTCAGAAGTAAGGAGGGTTGGTGTGGCAGCTGCCATTCGAAACTGTTGTTTGGATGATTTATCTTGCACGCGTCTTCTTGCAACCCCGTGCGCGGCACCAAGTGGCAACAATTCCTTTGATGTCTGTTGCAGCACTTCGAGCACTCATTCGTACGCAGAGGGTGGTTTGGAAGCCGTTCGTTCACTTATCCGAATAGTTTCCGATACAACGAAATCGCGGGAACTTAGTGATGCGGTCAGACAATGTTGCGCGGAGGCGATAGCTGCTTTGGCGCGTCAAGCTGTTGGGCGCGATGCCTTAGTAGCTTGCGACGCTCCCCAGTTGATAAGAGTCGGGTACGCAGAAGAAGACCACGCGGAGACATGTGCAGCACTAGAAGCTACAGCTACTATATTCATGTCACATGGATTGGTCCCGGAAGAACTTCAGCCTCCTGAAGGTCTGCGACAAGCTGAAATCCTGGAAGGAGAATAACTTCATCATTTCTTCTGATAGCTACGTTCGCGATGGCGTAGACCTGCAAGCTACTTCCGGAAGTACTATCAGCGGCTCCGGCGCAGCGGCCGTCGGTTAGTTGGGGGAAGTGCGGGTCGAGGTCGGGTTGATCGGCGGTCTCGATGGGACAAATGAGTTGAAAAAATCTAGAGTCTATTTTCCGTCTTTCTCTCTCCTCTCGCCGACGCGAAACCTCCTGTCTCGCTTCCCTCCGCGCCCGTCCCCGCATCATCGCACATCGTACAGCGCGTCCCGTGCTATCTTCACCGGTCTGAATGCGGGTGAAAATCCGCAATCTGGTCTGCGTAGATTAGATTCCGCACGAGCCCAATTTTTGTGATCTTCACACACACACACACACACACACGTCCACACACACACACACCGTACACGTGTACAGTACGTGTAACCGTTGTACGAAACGTGTAACCGTTGTACTGAAAACTTCCACGCGGGCGCGGCAGCGCAAATCCTTTTTATGGAGCCCGACACTGCTGGCGATTTCCACATCGCCCCGGCTCCGTGCGCTCGTGAGGCTCACATGGGTTCCATGAATCCCGTCGTGGGGTTGCTTACTACGTGAGAGGATTGTTCGTAGTGTGGTCTGCTCGCATTTAGATCACATGTTTTGCCCGGATGGGTTAGAGCTCAGTCTTTTTGTAATCAGATATACACACAACCGTTGTACGAAAGTAATAATCATACTGTACAACTACGTCGTACTGTATAAACGTTGTACGAAAGTACTTTAAAAGATATGTCGAAATTCTAGTAAGTTATCCCCTGGTAGCTATGATACGAAAGTAGTTGTACTTTCGAAAGTACCTTCGAAGGTACTTTCGTACGAAAGTACTTTCGAAGGTACTTTCGTACTTGAAAGTACTTTCGTACGGACTTCGAAGATAGATACTTTCGAAAGTACTTTCGAAAGTACTTTCGTACTTTCGAAAGTACTCTCGAAAGTACTGTACGTGTACCTTCGAAGGTATTCTATCTTGAAGGTAGCTATTACCTTCGAAGGTACACTATTCTATTATTTCCGTACAACATAGTTGTACACGTGTACGTGTAGCACTCGTGTAGCTACGGAGGTAGGGCCTAGTACGGAAGCACCTTCGAAGGTATTCTAGGGCCTAGCTACACGTGTACGTGTACAGCTGTACACGTAGCCCTACATACAGTACATGTACTGTACGTGTATTTCCGGAAATAATACTTCCGGAAGTAAATTTTTAAAGTACTTCCATAATATCAATATTTTGTACGTGTACGTGTACGTGTACTGCACGTGCACGTGCACGTGTACGTGTACGTGTACGAAAGTACCTTCGTACAACGTTGTACAGCTGTACACGTACTGTAGGATAAATGCTGTGATATGATACTGCACACGTGCACACTGCTACCTTCGTACTACAGTACACGAGTACACGCACACGTACAACGTACACGGCTACACGCACGTTGTACTGTACTTCCGTACCTTCGAAGATATCTAGTAGGCACTCTCGTGGATAGTGGATATCAGCGAAAGGATACGAGCTACGAAGGTACAACGTACTTCCGAAAGTATCCCTAGAAAGGATAAAAGGATGAGCGTATGATTGAGCGTATGAGAAATTTGTCAGAGCGTAGTACGTTTTGAAAAGGATGAGCTCATCCTTTAACTGCCGCGCCGCGCGAGGACAGTCAGAGAGGCGCGCGCCGCGGCTGCGTCCGGAGCGCCAAAGAGAACATCGACTAGACAGTGTAACAGATCTGTCCGGCGAGTTTTATACACCTGGGGCGCTGAATGCCCGGCGCACAGATTCGTCGTTTGCAAAACAGACTCGGCGTTACGAAACATTTGCCGTCTCCTGAGCTCGCGCGCACAACTTACCTTTGAAGGTACGGAAGTATCGGACCTTCGTTCGTACGGAAGTACTTTCGTACAATAATACTTCCGGAAGTATTACACTATCTTCGTTCGAACTCCTTCGAAGGTACTTTCGAAAGTACGTGTACTTTCGTACCTTCGAAGGTACGCAACTACGATATCTGTACGTGTACACGTACACGTGTACTGTACACGTACGTGTACTTCCGGAAACAGAATGACATATTGATATCATATCTTCGTACGAAGGTACGTAGAGCCAGGGGTTATAACTTTTAATAGTAAATAAATAATGAGTAAGTAAAAGTTTACTTAGTTCTTCGAAAGGCGAAGACTTTTGCGGGTCGAGCGAAATTAGACCGTCGATTGTGGATTAAAACTGCGGTACCTTGAAATATTTACCTTTTCTTCCGGCAGTCGTGTATTTACGTGTACTAAAAAGTGTCGAAATTTTTGTAAGTTATCCCCTGGTACCTTCGAAGGTAGGCCCTACCCTCGAAAGTACGTACGTACAGTACTTGTATTAAGATCATAATCATAACTATGGCATTATTAATTCAAGAAATTTTGAGTTAATGCTCCAGGCCGAAAACCTTGGACCTCCATCACCCCTAAGCAGTGCAGAGCGCGCGCGCTGGACGATTTTTCGGCCGCGCACGACGCGTCGCGCTTGGAGATGGGTGCTGACGCGCAGATGCGCTGCTCAGAGTACGCGCGGGAGATGATCCTGACCGAAAACGCTGCTCTTAGGAGGACAAGGGCAACTTCCATTTAATTTCTGTGGCTAGCTAGGGGAATCTAAGAAACTCAGCGCCAGCAACACCTCATATGTTACGACGCTTGGGCTTCGATCACTACTTCTTACCGCTGCTTCTGTGCACAGGACACTCTGACTTGTTCTCGCAGTGATGACCGCAGCGTTTATATTTGCAGGTCTGTTGGCCTTTCGTGGTGATGTTCGCGGTGCAGTTCTTCTGACTGTTTGCCATGTACTTACCACACTTCAACCCGGAAGGATCATCCTTGTGTTTCTCACTCGGAGGCTTCTTAGCGCGCGGTCGAACCTGACGATTACTCTCATTCGCGCCAGCGCTGAAGGATGTTAAGTCCGTGTCCATGAGCGAGGGACTTCCTGATGCGCGAGAGACTTTGAGGCGGATGTAATCGGCCAGCTCCAGGTTTCCCTTTGTCTCGCTTCGCATGTTCTTGAACACAGACTCGACGTGAGAGGACGTGCTCTCGGCGCTGTAAAAGAGCCCGCGAACGAGTGGGCCCGTGGTCGTGAAGAGACGCGCGGCGTACGAGACCATGGACCAAACTGGATAGATCGATTCGTTCTTCCTCTTGCTGGTGCCTCCGCGTTTAGTCTCGATGAAGAAAGGGCTCACGACGTAGGATGAACCAGAGACAATCTCGAGGTTGTACTCGTTGGCCGGAGTCATCGTTACGATGTCCCCTTCGGTATCCTCCAACACTTCGACGCCATCAAATTCAGTTGGCGCGAGCATATGCCTGGCGAGCTGATTTTCGTCTGTGAGCCTGGCAGTGGCCATCTCTTCTCCTTCTTCGGCCAGAAACTCCATGGCCATCTTATCCTCGTGCTTGGCATCATCCGTCTCGTCGTCGTCGTCGAGATCGAGGCAGAAATCGTAGTCCGTGGCGGCCTCGATTTCCGAAGACCTTTCCTGATCGCTTGTCGCGCGCGGAGTTTCACGTTGCGATTCTGCCTGCTGCACTGGGACTGGCGCCTGCACGACGTCCCTTGCGAGCGTCGTGTCATTGAGGAGCTTTTCGCCTTTGACGATGCGCGTAGCGCTCCGGACTCTCGCGTGGCAGACGCGACGCGCTCCCTACGGAAATAGAAGAAGTCGTTCACCAAGCTCCTCCTGCTGCCTCTGCTGGTTTTTCTACTGGAGCACCTGACGGAATGACTGCAGTCGAATACGCCCAGCAGCTTTCGCTTCTTGAAGGTGGTTCATCATTGAAACGCCAACGAGAGGACACGTCTGCGCCCTCCCCCGCCGTCGTAAGTGGCTGCGGTCGGACTTTGAACTTTGGTTCAGCCACGCGTCCTGCTACTCCCGCGGCTCCTCGCGTCGTCCAAACGACGCTCAACCAACAGTCGGGGCCGACGGAGTCCATCATTCGTCAGGGTACCGATCTCACTACGGAACTCGTCGATGACACTCTTGGAGACAACGATAGGTTGGCCACGATGTTCGACATGGAACCTGTCCTTCACAAGTACACGGACGCGGACGCGGACGTTGGCGAACGTATCAAGAATGCACCAGAGTTGTACATTCTGAGAGGTCTTCTCGAAAGAGTTGGGTGTCTCCTCTACGATAAAGGCATATTCCCGGAAACCGTGAAGTCACAGGGGAAACGAAAGGGTTTCAGACTGTATACTCGTAACGGGGACTTTGCCAACTTCGTCCGCGTCGTCTACATCAAACTCGTGGAATTCATCATCCCGAAAGATATCAAGATCGAGGAGGAGGGGGAGAACTACAAGACTGCCATCCGTACTATGAACAGCGAAATCTTTGCTGATCTCCGTCCGTGCATTAACACGTACATCACGCAGGGGTACATTCGACGCGGAATCATCGAAGATGGCGTCGTCTTCTACTAGATTCTTTCTGCGCGAAGTAGAAGCTGTGACGATTTCCGCGAGGTGGTAATGTGGAGGGTTTCGGGGAGAAGAGGGGGCGAGCACGACGAAGGTGACGACGAGAGGTGAGAGAGTAACGACGCGGCGAATGACGGACGATGTGAACGATTTGAATAACGACACGAGCGGACGACTTAAACGGACGATGACGCGAGCGCTCAACTTTCCAACGCTGCCGTCGCGGCGGCGTCGCGGCAGTCGCCCGCCGGCCGTTCCACAGCCACGCGCTCGCGAACGCCCACATCTCCAACCCGCACGGCAACGCGACGCAACACACCCCATCCCTCCCACGCGCGCGATGAGCGATGATCTCGTGCGGCGGCGGGGGACGTCAGGGAGGACGCGAACGGTGAGCTCACCGCGCGCCTGCGGCTCAACGTTGACGCCGGCGCCGGCGTCAGCGGTGACGCGGACGCGGCGGCGTCTGCCTGCGTCTCCTTCCGCGGTCGCGCGAACACAACCGCTCCCAATCGCGCGGCGGGGGCGATCGAGGCGTACCCGCGAGCGACACGACCGCGGGGGACGCGGCTCTCGCCGCAGCTGCTCTGCGCGTCTGCGTCTGCGAACCGTGAACGTCCCGCCCGTGTCGCCATGCTCCGAGCGGCGCCTGCGCGGTAGCGGCGGGTTCTCCGCCGGCGTCGTGGATCCTTATCGCGCCATCGCGGAGGTACCATCCGCGAGCACGCACTGGCGCGGTTGTCATCGCAGCGATCGAGATGGTACGAACGGTGTGCGTCGTCGTAGCATCGCGGGCGACCGAGGGGAACGTCGCGTCGCTGGGCATTCCGTGATTACTTACGAGTGCCTCTCGACGACGCCGACGCCATCGGGCAGCGCGATCATATCGCGTCCCCTCCCAGCCGTCTTGGACGACGAGGACGCGGGAAACGTCGCCGTCGCGCGAATGGAAGCCTCTCACGGTCTCGAGAGCGCGTTTCGTCGACTCTCAGCTCACGGCGCCGATCTGCGCGCGAAAGCTACGTTGCTGCGTGCACGGCGTCGCCGTCGCGACCTCAGCACGGCGCGACATGTCCCCTCTCAGCGCAGTGGCGGGCGGCCGCCTCCGCCGCCGCCGCCGCCGCCGCCGATCGCGAGCAGCTGCGAAGCACTTCGTCAGCTTAGAACTCACGACGTGCCTACAACACGTCCGCGCGGAGATGCGCGCGGGGCGCGCATCCACGCGAGAATGACGTCGCCGGCTACGTCGTTCGACTCGCTGGTCCGCCTCGCGTCGCCGCGGCATGCGGCCGCCACCGCCGCCCGCCGCCGCCGCCGCCGCCGCGGCCGCGAGTGGCGTCGGTGGCCGAAGAACTTTCACGTGTCGTGTTCGTGAACGAGTGACGACATCGCAGAGCTCGTGCACGCGAAGCGCGCGCGAACGTCGTTGTGCTTGAGTGGAGAGCCGGCAGGCGGCCTACGAGTACGGCACCTGCCCCTGCCTGACTGATACGCATACAGAGCATTAATTCAAGAATCCTTGGATTAATCATGCCATATATAGTTATGATTATGATCTTAGTTTTATTACGTACAGTAGTTGTAAAACATTCTACCCTGTACTCGTACACGGGCCCCACACGTACACGTACCTTCTTTCACGGCACCCGGATCGGCGCCGGTACGTCGTCGCATCGCCCGCACGCCCGCATGCACATGCATGTGGCCATTAAAACACTACACGCGCCGCGTGAGCCAATCAGAAGCCGCCGTGAGGCTTCTAATTGGTCGATGATAGGCGCTTACGCGCGCGCCAGACGCGCGCACAGGAAGTACCCTCGAATGTAAGTCTCGAAGGCACTTCTTATGACTGGAAATGTTGCAACTTTGTGTTCAGAAGGTGAAGAAAGGGAGACGATGAGTCGACAAGCCTAACGAGACATCTCGTGTATTTAAACATTTCTATCTCATTCTTATTACTCGCACGTTCCAGATGCTCTGCTTCCTCGACTGCGATTACAGCTCGAGCTCGAAGCGCCATACTCCATTTCCCTCATCGTACTCGACCAACTCAGCGCCCATCGCTCGCGTACGCTTGACGACCCTCTTCGCGAACGTGCCCCCGGTTTGCGAACTTTTCGTCGGCTTCACACCGAGCAAAACGACCGCGGCTCGCTTCTTTAAACCTTCCCCAGGGGGCGGCACAGGAATCGGCGACCTGTTGTCTTTTGTGTCGCTGTCGCCATATACGTACACTGCACCGCGTTCGATGCGAACCAAACGATCGAGGCTGCATCTCGTGAGATGCGATATGTCCACGGGATCAATCCAACGTACGGAACCGAAATCTTTTCGAGTCACCCTGAATCCGCGCAGCATGCGCGTCAATGTGCCGGAGACACTACCGATGGTCGACGGACTTTCTACGACAGCCCAGTCAAAAGAGTACCCCGCCTTCTTCGCGTTCTCGCTGAGTATGATCGCGCTTTCGTCATAGATGACCGCACCTCCTCCCGTCAAAGTCGCGAGGGATAACGGAGGTTCGACCTCGCGAATGCTCTCGTTCGAAGTGTCCGTTGGCTTTATGAATAAATCCCTCGGGTTCGACCGCGGTGTCAACAACCACTCGCTCGCGGCACTTTTCACTGTCGCGCCTCGGCTTGGTTGCGACGCCAACACACTACCTCTTGGTTTCAGCGCGAGCGAACCACGTCCCGTCATCCACAAGTGCGGTTTCAATCGTGGAGTCCACGCTGCAGCCAGAAAAACCGCCGCGGCAGAACCGTGCGTGCGTAAAGTCGAGTGCGTCGTTTCGTCGTGAATTTTCGGCGGCAGCTCAAGCGCAGCGCCGTACGGCGATACATTTTCCGCCGGTTGCGCCAAATCTTGGACCCCCTTCAACGAATGCGCGGTAGTTAACGTGTTTGACATGGCAGATGCCGTCAGAGCGGTGTTCGAAAACGAGAATGTCGGCGCTGTTGATGGCGTCGGCGAGATCGGCACAGGCGTATGTGCTCGCCCGAGCGTGCTGGCACTGCTGACTGGGTTGAGCGGAAACATCCCCAAAGACGTCGGTGCCGTCATCGACGGAGATAAGGTCCCACCCATCTTCATCGTGGGCGCAGAATATGAGGACCCACCGAAGAAAGGAAGCGCCTGCGCGGTGTACGGTAACGTCACATGGCCTGCGGAGGACTGCGGACCGAATGTGCCGCCGAGGGCTCTCACTGTCGGAGCAGCATCCGTGGCCGCGCCGCAAACAGACGCCAAGACCGGCAACGCGCCTGAGGCGGGCGTGATCGAAGCGCCACCGAAGCCTCCTTGACCGCCGCCGAATGTGAGACCCGGGCTCGACCCCACGATAGTGCCCGATTGGAACCCACCCACTGCAGTTGGTGTGGGACACGCAGATCCGACGAGCGAAGGCGTCGATGCTGTCGCTGCAGGGAAGGCGGCGGGGGACGGGGAAGACGCCGGAAACGTGCTCGCGCTGCCGCGACCGACTCCCGCTCCAAAACTACCGCCGATGCTGGGCGTCGCCCCGCCAAATCCACTGCTGGTCCCACCAAAACTAGCACCGCCAAAACCGCCAGTGCCGGTGCTAAAGCCCACCGCACCGCCGAAAGCGACCGCCGGCGTTGGCACGGTCCCTGATGCGTTTGCCGGTGGCAGCGTCATAGCGAAAGACGTGCCTGTATGCGGCGAAGACATGGTCCCGAAAGCATTCGGCACGGCGCTGGACGCGCCAAAACCGCCCGTCGCACCGCCAAATCCAGCACCTGCATTAAACCCGCCTGAACCGCCACCGAATCCCCCGGCGCCGCCGCCTGTGAACATCGACCCCGCCGGCGGGACGATCGATCCTGGGCCCGAATGACCAAACGTGGAAGGTATCGTGGAACCTCCCCCGAACGCACCGCCGATGTTGCCGAACACGCCGACCGCGGTACCTGTCCCGCTGCCACTCGCGTTCGGGCTTAACCCAAACGCGCCCGTGCCCGCCACCGCACCAGGAGGGTTTTCCCTGCTCTGGAGACGGAGCTCTTCCACGGACGTCCCGACGTTCGATGACATCGCGCATATGTGCTGCATGATTGCATGTCGTGAATTCGCGGGCACAAGCGATGGATCTGTGACCCGCGTCGGGGTGAACCCCCCACCTCCGCCCGCGAGCGACCCCGGTCCTCGGGGGCACTGGGGCGCTTTGTGCGAGCTGTCCCCGCACGTCGAGCACACGTGTCTTGAGCGGCATCGCCCGCTGTACCTGCAATTACTCCGGTTCCAGTGTGCGCACGCGTTTTGCACCGAGCCGCTGATTCCTGGCGAGGGCGTCGACGAAGACGCGCCCCAAGGCGTGCTCGTTTGAAATGACGACTGCGCGGGCGCGTTCGGGGCACCCCACGGGCTCGCGCCCGGCGCGGCTGCCCCCCCGAACGGCGACGGCGCGGGTGCGCCGCTGCCGCCGAAACCTCCAAGCGCGGGCGCGGGGTTCGGCGCGCCGCCGCCGAAAGGAGATGGAGCCGCGCCGAACGCGCCAGGCGTGGGCGCGCCGAATGGAGACGCGCCCCCTTGTGTTGGGGACGAGGCGATTCCTCCTCCGAACTGACTCCCCGCGGGCCCCGCGGTCGCACCAAACGGGATCGGGCTCGTCGCGGGCGGACGATTCACGCCGAACATGGAGTTCTGCGGTGTTGTTCCGAACCCGAACGACATCGCGCGTGACACGGCGAAGAAGGTGCGCGAGGAAACACCGCGCTCCTTGGCGAGATCCCCCTGAGAGTGAAAAATACAGGGTAGCCGGTCATAGGACATACGAAGGTACCTACCTTCAAGGTACGAAAGTATTCTATGAAGGTAGCTACACGTACACGTAGTCATAGTCATGCTACACGTACTGTGCAGTACGTGTAGACTCGTCTACGAAGATAGATACTTTCGAAAGTACTTTCGTAAGTTTTACAACTGTATTTTCGAAAGTACTTTCGTACGAAAGTACGAAAGTACAACTACACGTGTACGTTGTACTTTCGTACATTTGTACGAAAGTACTTTCGAAAGTACGAAAGTATTCATACTTTCGTACACGTGTACAACGTACACGTGACGCGTACAGGTAGCGTTTACTGATAAGAATAGTGTTGTACCTGTAGCAGAGTACAGTACAACGTTGTAGTGGCTATCAGCGTTTGGATATGAGCTTAGAAAGGATAAAAAGGCCCAGGTGTACAACGTTACACGTGTATGATAATCATTGTTTTTATTGTACGAAAGTACATGTACTGTACACGTACGTGTACGTGTACAGCTTAACAGCTGTACACGTACGTTGTACGTGTACACAGCTCCCTTCGGGTACGTGTACGTGACGAGTTGTGCGAGTCGATGAGCAAAATTTTTGCCGTAGTACATTTTGTATGAGCAATTTGTCTAATTTTCGCCAAATCTGCCAATTTCAGACTGTTTGCCTGTGAATATCTGTAAACGCTCGTGCGCGCGCGTACATGCTGCGGAAAACCATGGCGAACGTATTTTTAGTATACTGTAGCCTACGTCACTGTGACGTTCTTCGTCGGCGCGGCGCGTGTACTTTTCCGCAGAGGCGGCGACGGCGCAAACATCGAAGGTCGTTTTGTATGAGCAAACAGTGAGAAGTTATGGACGACTCCGCTTTCGTCGCCCAGGAGGCCGCACAAGCCGCCGCGACTTCCCTCTTAGGTGTTCCTCGCCCTGGGGGAAGGCCGAAGAAGCAGTCCTGCAAAAGTGAAAGCGGAAAAGACCGCGACTTATGGTGTGCGGGCTGTAGAAACAACAGAGTGTGCCGACTCTTTCCTACAAACAACGTATTGGTCGCGCCCCCACCTTCAGACGTTGGCTCATCATCAGCGCCTCGCCCGGCCCAGCCTGTATCATCGACGGAAGAAGACCCGGGGCGCGCTCTCGACGTCGAGGTTGCTGAGAATACGTCTACGGGAGTGACTACTGCACGGTGGACAGCAGTAAAACGTACTCGTAGTAAAAGTCTGAACGATACGAGTATATACTCCTGGTGAAGAGCTTATCGTTGACCAGAGCAAGAAAGCAACTGAACGAACGACGACGCGCGGGAGAGAACGAAGAGAGGAGACCGGCGCGGTCGCGGAGGAGCGAGCGAGGGACGCGAAGCGCATCGCCACGACACGGTCTACTACTAGAGCTACTCGCACACGCACCCGCCGCGCCGTCGCCGACTGAGCGTGGCGCGGTGAAAAAAAACAAACGCCCCGCCGCGCCGCGCACCGTCGCCTCGCGACTACGCCCCCTCTCCTACCTCCGCAGCTACTATCCACTGCAGGACATCCTTGTGCCCCCTCATTCGGGCTAGGGATTCGCATAGCTCCGGATTCCACGGACAGTCGTTCGCTCGCGCCCACTGCAACACCTCCAGGTGGCCGCCACCCGCGGCATCGCGACAAGTCTCCTTGTCACACGGAGCGCCGTTCGCTCGCGCCCACTGCAGCACCTCCAGGTGGCCTCGAAGCGCGGCGTAGGCGCAAGTGTCCTCGTCCCACAGAGCGCCGTTCGCGCGCGCCCACTGCAACACCTCCAGGTGGCCGCCAAACGCGGCACTGTCGCAAGTACCCTCGTTCCACGGAGCGCCGTTCGCGCGCGCCCACTGTAGTACCGCCAGGTGGCCGCCTTCCGCGGCGTCGCGGCAAGTCTCCTCGTCCCACGGACAGTCGTTCGCTCGCAACCACCGCAGCACCTCCATGTGGCCGCCAAACGCGGCATCGGCGAAAGTCTTCTCACCCCATGGAGCGCCGTTCGCCCGCGCCCACTGCAGCATCTCCAGGTGGCCGCCTGCCGCGGCGCTGGCGCAAACCTCCAGGTGGTCGCCTTCCGCGGTGTCTAACACAACGTGGGCGTCAGCCACTTCGACCCACGGGCATCCTCGTTCCTTCGCCCACTTCGCGACATCCACGTTCCCACCCCTCGCGATGCACGTGAACGTCTTCTCGTACCACGGGCACCCTCGCTCCTTCGCCCACGCCAGCCTGCTGATCGACCCGACGAAGTTAGGAACCCTCGCGAGCTCTCTCCTCACCGCCGCGACGTCCCTC
This sequence comes from Micromonas pusilla CCMP1545, assembly GCF_000151265.4. Taxonomy (NCBI): domain Eukaryota; kingdom Viridiplantae; phylum Chlorophyta; class Mamiellophyceae; order Mamiellales; family Mamiellaceae; genus Micromonas; species Micromonas pusilla. The sequence continues at coordinate 1,878,618 of NW_003315883.1, forward strand.
ACGTCTCCGACTGGCGAATCGAAGACGACGTCGCGCATCTTTCGGTTCACCGTCGCGAGCACCGCGAGGTCGCCGTCGTCGAGCCGCGGGAGCACGTTCCCGACGAAGACGTCGCGCGCGTCCGCGGCGAGCCGCTCCAGGAGTGGCTCGCGCGCGGCTTCGCGCTCTTCGAGACCGCGAGCGGCGTCCTGTAGCGCGAGCAAACGCGTCGTCGTCGTCATGAGCTCCTCCTCGAGCGACGTAGGATCCTCGACGCGGGCGCGAAGCACCCGCGGACGACGACGACGACGACGCGACGGGCGCTGCGGTGCGGTGCGCGACGGACAGAACGAGAAGACGAAGAATGCGGGGCGGTTTTGGTTTTTTCGAATGAGGCGGATGAATCGCGGCGGGTGAAAACATTCTTGAAAGGGAGTTGAAACGTAAATTGTTTGTTGAAACCGGGAGAACAGAAGTTTCATCGGCTCGGCAAATTTTGAACCTAGGCTGGTTCATCGACTCGCACAACTCGTCACGTGTACACAGCTATTACACACTTGTATTCTACGAAGGTACCTCCGCCTCGTACTTGGGGTGAGCAACCAACTCGAGTTTGCACAGACTTCTGAGTCATGCTGGAAATGACGGAAGAGTGGCTGAAAGCCCATTGCAAGAAACATGGCATGTATTCCACACCGTCTCTCAACGACAAAATCTTCTTGCACTTCCAGGGCTTCGGCCGTATTCAGCATCTGGAGGAGTACACCGGCCTGCGGTCTATTTTCCTGGAGGGGAACGGGCTCGAAGACCTCTTCGGGCTCGAGCGTTGCAAAAATCTGCGTTGTTTATACGCGCAGCAGAATATGATATTCGCCATCCCGCGTACTCTCCCCACTTCACTATCCACTTTAAACGTATCCAATAACAACGTCCGCAAGCTGGAAAATCTCGGTCGGCTACCTGTACTACAGACACTCCAGGTTTGACTCGCTTCTGACAAATAGGGATCGCATGCGTAATCTTGTTCAAACTTGCTCCCAACAAATCTCAACTGAACGAGCATGTCGGGTGCATGTATTATCATCCACAGCGAATACGCGACCACACGCCTCACGCTTCTTTATCCTTCTCCACAGGCATCACATTGCAAGCTGCATGACCTGGGTTCCATTCGAGAGTTGACAAAGTGTAAAATGCTTTCGTGTGTTGATCTTCAACAAAATATGATCGATGGTAGTCCAGAAGATATGGTGAGACTGTTTTCCTCTATGCAGTCTTTGGCATGCCTCTACATGCAGGGGAACCCAGTGGTTTCATCTATGCACCAATATCGTAAGCGAATGATCGCTGCGATTCCAACCCTGACATATCTCGACGACCGCCCCGTATTCAGTCTTGAGCGCACGTGTGCCGAGGCATGGGCTATCGGTGGGTTGACTGCAGAGAGGACAGCACGCGAGCTACATAAAGACATTGCAGATGCCAATTCCAGACGCCACGTTGAGTTCATGACGAATCTTAGGAAGAATACTAAAATGCGGCTGAAGTCACTAGAAGAGCAGAGTGTCGGAAATGATATCGCGGTGTGTACACAGAGTGACAAGATTGACATGGACCACGCGTGGCACTCGGAGCCAGAGCCATCACAACTAATCGCGGCTCGAACCAAGCTAAAAAAATATAGTGTGAAGGAAGGCCAAATCAGGTGCATTGCAAGAGGGAAAAATAGCTAAAATATGGTAGAATCAATGCCATCACGGTTGTCTACGCAGACGTGAATGAATAGCTTCAGGGTCAAGGCAAAATGTCCCATGAACTTTGCAGGCATTTGCTGCATTGAGGATGACATAAAGCAGGGTCATTTCGCTAAGTATAATTGAGTAGTATAATCCAGTAGTCCAACACGCGTTCTGGCGGTCTATCGCTGTAGGCTCGCCAAAAAATACAAGCGTGATTGATGTTACCCGTCAAAGAGTGCACGTACCTCGTGGGCACCCACGGCAGACCTAAATGACTCTAGGGCTTGTATCTTCGCACTCAAGTCTCATCACGAGAACTGGCGTTTTACACTCACTCCTATGCACTTCGCACTGTGCTCACGAACCCTGCAGCCCATCAGAGCTTGTCGATAATGTGCTCGACAACTAGTCTGCGTGTGTCTGCTGGGCTAGTCACGGTGTGACCAATCGTCTTGGGACTCACAAAAATCTCATGATCATTCCCACCACTGTATGTCTTATCACCAAAAAAGTGGATTTCTTCGAAGTCATTCTCCACAAACTGTAGACAGTATGTCTTATCCCAACCTCTCGGGAAAACATCAAACGAGATCTGACCACCGACAGAATAAGTGAGGTCAAACTCTCTGAACTGCACCTGAAGAACTTTGACCATCCTTTCACGAACACCTGCCACCTTGTCAAACTTCTCGAAGTCATCTCTCTCTTCCTGGCTGCAATTGCGGCCAATTGGGCTTACGTTAAGCATGCCATTTCGAAACTCCACGAAAGTACCACGCTTGATCGGAATGTCAAGATTGGCAATGTAGACAAGAATAAAATTCACGAGTTCCTTGATTTTCGCCTCGCCTAAGTGTTCCTTGAAGCTCGTTGCTTTCAGTAACTCTCCATTCTTGAATGCCATCAGACCATTTTCAGAGAACAAGTAGTCGTACTCTGTGTCCGCTGCTCGTGGGAATTTCCATAGTTGGGAAAACTTGTCAAAGAATTTGTTTTTGTGGAGAAGGTGACAAAGAACGTTAAGGTGTGTGCGTGCTCGCACCTGCTTCCCCTAGCTGCTCTTTGATCTTAGCCAGGTCGCTACCGCCGACTATCCCTACAGCGACCTTTTCTCGCAGCGCCGCCATGAAGGCAATCATTTCATCGTCGGCTCGCTGCAGATTAGATGGGTTGCATCGAAGAAGTGAACGTTATATATCGAGACAGAAGCGGGAAGTGGTAAGACGACAGACCGAACGATCATCAAAGAGCGAAGTTCTTTCCCGACGGTACAGAACGTGCAAGTCGTACCTTGCGGGGAACGGTGAGTGTCCCATCAACGTCAAATAAAGCAAGCACTTTTCTCTTATCTTGAGGTTGCGGTTTCGTCATCGCAATAGTTGAGAGTGCTGGGGTACCGCAGGCAGGTCTCCTCTGTCAGTATTTTTACGAAGGTAACAACTAAGTACAGTACGAAAGTACTTCCGGAAGTACACGTACAGTTACGTTGTACTGTACATGTACAACTACCGTTGTACTTTCGTACAAAAGTACTTTCGTACGAAAGTATTACGAAAATAGATAGAATACTTTCGAAAGTACGAAAGTACGAAAGTACAACGTTGTACACGTGTACGTGTACCTTCGAAGGTACTTTCGAGGTACCTTCGTACAACCTTTACAAGTTACTTTCGTACGAAAGTACGTAGCCCTAGTTGTACTTTGTACGAAAGTACCTTCGTGCGAAGTTACGAATCTCGTACTCGTACCTAAAGTATTTATTTTTATTACTGGGGCTCGGGGCTGCGCCCCTCCCGCGCCGGCGAGTTGCGTTGAAAGGATTCGTGGTTTCGAATCAGCGCCTCCGGCGTGAGGGTCTCGATCGGGCCAGGTTGATCGGCGGTCTCGATCGAGACAGCGGTATGAAAAAATCGAGATAGGGTAATTTGCGCGCGATGGCAAAACGGCGCGGTGGGGTAGTACGTTTTAATTTGATTACACATATCTCGCGTCGCCGTCGCCGCGTACGTCGTCGTCGTCGTCCCGTGGTGAGCGCTGAGACGTTTGAGGCGTTCGTTCTCGGTCTGTATTTTCGCCGCCGTGTTTTCAAAAGCCCCGACTCGGCGGTATTGTCGGCGGCCGAGGTCGTGCACGATGTGATACTGTAACGCCTACATAGTGGACCGCCGGTGTGCTCTTCGCGTGGTCGTGCGCCCAGACTCCGTGTGCTTCCACCGATTGCCCGCTTCAGCGCCACACGGTCCGTGAATCATATGCTTCAACACCAACGCATGTAAGCTAAGTCGTGCAGCGACTGAGAGCGACGTAGAGCTGAGCAATCGCCCCCGAGGGAGGCAAAGGCGGGGGGATCGTCAAGATCAGGTGAGCGTGGGGTAAGCCCCTCCTCTGGAACTCCACTGGAGGAAAGTGCCTTCCTTCGTCGGTCGTGAACAGAGTAACCGGAAGACACGGTCGCGGCGATGCGACTTCGACCGGACAGTCGTGCACCAGTCCGCGCTCGATCGTGCCGAGCGTGACAGACGACGGTCGAGCGATTGAATTGAGTCGACCCCATAGTCGAGGTTCTTGAACACTTCGGCAGCGAGTTCGACGGGGATGTCATCGAAGGCCATGGTGAGACGAAACCGCGCGAGCGATCGACGATTCAACAATTCGCTTCGCGAAGTGCTTCACCTGCGCGTTGTCTCGGGGAACGCCAGGTCGCGCGCGTCGTCGTAGTTCGTGTGCGCGGCCGCGGTCATGCTCGAGACCTCGCGACGCGTCGTCTCCCGCGGTGGCGCGACGGTCGTCCATGCGACGCGCGACGCGTCGCAATTCGATTCGCGAAGTGCCGATGCCGCGTCGCAATTCGCTTCGCGGAGTGCCGCGTCGCAATTCGCTTCGCGAAATGCCGATGCCGCGTCGCAATTCGCTTCGCGAAGTGCTTCACCTGCGCGCTGTCCGTGCTCGTGACGCTCAGGTCGCCGACCTCTGAGACATTGTCTCGACAGGCACTGGGTACTACTCGTACTCAGCCTGTTTGCCACTGCGGTGGATTTCCGTCCACCGCAGGAGAGACACGTCGCCCCAGCTCCTGCCACGGTCCGTGCGTAAAATTTCGCGAAAACTCACGTGCCGACGCGCGTTGGCGGTGCAAACGTCCGTGCACAATTTGAAGTCGAAAGGCGCGGCGACGGCGCGGCAGCGCGCGCGCGAGTACGCGCGAGTACGCGCGAGGACGCGCGGTCGGTCGAAATCGTCGACCGATGGGACGTACAAAAAAAAAGTTGCTATTATTGGATAAACCGTGTACACGTACGTTGTACTGTACCCGTTGTACTTTCGTACGAAAGTACTTTCGAAAGTACGAAAGTACTTTCGAAAGTAGGGCCCTACGATAGACCCTACAATAGTGCTACAATAAACGACGTACTTCCGTACTGTACGAAACTACGGAAGACACTTCCGGAAGTATCTATTTCCGTACTTCCGGCAGTATTACGTGTATGTGTGTACCTTCGTACGAAGGTACAGGTAGGAAAGATCACAGAACTGCATATGATACAGTAGGGCTACTAGTACTGTACGAAGGTGCCCGCGTGGCCTTCGATCAGATGTGATGATGCTAACATTGTTGTTGTTGTAAATAATAAATACTCATACAAGTTGTTATGCGCCGAATAGGTCCCTCGGGGTGGTAGTGAGATAGTGGGATAGTGGGATAGTTGGGGTAGTGGGTAGTTGGGTACGCGTTACAGTTGTGGGATAGTGGCATAGTGAGATCGTGAGATAGTGTGATAGTCTTATCATACCCCCCCGGTGGAACTACGTTTTTCAGTATCCTAAAACTCGCGGCCACCGTTTCGCCACCCTCGCGACTAGGGTGCTCGAACCCTAGCTAGGTTCACGGTTGCACGTTCGCATCTCCGCTCGCTCGTCGTCGCTGAGGACCCTAGCCGCGAGGGGGCGAAACGGGGCCGCTCGGGGGTGGGCGTCTAGTCCGAAGGGTGTAAGCGGACAGATGTGGGCATTCGCGGGAAATTCGTCGTTGTCGAAAAAAAGAGTACGTGTACGAAGGTACCTTCGTATGTATTTTTACACTCATGTTGTACTTGGAGGTAGCTAGCTATCATAGCTAGCTATCTACTAGCTAGCTAGCTACCTTCGAAGGTAGTAGCCCTTAAAGTGGGCTGCGTACTGTTTAGTTTGTACGAAAGTACTTTCGTAGTACTTATCCCAGTCCAGTGTTCCTAATGGACAGTCGCCTATCGAGGATACGTCGGTAAGTTCCTTGTGCGTGTTATGTGTATTGAATAGTGAGCTGTCGGGTGAAGCCCGACAGTCTCTTATCTCTATATATTTTGGTACTTCAATTTGACCCGCACTTCTCCCGACTGACCGACGACCGAAAGGAAGCGCCGGAGGCACTAGCTAGACTATTTTACTTTATCTGTACTGTAGGCCCAACACTGGCCCAACGGTACACGTGCACCACTACGTGAACTGTACGAGTACACGGACACGTACAGTACACGCAATAGTTGACAACTTCACCGTTGTACACTTACACGTACACGTACACTACACGTACGTGTACACGTGTACCTTCGTACGAAGGTACCTTCGTACTTTCGTACGAAGGTAGTACCTGTAGGGCTACACGTACACGTGTACGTGTACGTGTACGAACTTCCGGAACTCAAAGAAAAAACAATGGAGTCTCATCACACCAAACGCTACTACTCTACGCTGTGCTCGGACCAGCCGTCGAGATTTTGTACTTTGCGTCACTCCTACACGTCAGATGGTACCTACCCCAGCTGTATCCGTGCCATGTCGTGACATTTTTTGCACATCAACCTACGCGAGGTTACGAACTAACCTTGGGGTTGCCAGGATTTTGACGCGGCGTCGCGAACATGAAGTAGTGGCTTCCTGGCACTGCCGCGGGACTCCTCGAGCACGGAACCGCCGAAACAAGCTTTTTTTCTGTGCATCTATAGCTAACCGCTCGAGAAGTGCATCCGAGATACTTGAGCGCGCCAAGCGCTACACCAGCGACCTGACAGAGTTGGGTCTGACGATGCCACTGATCCGGCGAAACGTCGCTGGAGTGAAAAACGACCTCAAGGCACTGAAAGTGTACCAGGAGGCGCTGGACGGCATCGAACCGGTAGACGAGGACGACTGGACGAGGCTTGAGTTGGTGCTGCTCGATCTGAATTCTCTTCGGTTGAATAAGGCAGAGGAGGAGCTTTTTTGGGCTGAGCGGGACGGACAGATAGTGTCGCCAATCATTGACAATGCCGCTGGTCTTAGCGAAAAGGAGAAATCGGAGGTCGGAAATATCGTCGCGAATATAACTATGTGGAGCGTGCAGGGCGCGGTCTGGAACGCTCTCATTCTGCTCATTATCTTCATAACACTGGTCAACTTTGTGCTCAAGTAGGCAACAAGCAAAAAGGGCAAGTTGTTGCTTCGGTAAAGTCAGCTTGTCAGCCAAACATAGCAGTCGTGTTTTATTGTTAAGCCCTATTTCCTGCAAAGCCTGAATTACTGAACTGGCACAGGGCCCTCCTGTATGTTTCAATTCAAATCTTTCGTATTTCTACAAAGTCATTTGACTGTTTCGCTAGATCCGAAATGGGAGTGCGGCCTCTCCTTTTCATATAGTCTGCAACCTGTCTCAATTCTTTGTGTGAAACAAAAATAAACTTACCCCTGTCATCCAACACTCCAGTGATACGCCCCATATATTCCAGCGCTTGCACTCGACACACCGCGTCTTGGGTTCGAAGCCCGAAATCGGCAGCTAGCTCTTCCAGAACAGTTACTTTACTCGCCATGATGTGGTCGATAAACTCCTGCAGTAAGTCGCAAGACTCTTCTCGTATCAGGGTCTCTGCTGCGCCCTTGCTTTCAAGAGTGAAGAGGTCTTTCCATGAGTCAAATTCTGTGTTTTCCCTGATTTCTTGCTCTGCGCATAGAGCATCGCTGGCATCTCTTTTCGCTTTTTCGCGTTCGTCCTGTTCTACCATTTTCAAGTGGTACCTCTTTTCCTTAGAAGAGTAATTTGTGCGGCTTGCTTCCATTTCTCGCTGCTTTGTTTGCAGTACTTCTCTTCTAAACACTGCATGGTCAGCTTCTGTAAGATTCTCGTCCCCGTTACCAGCAATCGCGAAGCTTCCATCGCCTCGGCGAACTCTTAGTCGCCTGCAAGTACACGCAACACGTGAGTTCTCAGAAACGAGGCTCTCGGCAAAGTAAGCGTCGGTGGGCTACCTGAGATTTCCAGCAGGTCGCAGGCGTGTCACGCTGAGAGGGCGACCCTTGATATTTCGCTGTAGGGTTGGAAACACAAGCAACATGATTCTCAGTTGGAGCCAAAAAACTGTGGAAAATACGAGACTTACCGTGCCACCCTTCGTAGTATCTCGCCCGGTGCTAGAGTTTTGTCGTCCGAGTGCACTAATAGAACTGATAAGCAAAACAATAAGGAAAAAGAGCGTGCACGACGCCACAGTTGCAAGAGCAACGACTTCAGTCATGCTGCTCCTCGTGCCGGAACTTCGAGGTAAGACCACGAATTCGACAGGAGGACCTTGGCGCTGTGAGCAAAAGTACACGTACCCGAAGGTACATTTGTACACGTACACGTACTGTAGTTGTACGCGTACAGTACGTGTGGCCCTACTGTAGACCTCCGGAATTATTGGGGGGAAGGTTTACCTTCTCCCATCTACTAGGGCTACAACGTTGTAGGGCTAGCTAGGGGTATTTCCGGACCTACGTACGAAAATTTCAGCCTATCAAATGCGTTTGGCGCCCCGTATGCAAAAACGTGGCACAGGACCTGACGATGAACTCTTCCGATGAAAACCATTTTCAAACCAATACACGAACTTTCGTACTTTTCAGACTAAATACCCTGCCGCGCCCTGCCCCCTTCTCCCAACTACCGACTCGCAGCGGAGGCGCTGGGCCAACCAAGAGCTTCCCGAATCGTGGTTCCCTATGTAAAGTAGTTTGATGTAGTACGCGAAAAAACTACTCAGTACGGTTTTTCATCGCGAGGAGCGTCGATTTCACCCTGGCCAGCCCGGGCCTGTTGAAAGCACGACGAGAGGAGTCCAAATCCGTCGAGTTTTCAGACTGGGACCCGTGGCAATATTGCCGCTCACGCTCCGCAACATTCGGATTTTCCTCAAGACTATTTTCGTATGAGTATTTTGTGTAAAATACACAAAAATACTGTATGAAAAGCTGGGAAAAACCAGTTTTTTTTTGTTTTTTTTTTTGAATCGCGCTTCATCGGCATTTTCGATTCTCGAATCGATCAACCGAGCGCGGCGACAGAAGAGGAATCTCGTCAGGAGCTCAAAAGTGGGTCGATCGTTGAAAATGACCGATCAACGGATCGTCAGGGTCAAAAACCATCGTTCGGGAAGCTCTTGGTTGGCCCAGCCCTGTAAATAACCTCGCTCGTTCGAGGGCTAAGGGGGAGGTGCTGAAGATTCTCCAGATACCATTCTCCGCTAGCGTGCCGTGTCGGGATGGCATCTCGCGGCGCTGAACGGCGGCTGGCTCGCGCGGCAGAGTCTGGTGACATAAAAACCGTCGAAGCCCTTCTCGCCGACGACGTCGACCCCAGTCATGGAGACCGCCACGGGATAACACCACTGATGAAATCGTGTCACCAGGGGCATATTGAATGCGTTCGTGCCTTGCTTGCACACGGCGCGCCGTGGAATGAACTTGATTTCGAAGGTCACTGCGCAGGCGAGTACGCATCCGCGGGCGGACAGCATGACCTCGTCGCCGCGCTTATCGAGCACGCGGTTCAAGCTGAGCTCGTCCTCGGCGTCCTCGGTCGAGCAGAACGAGCGTCGAAAGTGCCCAACTTCTCGTACCTTTCCAAACCTGTGACGTATGATGGCGGTGATAAGCTCCTCGATACCAACCGTGACGCTGTGATGATGGACTGGGAGACGCCTCTCATGAAACGACATGCTGAGGCGATTTGCGCTGGCGGAGGAGACGTGTTGAACGTCGGTTTTGGCATGGGAATATTTGACAGGTGCGTTCGAGAGCACCCTGTTGTTTCGCACACAATCATAGAGGCGCATCCGGACGTGCATTCGTACTTGATACGAGAAGGGTGGGGATCACTTTCCAACGTGAGAGTCGAGTTTGGTCGTTGGCAGGATGTCGTAGACGCGATTATTACTGAAAACGATGCCTTACCTGGGGGTCGAACGAATCCAGATGCGCGTCTCTTTGATGGTGTTTTTTTTGACACGTATGGTGAGGATTATGATGACTTACGAGACTTCCACGCCTTGTTACCCAAGATAATGCGTAAAGGTGGAGTGTACTCTTACTTCAACGGCATGGCTCCAGACAACGGGTTCTTTCACATCGTATACTGTAGGTTGGCCGAGGCAGAGCTCGCGAGAATAGGTTTCAAAACGCAGTTTGAAAAGATGAGGATAGATTCAAGAAGTGAGTCGATTTGGTGTGGGGTAGACAGGAGATACTGGTGGGGGGAAACATACTTGCTGCCCGTTTGTCGATTGGTCGATAGGCGGGAGGAAGAATTTGGTGACCCTGAAGATCGTTAACATTCACACACACTCGCACTCGCACACACACACACACATGCACGCATACACACACACACACACATGAACGCATACACACACACACACGATCGCACCTCATCAGATACCGATGGCGTCAAACAACCGAGGCACCCCATGTGCACACACCAAGGCCCCCGTCACATCCTGAGCAAGCTCGACAACGGTTATCGCGGCTAAACGCATGTGCACAGTGCCTTGCGCGACATCCGCCTGTGCCTCACTCTCCGCCTTGACGTCGCCACCACGTCCTCCGCCAAAAACACCTTTGCCCACACGTGTGCCGCCAGCCTTTTTGTAGTGTGATACGTACCCACGTAGACAGCACTCTACGAATGCTTGCGCAACATATGAAATCGCCCACACGCTGAACTGAGATGCAGCGTGACCGATTATATATTTCACCGTGATAATCTTGATCACTTCGAAATACGATGCCCTATTCACAACGGCTGCAGACCGATTCACCACCCTCGCTCCAACCGGAAAATCGTTCTTCAGAACAAGGGGCAGGTGACTCAGCCATGAGAGTGCGCTTGGCATCAGAAAAGCATTGGCACCATCGCGTGTTATAGGTAAGGACGTCGACTGTGGTCTCCAAACTGAACCAGCGGCAAAGAAGAGCATGTAAGAAAACGTCCTCCACATCCGACGATAACACGTGCTCGCGGCGTATAACACTTCCCCGTGCGCATTTAATGGCATGGGATATAAACACACGCACGCGAGGACAATGCCAACAAGTACATACCCCTGACTACTCATCACAGTAGATGCTTCCAAACCATTCGTCGCCCACTCGACATGTGGGAGGAGGCAGCGTAGTAGTATTGCTCCAACGACTATCCCACCTTGAACATTTGCGGGTGAGTCCCCGTTCGCCATCCTTGCAAGGGATATGACAGTCATGTATGCAAACGCAAGAGAGTAGTCTATTACTGCCCACCACGGCGTTTTCATGTTCCAAACCCACTCAAAGCCATATCTCCATCGCAGAATCAGGAACGGTAAAGCAGAAGCTTGAATACCGGCAACGGATGGCCACGAGTGAACGCGGTGACGCATCAGTGAACCTGTGGAGGGGTTTGCTGGACGAATCGACGACATCGATGTCGCAAGTGCACCCTTCATCAAACATCCTATCCCGACGCAGAGGCAGTAAAACACCATGACGAGACGAGTGAACGCGCAGTCGCACGTCCACACAAGCAATGGGAGCAAGTTTGCATGAAAGCCCCGTGACCCGAGGTAACCAGCAACAAAGTAAAAGTAACGAACCCACCCGCTGTCATCTGGGTTCAAGCCCACCTTGCGCAGCATCGTTGGGACCATAGCGGCAGTGATATCAATCTGGTTCAAAATGTAACGTCGGAAGATGTTGTGCCAGTGTAGTAGAACGACGAGCGCGGGTACGCTAAGGGAGCGCGGGGAGTCTTGATCGGAGGGATCAAACTGCGCGAGCGGGGTGCCACTCGTTGTGCGCTTAAGCACGATTCCCGACTGCGATGACACAGCAGCTGAGGCAACATGCGTGCGAAATGGTTCCAGAATATCGTGGTCGCTTTCATCTGTGGGCACATTCCAGTATTGCAGTGATGATTCCGCGGGCAAATCCGACCAAGATGCGGACCTGTTATTTAGTTTCTTTGTAGGGATTCGCGGTGATAGCAAGGACTCAGATGATGAATCTTGATCATCCGCCAGTGGGGTGCTGTGTGCGACAACAAGCTTCACCTTCTGATCATCCAAGACAACGAGACGGATGATGCCGTCCATTTGAAGTGTAGCACCTGGACATTTAGCACGAGATCTGGGTGGCGACGCGGCATTCACTGACTTGGCCGGCTCGAGTGCTGGCGCAAGCACGGTGGACCCAGGGTCAATCGAGTTCCTTGCGCTGCGAATTGAGGCCGGGGCTTCGACATACGCTGTCATGGATACCCGTGCGTCCAGTCGAGCGGCTTCGACGCCGATTGAAAGAGCATGCGTAGGAAGTACTTGTGCAGCCTCCTCCGCCAGAACTACGAATGCCTTGGATAAGGAAGTTTTCGTGTGTGCTGCAGATGCATACACCCTTAGCGACACAGGAGGGGCGTGCTGCGCTGGGACAAGCGGGTTGACGCGAGCAACGCAGACGCCAATACCTCTCGATCGTGCCCTGCTCGCAATTTGTGCCAGGAGATTTATTTCATTCCCGGCGCTGCTTCCCGCAGCGAGGCGCAGCGGGACCACGGGTGAACCCGCATCCGCATCAGTTGTGAAACCTGGGATTCGCCCGCTCAGTGCCGCTTCTCGCAAAGCGGATGCAGAAGCTTGTGCTTGCGCGACGAGGCGAGGTTCCGCTGAAACCCGCCGGATCGCATGAGCAGCCGCTGTCGCCAGATACGGAGGAAGCGATGCACTGAACACGTACCCACTTCCCATGAGTCGTTGGTATGCGACTACACCAGTGTCCCCGGCACAAAACCCGCCAACACTCGCACCTGCACCTTCCAGGCTCGCGGTGATGACATCAACCTTGCCTGCATCAACGTCAAAGTGTTCAGAAAGACCGCGCCCGGTTGCCCCCATCGCGCCAAAAGAGCATGATTCATCGAGTATCAGGCGCGCGTGGTGTGTTTCTTTCAGCGCAACGAGCTCCGGAAGCGGCGCAACGCGGCCAGTTCCTTGAAAACACGCTTCGGTTATGAGCCACCTACGTCTGCCCGGGCGGGCAAGCCGTGCGGAAGTTACACCGTCCTCGGCCTCGAGGTTAGCGAATACTCGCGCACAGTCATCCGCATCACAGTGATTGTACCATCTGACGTCCATCTTTGCGAGTCGTAATCCGCCCAAAATACCGTGTCCGACACCTCGATCAACAACAGCAACGTCTGAACGATGCCCAAGTGATGGAATGACACTGGACACTGTGCACGCACCAAACGAGTACAAAACCGCCTCTTGGCACCCTAAGAAATCTGCTATTGTCTGTTCCACGTCCATGTGTGGTGGGAACGTGCCGTAAAACCCTCTCGGGGAGCAGCTGCCTAGACCCAAAGTTTCAATCGTCGCTGCACACGCTTCCTTCATGATTGGATCCGTCGTTAAAGCGAGGATATCTTGGGAGGATAACATCACGTTATACTCCTTGGGCTGCGTCGTGATCCCTGTAATGGAGTACGTATCAATTGGGCCGCTTGACGCTGGCGGTCCGCCGTCTCCGTAATCATCAGATAGCGGTGTGCCTCTTGAATGTAATGGGGCAAATCGCGCTGTGTTTCGTCCAGTAGCAAGGGAACGTGCAGCAGCAAGAGCTGCAGGACGCGCTGCCGCTGCAGCTGCTGCACGCCGGACCCTCCCGCCATGTTCTTTACGTTCGATCACTTCCAACGACCCAGGAAACCACTTGTTTGGCGGTGTCAATTTAAACTTGATTGACAGCTCATCCGATATATCACTAATGGCCGCGAGCGCGTCTGCGAGATCTTCTCGCGAATGCGCGGCAGAGACGCAAAAACGAACTCGCGGATATTTAACCGGTGTGGCAGGTGCTCCTACGACTACAGTCGCCAGTCTTCGGTTAAATGCAAGCCTAGAGAAGTCACCAATTTTGTATGGTTGGTAAAGCATCACGGGCATGACCGGCGAGGGGTGCTCGCCTAAGACTTCCAGGCCGAGTTCTTCTAAGCCATCACGAAAAAAATTAGCATTTTCTCTCAGAGCCCTCAACTTTCTCGCGCCTATATCAGTTCCGTCTTCGCCGGTGATGACCCGCAAAGATGCCAATATCTGTGCGCATACAGCAGGAGGCATGGACACCGCATCTGTGCAGCCCGCAGCGTACTGACGCACGCGCGCGATCGTCTCGTGGTCGGAGGCGATGTATCCACCTGCCGCACCAAAGCTCTTTGTAAACGTCCCCATCATGATGTCAACGTCTGCTGGATCCACACCAAGTTCTTCGCAGACGCCCCTCCCAGTAGCTCCAACTGCACCGATGGAGTGCGCTTCATCAAGCCAAATATACGCGCCATACATCTTGCACACGCGCACGATGTCGGGCAGGCAGCACAGCTCACCTTCCATTGAGTAAATGCCCTCTACAATGACGAGAATTTTGTTGTATCTTGGACCCTTCCCCGCGACTGCATCTTGTAGAATCAACTCCAAGTCACCGGGGCAGTTATGTTTAAAAGGCTTAACTTTCGCACCGGAGAGTCTGACGCCCTCTACGATAGAATTATGGTTCAGGGCATCTGAAATGATTAAGTCGCCTTTACCACATAGCGCAGGGATCACTGTCGAGTTGGTTGCGAAGCCCATCCCGACAACAACTGCAGCCTCCTTCCCTACGAACTTCGACGTCGTCTCCTCGACCTCGCGTATAGGTAAACTGTAACCGAGTTCTGCGGAAGGCGAGCCGTTGGTGATCGGGTGATCCATCACAGCCTTACGCACAAGCGGGGTGCAGTGTGTGTTCAACCCACCGAATCCGAGATAGTTGTATGACCCTAGGTTGAGGCAACGTCTCGATTGTCTGGTCGTGACGAGCTTGCTGAAGTAGCCGCGGTCGGAGGTCGGCTCGCGAATTGCTACGTCGATCCAATCCTCAGGTGACGAATAAACTGGGCGGTTGAAGACGTCTTCGATGTTGCCGTAGAGGTTGCGGATATAAAAGAAATCTTGAAGCTTTCCTTTCGAGAGCGCAGGGAGGTCATTGCGGTCGCCGTTGACGTCATCAGTGCGCCAGTCCTTGATACCTCTGAGGGAGTTGAAAGTATTTTTCGCAAGACCCTCGGCGACCTTTTTGTTTGGGGGTAAAAACATAGGTTGGATCGTATCGGTTCGGTTACTTTTGAAGGAGGAAAAGAGTAGGAAAAAGGCAAAAAGACAGCTGGGACAGTTTTCGGCGAGCCACGTAGCCTCGCCGTGCGATCGCTGCGCGGGAGACATGTCGAGTTGGAGGAGGCTCGGGGTGATGAAGACGCGACGGACGTGACGATCATGCCGTTAGGTCGTGAACATCGACTTCAGTCGATCGAACGGGTGATCCGCATCCGATGCGTCGCAAGCCGTCCGCACGATGCGGACAGAGAAACAAAGTTTCACCAACAGACAGAATCACAAGTTGTTTACCGAAGCGTCGCTCGCTCCGATAACGTGCACGGGTCGGGGAGGGAGATATTCGTGATTAGACTCACGTAGATGGCGTACTGGTAGTATGTCGCCGCGTCATGCCCTAGCACCCTGTATGCCGAGCCCGACTTCGCGAGACGCGTCGAGTCCGGAGCGTACGCATCATACTCCATGCCGCGTCTTCTCCTCTACACTTGCGCACCAACAGACTTAGGATGCGCGATCGACGTGCAATCAGTCGGGCCAGACGTGGAAGGCTATTCAGGGACGGATGTTGGTGGGGTCCAGATTTGTGCACCTTCCCGCGACTACGGCGAGTGCGGCCGAGGTCGAAAGGCACGAGGCAATGGACGACTGATCCTCAACACGTCTAACACTGTGCCTTCGAAGGTACAGTACAGCACGTGTACACGTACTGTACGTGTACGTGTACGTTGTACGAAAGTACTAAAGTACTTTCGAAAGTACTTTGAAAGTACTTTCGTACGAAAGTACTTTCGTACTTTCGTACTTCCAGAAGTAACTTCGAAGGTACAGCTGTACACGTACACGTAGGGCCATATGTACATACAACGTTTGGGTACAATATTATCTATCTATCTACGGACAACAGTATCTAACTATCTATCTATCTACGAAGATATCTATCATTTCTTCAGTATTTCTTCAACTTACTGTACAGTACCTTCGTACCTTCGAAGGTACTTTCGTACGAAATAAAGTACTTTCGCGTACTTTAAAAAAGTAACCTGCCTTCGTCGTACTCCACGTGTACTCATACTGTAGCTAGCTAGCTACGAAGGTAGTCTAGCTAGCTACGAAGGTAGCTAGCTAGCTAGCTAGCTGCGAGTAGCTAGATAATACCTTCGAACGAAAGTACCTTCGAAGGTACTTTCGTAGCTTTTTAGAAGATGGAATTTCGAAAGTACTTCCGGAAATATTAGAATACGATACTGTACAGTGTACAGCTGTACACGTGTACAGCAGTGGTTAACTTACTAAAATTTCGACACGTACACGTACGTGTACTGTACAGTTACGTGTACAGTAAATAATGATGACTGCCGGAAAAAAAAAGTAACGTTGTACGACTGTTGTACGTGTACGACCGTGTACACGTAGGGCTACGTGAGTGCTAACGTTGTAGTCGTGTACCTTCGTACAGCTGTGCACGTCACGTACACGTACTTCCCCGTGTTGTAGACCTCGCGCCCTCGCTTGACGAAGTTCGTGTCTCTCGCTTCTGTCTTGCGCATCCTGCAAATTGTTGAGCGCTGGTCATTTTTCGACGTGAACACAATCAACGAAGCAATGCAGGTGAACATTCGAACATGCGATCTTTCATCCGCACTCCCCGGACTGATTTCTCGACTTGATATGAGGCGGAACTCCCTCTTTCTCAAAAAAGTCTCCTGCATTTTTCTCAGGCGGCAACTTGCGCGATTTCAATCGCGACCGCAGCGCCTTCGAGTCGCAAATTTTCCTCACGCAAGATGATCCGAGGATCAATGTTTTTTCGAAAGGTTTGATCACCCATTTCTTCGTTTCTAAGGCATGGCATCTCGAAGTAATTCTTAGCAACTGACTTTCAGTGCCCCTGAAAGCTCGTTCTGCATAACTTCTGAGATAATTTCTTCTTTCCTCGTCTCTACCACGGCACGATTTTAGGCTACCCCACTCACGCTCGGCACGAATCCATGTGCTGGGAAACCATTCGCGCGATCTCGCCATGCGCGATTAGTTACTTCAGCGATGATGTCTGTATCTTCCTCTCCTCCAGCCTCCATAGAGGGTTTTGGGGATCACTGTTTTAAGGGCGCGGTCGCGAAAAAGTACCTCTCAAAATACGGAGAATCTGAAAAGCTCCTGGAGGATCCAACTTGGCCTAGGCGGCCCGGCAAAGCTGACATCGTCGCGAAGGCTGTCCTCGATTGGGCTGTCGACAACGGTGCTTCCGTGTTTTGCCACTGGTTTCAACCCATGGCTTCATCTGGTGTCCGCCATGGTCTATCTGCCCAGGTTCACCAGACTATGTTTGAGTTTGACAAGGACGGGAAGCCATTTTTCAAATTCGAAGGAGAACAGCTCCTCCAAGGCGAGACTGACGGATCTTCATATCCGAATGGTGGCATGCGCGCAACTCACACCGCCGGTGGCTATCTCTCAATCGACCCACTTTCACCCATCTTTCTTCGCGAAGATACCATATTCATCCCAGCAGCTTTTGTATCATACAATGGCGATGCCCTTGATGAAAAGACTCCTCTTCACAGAGCAACTCAAAAAATGTCTAAGGAAGGCACTCGTCTTCTGAAGTTGATGGGGTATGACGTCGATGGACTCATCAATAATATAGGCCTCGAACAGGAAATCTTTTTGGTGCCTCGGCATGCGTTTTACCGTCGTCCTGACCTGCAGTTTACTGGTCGCACCATCACGGGCAAACAACCAGCTCGTGGGCAAGAGATGAGTGATCACTACATGGCCCCAATTTCTCGTGCTACTACTGCATTCGACTGCATGCGTCAGATCCAGTCAGAGTGCTTCAAGATCGGCATTCCTCTCAAAACTCGCCACCGCGAGGTCGCACCAAACCAATATGAATTCGCCCCACTATTCGGGAACGTGATCAGTCAGACAGATCAGAACTTGATGGTTATGCAGATTATTGAAGAAGTTGCTTCTGAGAATGGCCTAGCTGCCCTGCTACAAGAAAAACCATTTTCTGGGATAAATGGTTCAGGTAAGCATAACAATTGGTCAATTGGCACTGTTGACGGCGTGAACCTCTTGAACCCTAAGCAGATAAACACCGCGTCGAAGAACGATGCGGTTTTTCCTGTTATAATGGCTGCGCTTGTCTCTGCCATCGATAAGCATGGTGACCTCATGCGCCTTTCTATTGCCTCACCAGGAAATGATTTTCGCCTTGGCGCGATGGAGGCTCCCCCAGCTGTAATGTCTACGTACCTTGGTGATGACACGGTACTTACTAGATCTAATGAAGACTGGCAAGGCAGCTGCCTACACTCCTTCAAAAAAGAAACTAGCATTCGGCGCCGAAGTTATCAGTGATATCGAGGTACCTTCTGAAGACCGTAATCGCACCTCGCCGTTCCCTTATGGCGGTTCCCGCTTCGAGTTCCGTGCCGCTGGCTCATCTCAGAACGTATCCTTGGTAAACACGGTTCTCAACACCATTGCTGCTGAGGCTTTCAGCATCGTTGCCGACCGCATCGAGTCAGGTGAGGAGCCATTAAAAATTGCTCAGGATCTCCTCAAGCAACACTCCAAGGTAATTTTCAATGGCGACGGCTACGACCCTGAATGGCCTGAGAAGGCTGTTGAAAAGGGCATTTGGCGCATTGACTCTGGCGTCGAGGCCATAAAAAAGCTTACGGATGCCAAGAATACCGATCTATTTCAAAAGATGGGCGTGCTTACCCCTCGCGAGTGTGAAGCCCGTCGCACGGTGCTTCTTGAACACTACACGGCTACAGTTGAGATGGAGGCCTTGACTTTGATTGACATAATCAACCAGCACGTGATTCCTTCTTGTAAAAAGGCCGAGCTTAACTTTGTGAAGCAGCTCGAAGACTCTGTCAAGTCCTTGAAGAGGTCTCTCCACGAGATCCATATATCATCTGAAGCGTCAGATGCCGCTGCACTTGCGCGCATTCTCCGCCTTGACACTATGATCAAGGTCCGAGAGGTATGCGATGAGGCTGAGTCACTTTGCCCTCCTTCCTTGTGGAGTCTTGCGACTTACTCAGAGCTACTTTTCTTGGATACATACCCTGAGGGTGATCTCCTTCTTTGAACTGAATGTCTTCAAGAACTACTATTTCAGAACTCAATTCCGTCCTTGTATATTTTTGCTGAAAGTGTTAGGATTGGGAACAAGCGCCAGGATATACCTTCGAAGGTACATATCTATCTAGGATGGGAGGGGTACCTCTGCCTTTGCCCCAAAAAACTGGGTCAAGCATGGGACTCTATACAACTCTTTGGTGTGATTAAAAATACTGGTGACCAGTGGACTCAGTTAGCTCGTTGTTCGAAAGAAAAAAAGGGGAGTGAGAATGGAATGTGTTAAACAACAACAACTTTATCCACACTGCTTCTTTCTATGAAGGTAATGACCAGCACTTGGAGACAAGTGAAATTCATAGGAACGAAATAAATTATACATTCTCTAAACAAACAAATTTTTGTTCTCGTCGGGTCCTCATACTCCTGTGCTGATACTTAGACTACATTTTGGCTAGACACTCTGCAGTGCTACGAGTAGACTGCTAGCTAGCTTATTAGTACGGAAGTACTTCCGGAAGTATTCTATACCTTCGAAGGCACGGAAGTACTTCCGGAAGTACTTCCATATCTTGGAAGGTATCTAATTTTCAGCTGCGACTACTGTGTATCTTTCGCTTGACAGAATGCCAAACAAATCTACTCTAAGGTATACAGTGACACTACAAACTTTCCGTTGAGTACGCAAAGACACAATCGGAAAGAAAATTTCCAAAGTAAGTTAAAATACTGCAAACTGTTTCATTTAAGGAGTTCATTGACGGTAAGCAGGACCTTCAAACGAACACCTTCGTGGCTCAAAGTTCACCACACTTTCGTACAAGAGATATCTTCCTCAGTTAAAAGAAATTTGGCAGCAAAATCTCCTTAACTCCAAGCAGCCGAGGAGAAAATTCAGAGCTCCGAATCACAATTCTCCATTATGAGTGAATAGACTTTTCAGTCACTTGAAGGATTCCTACTTCTACAAGAACCGCTGGTCCAAATTCGAAGTACTTCTCTGTTCTGAAAAGTAAGGTACTGGCTGTGGCCAGTATGACGTAAGAGTAAAAGCAAAGCCCACGATTCTAAGAATCTGTGGTACGGTTAGTATCTTATCATCCCGACAGACAGTTCTTCAATTCACAGACTTCGATGAAACCTATATTTTGAGAAAGTTGCTGTTACGTTGTGATGATTGTCAACCGTGAGCGACTCTTACTCAGTATCCCAGCTCGCAGCTGTCAGGGACACGACTTTCCCCTTATGATAGCCCACGGGATGCGACATACTTACGCGATACGCAACTTCAGCTTCGACGACAGCCTCGTCCAGAAGGTCTACGCCGGAAATGACAATAAGATTACGCGATCTGTGTCCAAGCGACACTGCAGATATGGGGATGTAGTTCAGAGAAGTCGACGTCCGCTGGTTCGGACAAGCGACCAACATTCCCTGTCTATCAGATAGGCTGGAAACAGAAAGACGAGCGGGAAGATGTTCACGCAACTGCTCTGACTGCCGGGGAACATTTCCTCGGAAAACGCGTGCACTTTCCCCTCTCACTTCCGTCAATATCCTTCGACCAAGCGTAAGTGGATCAAGACCAGTTCTTATCTCTTCCGTCACGCTTACCAGGTCCGAAACGCCGCGTCGCATCTCGTTATGCATCGCGTCTACATTAGCCGAGCGTGTGAGTATTTCAGCGTCTGCGCGAAGTTCGCTGATGAAACCTACGGTTTTGAAAGGGCAAGTGCCATCAGTAGAAGTGAATAGAAAGTGACGGGCTGCGACTGCGTGGAAACAGCTCCGTGTCAGGTAGCACCTAGTGCGCGGCCTGTTAATCTGCCGAGTCCCCGCGCAAGTATTGGCAAATCTTTTGTTCCTAGGGTAACTGCTAGAACCCCAATGGTGACGACGAACTCTCCCAGCCGCATACTCGTGTCTTTTTGTGAACAGTGTGACCGCTACAGGGTATTAGCTAGACTAGCTAGGGCTACACGTGTACAATGCGGTACTTTCGTACAGCACTGGTACTGCACTGGTACACGTACAGCATTTTAGTTTATTGACAAGGGAGTGCCTGTGGCTACGCTCACAATTTAATAAGAATCGAATATTTTTTGGCGAATCCAAGGTGGCCTGTGGGTGCGCTTCGCTGCACCGTAAAATTATCCGCGCTTCGCCTGTGACTCCACCGTGTGCCAGCGTGCTCCGCTTGCGCTGACGCGCGCTCCGCCCGTCGCGCCTTCGGCGCTCCAGTGGCGCGCTCCGCGCGCACCCCGGCGACTCCACCATCTGCCAGCGAGCATGCTCCGCCTGCGCTGGCGTGCTCTCCGCCTGTCGCGCCTTCGGCGCTCCAGTGGCGCGCTCCGCGTGCACCACCGCGACTCCATAATGCGTTAACGAAATCCGCCACTTCCGCCGCGGGGCGCGGGGTCGCCGGTGGAGTTCCGAACGGGTCTACCGGCGACTGAGTCGCCGTCAGAGTCTCGAAGGGGTCCATGCGAGTGAGTTCCGAGGCCGCCACTCACCTGAGGAAGCGGCGAGGGGTGCGCGCGGTGCGCGTGGCGAACGCGCATCGCACTTTTGACGGTTCATAACTCGTCGAGTAGATTTGTTTGCCCGTAGCATCGCGCTTGCGCGGCGTCCGCGCCCTTCGGGCGGCGCGGTTCCCTCGAAATCGTCGTCGAGAGGTCGCCTGGGAGGTCCCGAGGTGCGATCCGAACGTCGCATCCGGTCAAGTTCAACCTTGGCGCGCGCTTCGCGCGCGTGAACGCCGCGAATGCGCCCACCGCAATTCTGAGAAGCTCTGAGAGCGCAGCAAAAAAACCAACGGGCTTATTTCAAATGTTGATATTAGTGTTGTAGAAATAGACTAGCTAGCTAGTCTATCACAGCTCTCACACGTGCGATTCAGACACGAACGCGGTCGATCCGCGCGCCTCGAGGGTGATGTCATCGAACATGCCGTGCAGTTACAGAGCCAAAAACGGCGTCTGCGCGATGTTATAGCACACCGCGCGCTCATCCTTTCGCCCTTTCTAAGCTCATATCCTTTCGCTGATAGCCACTAGCTATCATACTGTATGTGTGTACACGTAGGGCCTAAGTTACACCTACAACGTTGTACGTGTACAGCCAGGGGATAATAACTTTTAAAAATAATAAATAAATGAGTACGTGTACGTGTACAACTACTGTACATGTACACGTACAGTACGTGTACAGTAAGAATAGTTTAATAGTTTTTCGAAGGCGAAGACTTTTGCGGGTCGAGCGAAATTAGACCGTCGATGTGAGTTAAAACTGCAGTACGTGTACGTGTACTTTGACATACTTATTTATTTACCTTTTTTTTTCCGGCAGTCATGATTGCAGTACACGTAGTGTACGTTCGTACAGCTTGTGTCTACACGTACGAAGGTACACGTATAGACAGGAGCTTCGCTCCAATCTGCTACCCTGTAGCTAGACACTCTTCCCACCTCTTTTCTAGTTTCGAAACTTCAGTAAGTTATCTGGTCTGCACCGCGCGCGCGCTCCAGACTGAGGGAACCCGCGATTCTCTTCCTTTCCACCCTGACCATCGTAGTCGAGAAGCGATCTCGCGCTTCAGGTTTGATAGAACGCGCTCGAGCGCGCGCGCAGTTTGGGGCGCGTAGGACGACCCACGCCATCACCAAAAGTTGCTACGGGTGGAGCTGGGGATGACAAGATCCTATGTGTAGTGACTCCGCCAGACGGGACACGACAATTGAGCGACAGAAGGTCGCTACGTGCTCCCCTTCGAAGTCACACGAGCAACAGAAAAGGAAGAGGCCGCAGCGGTGGGGAAAGAAGAAGAGCTTGGGGAAAGGTTCCTATGTGAAAGCGAACGCAATCACAACAAGAAGGTCCCCGCGCCTCGACCTCGTCCCCTTTCTGGAACGGGCATGCCCCCGTTCGCGAGCGACCCACTTCACCAGTGTGGCGTTGTGAGCGACGGGTGTGTGTGGCAGTGCGGTGTGATTGTGCACGGCTACATACTCCTCCGTGTGAGCTTCACGATAGATCTAACACTATCGATAGATGAAACGGCATAGCGTGAACGTAGATCCTAATCGTCTTCATCCGCAGGGGCACCCTCCTCCATGGCGTCTTCTAGGATCTCGCCGTCCTGGTGCTCGCCGCCATCTTCTTTCTTTTTCTTCTCAGGCGGCGGTGCGCGCTCCGTCGGTGCGCTGCGCTTCTTCTTCGGCTTCTTACCGATGCCGATCTGGGTGTGAGGAGAAAAGACGACGATGGAGGCGGCCGCGCGGTCAGAATGCGAGCGAGCGAGAGCGCGGGGACTAGAGGAAAGTCGGCCGGACCGATTATTCATGGAGAGAACCGAGTGCGAAGCGCGAGGTTGCGGACGTCTTTCATTACGAAGCGACCACGATTCGTCGCACTCTTCTCACCTCGTGCTCGATCGTCCCGATGTCCTCCTCGATCTCGGATTGCCGAAGCGTGAGTTGGAACGCCTCCCCCTTCGGCCCGCGCGCGCGCGCCATCGGCGCGACGGAGCCGTCCTCGTTCCACCGAGCCATCGGCCTTCGCATGAACCCGGGGTATACTAAGCGGTCATACTCATCAAGGGATTCGGTCGGTGTCGCCATCTTGGTTGCGGGTTTCCGACAGTGCCCTCAAGTGTGTGTGTGTGTGTACTGTATGTTCAAGGAGCGCCGCAGACACCCGCAACACTTGAGGTTGTGTGTCCGTACAGTAAAAGCTCCGTCAATTCACGCTAATTCAGGGCTTAATTAAGGTAGTCCTCTACGTAATTCGAAAAAATCCACCTAAAAAACGTACTCGTGTCCAAAAACACGTACAAACGTGTACGCGCGAACACCTGCGCGCGAAACCTATTTCCTTCCTCGAATAAGATCTAAACGGATTTTTTTTTGCACCATCGCGTTCCGGGCTTCAACGCCGAACTTCCTACGCCGGGGATTTTGCGTTCATGCTCTCTGTCGCGAGAGGGGTACGCGAACGTCGCGAATCGCGATTTCGGGCAAGATCTGCGATTTCTTCGCGACGCGCGCGAAAGTCAAAAAACCCCGGCGTAGCATTGTGCGCATGCCTTAGAACTGTAATCGTGCCAAGTTTCGCGCGCAGACGTGCATCGCGCGCGGAGGAGATAGGTTTCGCGCGCGGGTGTTCGCGCGTACACTTTTGTACGTGTTTTTCGTCACGAGTACGTTTTTTAGGTGGATTTTTTCGAATTACGTAGAGGACTACCTTAATTAAGGTCACGCTCCGCTAATTAAATTTCCCGTGCCAAAAGTACGAAATTTATATTAAATACGCATACAAATTGCAAAAACGCACTTAAAAAAGTCGCCGAGGGGTCTGAAAACCGCCTTCCAGGCCTTCTAAAATCGCGAAACTTTGAGAGAGCATCATCAAAAAATTGGAAAACATCGTGACAAAGTTTTAGATCAATCCGCGCAGCGACAGCGCGTGGGCGCGTACGAAAGTACGTTTTTGCAATTTGTATGCGTATTCAGTATAAATTTCGTACTTTTGGCACGGGAAATTTAATTAGCGGAGCGTGACCTTAAAGGTCGTAGGCCTGTACACGTACAATTAAAACTGTTGTAGTTGTACACGTACGTGTACACGTTTATCTTCGAAGGTACGAAAGTACTTTCGAAAGTAAGTTGCCTTCGTATTCGAAGGTACATTATATCATAGAATACGGACGGAAGTACTTCAAAGTAATTACTTTCGTACAAAATAAAGATTATTGTACTTCCGGAAGTACACGCCACACGGTACAGTAGATGTACCTTGTACTTCCCGAAATAGATACTTCCGTACTTCGGAAGTACTCTAGGGCCAGGGCTATTTCCGAAAGTACCTTCGTACTTCCGTACAACTAACAAACGTTAGTTGCTCCAGGGCAGGTCTCAGCAGGGCACTGACATATGTAGACAGCTAGACACTCATCAGTAATAGCTGTATACGTGTAGACTATTCTATCTCTACGTACAGTCTACAGACTGTCTACAGCTCTACACCTTTTTAAGGGACGGAAGTACGGAAGAAATTATTTCCGTACGTGTACAACGTACGGGTATCTGTGCGTGTACGTGTACTTTCAAAGGTAGAAATAGATAGAATATCATAATGATGTACGGGTACGTGTACACTACGTGTCTGTTTTACAGAAGTTCTTCCGTGCGTAAGTACTTCCGTCCGTATTATGTAGCACTTACGGAAGTACTTTCGAAAGTACCTTCGAAGGTATTTACGTAGATATATCATAATTACTTCTAGCGCAAAGGCAGCGCGCGCCAGCCAACATGGTCGCCGGATCCCCCCCGCGCATACGTACGAAAAACCTACCGCGATTACGTCGCAAAAGGCTGATACGGAAGTACGAAAGTACGAAGGTACGAAAGTACTTGCTTGTCCTGACTACCTCCGTATTTCTTTTAATATTAATTTAAAATATTCACAATAAGTTGTTACCTTCGCACGAAAGTACGAAAGTACTTCCGTACGAAGGCAACAAAAGTACACGTAATGTACGTTGTACTTTCGAAAGTACACTCGTTGTACCGTACGGAGGTACGAAAGTACGTTATTATTCTACACATTTGATACAGTATCATATTTATTTGAATCATGAATAATAAAAAAAACCTTCGAAGATAGGTGGGCAGTGGTAGGGCCTACCTTCGTACTTTCGTACTTTCGAAAGTACTTTCGAAAGTACTTTCGTACTTTCGAGTACGAAAGTACGAAAGTACCTTCGAAGGCACAGTACAACGTACGTGTAGATAGACCAACGCGTTACGCACGTAGCCCTAGCTAGCTAGTCTACGTGTAGCTAGATCCGTACCTTCGTACTTTCGTACTTTCGAAAGTACTTTCGTACTTTCGTACGAAAGTACTTTCGTACGAAAGTACTTCCGTACAGTGCTACTATCCATACAATACAAGCTACACGTACAAGGTACACGTGTACAGTACGTGTACGTGTAGCCCTTCAATGGAGAAGCCTTCGGTCGGTCTCGGGACAACCTTCGAGCTCAATAATATCCTGTCCTTGAACCCGTGACATAGCGCCCGCTCGAAGCGATCGGTCGCATCGCCAACAACCGTTTTCCAGACCTTTGATTTCGAAGAACCGTGTCCACCCGTGCAGAACCCTTTGACGGCGTCAGAAAAAATCCAGCGCAGCGGCGTCGTACGAAAATATGTTTTGCGCCATCAGCGGCGTTGCCCCTGAGTTGCCCGTGGTCTCGGTCAAGTCTGGGCATCTCTTCGAAAAGTCCCTCATCGCAAAAGCGATCCAGGTTTGTATTTCTTTTTGTTTGCGTTTGCGTTTCGTCACGCCGTGGCGTCCGTTCCTCGACGCAGCCCTTAATTCTGTGAAAGGGTTTTCGCCCTCCTTTACAGTCCACCTCGTTCTTGCTGACCACACCTGCAGGAGACGGGAAAATGTCCGATCACGAAAATCGCCCTCACACTTGACGACATTATCCCCATCACGGGTAATCCTGCGGTGAATTCGCGAGTGTTCGCGAACGCTTCTATTCCAGGCATGCTTGCGACTTTTCACAACGAGTGGGATGCTCTGATGCTTGAAACGCACCAACTCAAGAAAGATTTGCACTCTGTTCGGCAAGAGCTGAGCGTTTCCTTGTATCAGCACGATGCCGCATGCAGGGTTATTGCTCGGTTGGTAAAAGAGCGCGACGAAGCACGAGCAGCCCTCGTGAATGTGCAGGCTTCTGGCAGATCTGCCAGCACAATGGGGAAGCGAACCTCTACTGCAGCAGACGATGACGTTGCCTTTGACCCAGTTTCTGGCAGCACAAAACGATCAAAGAGTGGGATACCTACCGACGTCATCGATGTGTTGCAGTCGAAATCTGCGGAATTGAGCAAGATGCGAAAGAAACGCGAAACTGCACCCTCTTTGTCATCACCTGAAGCAATAAAACTTTACGATCTAAAATTGGCTTCGCCTTGTCACAAGACGTCAACTCACGGGATATACTCCCTCGCTCTCAACCCTGGAACACCGGCGATCGTAGCCACCGCTGGAGCTGATGGAACTCTTGCGTTATTCGATGCCAGTGTTGGTAAGCGCAGTACCCTGCTTACGGGACATGGCAAGAGAATAAACTCCGTCGCTTGGGCTGGCTCGAACCTGCTCGTTTCTGGTTCGAACGATAAGCTTGTTAAGGTCTGGCGACAAGAAAGCAGCGGTACATACAAGTGCACGTCAACGATCAAAGATGTGCACAATAATGACGTAGTAGCTGTGTCGACGCACCCAACGAATACATATGCATGCTCTGTTGGTGCCGACGGCCTATGGGCACTTTACGATATTGTCGCAGCGGAGTGCTTATCGTCAGTAAAAGACGACAGTGACAGCAGGTATTTGTGCGGAGGATTTCATCCTGACGGTCTCATCTTCGCCACCGGCGGTGACGACTCCTTTGTAAAGTTGTGGGACATGAAGACCCAGAAGAGTGTCGCGAGGTTGACAGGGCATACAGGGGCGGTCGCCGCTCATTCCTTTTCCGAGAACGGATACTACGTGGCTACGGCGGCAGCTGATGGTGTAAAACTGTGGGATTTACGCAAGCTGAAAAATTTCATGTCTATCAACGCTGTAAGCAACGCCACGTCCGTAGTGTTTGACAGCTCAGGGCGCTACCTTGCAGTTGGGGGCATCGAAGCAACCGTTTATGATGTCAAGAAAGACTGGGAGGTTGTGAAGGTATGGGAGGTAAAAAAGGGACCGGTCACGGCTCTATCGTTCGCCCCAGATGCCACTGCACTTTATCTTGGTGCTGGTGATCACAACCTCCGCGTGTACGCGTAAGGTCCAAATTGGCGATTGACACAAAATGCACACAAGATGCAACTTGCCTTGGGCACACGTGCTTTTTAGATAATGAAAATCCTTGTTACAGTTTGTGTATCGCTGACTTCCTTCGTGGCTGATTTTGTATTTTTTCTCCTGCTGACTTCCAGACTTCAGTTGCCTGCACATCCGTTTTTCAGTGAACATAAAGACCTCGTGAGAACTGTGTTTGCTGTCCATATCTATTCACTTGGATTCTCGCACGCGCACAGTGTCTTTGACGGTAATCCTGCTCTTTATTCCTATTAAAAGTTAGCGCCCCGGAGAAGAGAGGTCGCGTCTTGTCCTCAGTGAGATTACACGACTCACCGACGCTCAGTGCTGCTGCAGCCCCCATGCAACCATGCAACGACTTTAGTTTCAAAGCAAAATCTCCTTTAAAATTCGAAACCATCCAGATTCCTTTCAGACACGCAAAGCATACATTGTGACCTTGAATCGTACACGTAGCTAGTTTAATGCATACAATTGATGGTTAAAATAGGGCTACGAAGGCCTATCATAGAAATCTACCTCGAAGGTACCATGTCTTTTATATTATTATTTGTGCAGAAGTAGTATAGATAGTGATCTACTACCGACGTACCTTCGTACTATGATCAGCGCCTCTGGCTGCGCCGCCGGTATAGATGGGAGAAGGGGGCACGGCGCGGCAGGGTATCTCCCAACTAGGGTTTTTTCCGGACCAACAAAATTCAGCATATCAAATGCGTTTGGAGCCAGTCTCCAAAAGCCCGCCACGGGACCGGACAAACAACCAGACCGCGTGTATAGTCCTATGCCTTGAAGAGCTGATGGATCAGGGTGTTGACAGAGCTATCAGACAGAGGGACGAATTCGCATGTATTCGCGAGAATGGTTCAACTGAATTCAATCAACCTGATCAAGCGTGCCTTCATTCGGGAATTGCTATTGCTGTGTTTCGGACAAAACCAGACCAGGGAACAGTAGACAATCAAGAACACAAGGCAAACAGTCGGGATGCCTTTTCAGAGTATTACTAGTGAGTCTACTTGCCCTTGCCCTACATGATAATGCATTTGGAGGAAGTCTTTTTCGCTTCTGCCTTTCTCCGGGCAACGTGGCTGGTCGGATTATTCACAATTTCAGCCCTTACTATTTTGCGCACCACCTCGATCTCCTGGTTGCTTAAATCAATGCCTGCAAGGTCAGCAGCCACTCGATAAAAGGTTGTTGTGACATTATCCCCTGTCTTAGCTGAAACAAAATAACTACACATCTCATTTGCGTCCGCAAATTCGTTGTGCATTTCAGGTGTGACAGCCCTGATATGTGAAAGGTCTGCTTTGTTCGCCATCAGTGCAACGTATGGCATGAGTCGACCATTGAAAGTTTTTTTCACGAGAGCGTACCAGTCTTGCAAGTTCTCAAAACTTTGATAGTTGGAGATATCATAGATGAGCACTATCGCCTGTGCCCCATAAACATATTTATTGATCATTTTTCCGCCAAGAGTTTGTCCTCCGATGTCCCAGACCTGTATCGTGACGTCGATTTCAGATGGCAGGGTGACTTTTCGCACGAAAAAGTCCAGCCCGACAGTCTGCTTGTAGCTGGTCGGGGTGAAAAAAGTAAGAAAAAAGTGTTCAGTCAGGCTCAGCTCAGCTCAGTACGCATCACACGGTTTTAAAGAGGCATTTTTCTTCTTCGAAGAAATCCGGAAATCATGTTGACATCAAGGGCTAATTGTCTCCGTGTCGAAATATAAACAACCATACATTTTATTTAGAATGACCTCTCTTGCACAGCTGCAGGGCAAATACACTAGATGTACCTTTTTCCAAAATAGTCTTCTGTGAATCTCATCGCAATTGAAGTCTTTCCCACAGAACCGTCACCAAGTAGTATGACCTTGTACAAGAGGGATGGTCCAAAACCCAACAAGTCGTCGTATTAGTATGAAGTTGGCGAAATGTTGAAAAAAACAGAATGCGTTGGGCAGGGCAAACGTTATTAGTAAATCTTGATAAAAACTCACCTGAAGCTGTTCCGACTCTTCATCAGATTCAGACATACCTTTCGGAAGGAACAAGCAACACGTACAGTACACGGTTTGAGTAAGAGTAACAGCAACCTGTATCCAATCGGGAGGATGAGCGAATCAACCCTACGACGCCAGTGCTGTGTCCAATCAATATTACACACCAGCACCCAAAACTCTGAACAGAAGTGAAGAGAAACATGGTCTAAAAGAGAAAAACGCTCCTCGGGAATAGGGCTACTGTACAGTACGTGTGTACACGTACGTGTAGCTACTGTGTACCTTCGAAGGTAGCTAGCTAGACTAGTCTAGCTAGATAGCTACGAAGGTACGAAGATAGCGTACTTTCGTACTAGCTAGCTACGAAAGTACGAAAGTACTTTCGAAAGTACCTTCAAAGGTACAAAACGTACAAAGTAGCCAACTTACTACTACGAAGATACGAAGAATAGTCAATAAAATACACGTACACGTACTGTACGTGTACACGTACCTTTATCGGATTTTTTATTAGTTGTTTTTTTACGTGTACAGTAGTTTAGGGTATTCGTACTGTACACGTACAGTACACGTACAGTACCGTTGTAGGGCTACAACGACGTACGAAAGTACTTCCGGAAATAATACCTTCGTACAACTACGTGTACAGTAGTTGTATCTACAGTTCTAAACGTTGCTTGCGTGTTAGTTGTACACGTAGTGTAGCCCTGCCTAGTGCCTACACGTACTACGTGTACCTCCGAATGTACTTCCGGAAGTAAATGTTGTACTGTACAGTACGTGTAGGGCTATCAACCTTGATAGTCTAAAAGCTCCGTCAATTCACGTTTATTTCGCGGCTTGAAGAGCGTACAGTAGGCTATTACTGGAGGGCTACGTGTACAACTACAGTAGCTGTTTATGATCTCGTATCATACGTACTACATGTACTGTACACGTACTACTGTATACTTTCGAAAGTACTTCACTATCTATCAGCTTTATGAAGTACGAAAGTACGAAAGTACCTTCGTACTTTCGTACTTTCGTACGAAAGTACTTTCGAAAGTACTTTCGTACGAAAATAACAACATAGGGCTAATACTTTCGAAAGTACTTTCGTACGAAAATAACAACATAATACTTTCGAAAGTACTTTCGTACGAAGGTACGAAAGTACTTCCGTACTACACGTGTACGGCACCTGTACGGCTACTGCAGTGCTACTTCCATCCGAATCAGTCGATATGGCGCCGATAGCATAGCGCTACTGTACGTACGTGTAGTGCTACGTAGCGCTATGCAGCAGGCGCTACAGTGGCGATAGCGCTATTGGCACTATAGTGGCACTATCGGCCTGTTGGGCGTCTACAGGCGTGCTGGCCGGGCTGCGTCAGGGCGCTAGGGCGCTAGTAGGGCGCAGCCTCCAGGCTCCTACTCAATCGCTAGTGCGCTAGTGCGCTACAGCGCTACAGCGCTACAGCGCTACATGGCGCTAGAAGGCGCTAGAAGGCGCTAGTACGGCACTACAGTGCTCGCTGGGCGCAGCCTCCGGGCTCCTACCAATCGCTAGTGCGCTAGAGCGCTAGAGCGCTAGTGCGCTAGAGCGCTAGAAGGCGCTAGAAATCGCTAGAAGGCGCTAGTACAGCGCTACAGTGCTCGCTGGGCGCAGCCTCCGGGCTCCTACCAATCGCTAGTGCGCTAGCTAGAGCGCTACAGCGCTAGCTAGACTACGTGTACAGTACTGTACGTGTAGTCGTGTACATTGAATAAAAGGTAGATAAACTACAAGCTAGATAGATATTGTAGCCCTTGTACCTTCGTACCTTCGTACGAAGGTACACTGCTGCACACGTGCACAGCTGCACACACTACAGTACGTGTACGTGTGCGTGTAGCCCTGCAACTGCCCTGCCTACGTGTACGTGTACTTCGTGTCCATCTGTACAATATGATACCGAAGGTAATAAATATGATAATAAATAACTTAAAGTACGGAAATAGAATTGATACGAAGGTACTTCCGGAAGTACACGTATCAATCTGTACACGTACTTTCGTACGGAAATACCTTCGTAATACTTTCGTACTTCCGGTAGTACAACGTACATTTGACTGTACAGTACGAGTACAGCTGTACACGTTACAGTACACGTACTTGGTACCTTCGTACCTTCGTACGAAGGTACGAAGGTACAATGTACTTTCGTACCTTCGTATTCGATAAGATTCTCGCTTTTCTTCATCAGCAGTTCCTCGATCACTTCAAAGATCACGGAAGATGACTTCGGAAGCGTTGACGTCTTCGCATTCTGTTCTTCCAATCTTCAAAAGACATTCGCCCGCCTCAAAAATCTTAGCTAGGTACAGCCTAGCCGAACCATCTTCGTCGCTCTCAGCTCGCTGCGCATCGTTACCTGTTACACACAGAACTCCCAACCGGTGCCGCCAACGCTGTCGGCTTGCACCGTCCGAGGTAACATTCGCTATTGGTCGACAGCTTCAAACGAGTGGACAGGTGTGTCTGGCTAACACCTGCACCAAAAATCGTCGAGCATATCGGAATAACTTGGTCGCATATTGCGTCACGGATGAGAACACCTCTGATATTTCCCGACCAGACAGTGACACATTCAAAAAAAGAGTAGCTGCAGCTGCAGCTGCGCTGCGCTCAGGACAAGCAAACGAGTCTCGGCGCAAAACTATCTCCTTTCTCGATCAAGCATCCGAAAATGGATCCACCGAGAATGTTCCTATGCGTGTTGGAAAAGTAAAGCTTCCATCTGATAAAAAGTCAACGAAGAGTGACTTGTTAACACCTTTATCTGAGAACGAGGAGCAGATGGCTGCAAGTCAACGACGGCTTTTTGATCAAATGGTGACACTTCGAACGCGACTTAACGAGCGTCTCGCGGCATCGAATAAATTTGCAATGTTTCTTGAGTCGACGCTTGCAACTCGTGACAAGGATATCAAACACGCGAATGAACGCCTAGTTGCTGCACTGCTCGAGATTGAGTCCCTTAAACATATAGCTATTGAGGCTGTAGAGGCTGCTGAGAGCGAGTCTAAAACAAAAGAGCAAGTCGTTGCAAGGCTCGATACTCTGACGAAACGCCTTGATCTTATGCATAGTGCTCTTCGTCGTGATGTAAAAAATATTGATGCTGCTTGCATCAAATGCGTTCCCATTCGTTGGGTCGGCATGGCGTCTGACATCCGGATCATGGGTTCTTTTGACAACTGGACT
Source organism: Micromonas pusilla CCMP1545 (assembly GCF_000151265.4). Lineage (NCBI taxonomy): Eukaryota > Viridiplantae > Chlorophyta > Mamiellophyceae > Mamiellales > Mamiellaceae > Micromonas > Micromonas pusilla. The sequence continues at coordinate 1,912,006 of NW_003315883.1, forward strand.
AAGGGTATCGCGATGTCTCCAGAATTTATCGAGGGGGGCAACAATGTTTTTGTGGCGGATCTCATGTTAACCTCAGGAACTTACGAAATTAAGTTTGTAGTTGATGGAATATGGCAAACAGCTCCGGAGTGGGCTACAACTGGAGAGGGGCTGGGCGCTAATAACCTAATTGTTGTTGAATGAAAGGACCTTCCAGGCGTGTTTCCTGTAATATCCGTATGTGCCGCATGCACTTATTCTGGCTGTTACAAACTATTTACTCGAATTTTTCCGAAGAGACCTCTCTTAAGCGTGGCTTCAAATTCTTGATCGAAATTCGTTCGAATGGAATTCTTCTCTGACTCAAAATGGTGCAGACTGAGATCACAAAACAGAAACCTATCTCGAAATTTGGGAGTTATGTGTCTAACTTGATAGGCTGAACGGAACACACGAGAATGGAATGGCGAAATAGTTATGCTTGTCGTTGATGTCCCACACTCGCTGAACCCCTTCAGGATGAATAAGAAACAATTTTCCACTCCATTTGAAAAAATACGCAATCAAAATGTTCATGTAGCTCCCATTCCTTTCTTTGCCTTGGCCGCTGCCCTTTTTTTTGCATTTTTTGCTGCATTTTTGCTCGCTTTAGAGTCCGCAAAAGTAGCGCCAGGCGGACCAGAAGTCGCGGTGAAAGGAAATGGTTCTGTTGAACGCGACGTACGATATTTTCCCGGTTTACTCTCCTCAGGTGGAGCGTGTGCTAGGCTGAAGGAACCCGTACCGCTGGACCCGTGTGGTGGCACGTAAGGTGGCGGTTTTCTTGGACCAGATGTATCACCTGTGCCCTTTAATCCACTTCCATCTTCCTTCCGCACAGTCCCTGGTGAAATTGGTCGACTTTTATATGTCCCAGCTGCTACTGGCTGCCAAGTAGCTTCATACAATTTATTACGTTCAGCGTGATAGAGGAGTTCACCATTATAACGCCAGATTTTGAAACCGTTGTCAACGTTCAACCTGGGCGACGTAGTTGTTGTTAGCAGCCGGCGACCATCAGGAGACCATTCCGCCGTAACCATCACAAAGTGTCAATCAAAATAAAATTCAAGTGTTCAATCAAAATATGGCACACGCAGAAGTAAATAAACTTGCAGTAGCAACTTCTCACCGAACATGCCGCTCTCGCAAAACCTGTAAGCTTATACTTGCCATCCGCTTTTTTATCATAGAACCTCAAGTCCCCAGGTAAGTTGCCGAAACCTGCAAGGCAAATCATGTGACCGAAGGGATTCCAGCGCACAGTATTATGGGGTCCTGAACCCAGCTGATATATCGGTTCACATGTTAACGCCGAGAATATTGTTGCTTTTGCAGGCATAACACCATAAACAACAACAAATTCATCGCTATTTGGTGACCATGAAGCTTCGTGAACTGCCCCTTCTTTGTCCAGAGATACCTGGATGAAAAAGTCACAGACAATCACGAAAAGAGTTTTTATGCACACAAGTGAAGCCAATAATTTATGAACATGTATGAAAATCAACTCTCGGAAGAATTTAAGTCGGAACCCAGGACCTACCTTACAGTTCACGCGCCCGTCCACGCGTGCATAGTGTAGATTCGTTTCGCCAAAGTAGCTTTGGTTGGTCATGTCTACGTCTGATGATGCAATTATAAGGACAGCAGAACCATCCGAAGCCCATCTAAAGTCGATATCCTGCACCCGAAAGATGGACTTCTGCACTTTAGGTTCCTGCTTGACCAATTCCTGAGTTCCCGCAGATGGAACATCGTATAGGGAGACTTTACCAGGCTGTTTTTGGTTCGTCGGGGCAAAGCTAGCGATCACTGGGTGGTGACAGGGTGAAAGTTTACACTTGGCAACTTGTTCAACACGAAGGCGGACATGATGGGTGGTGAAGTGAGGAGGGAAAAAGAAATGCACTTCGTTAGAGACTGCACGACAAGCAATTCCATCGTCTGCACTGAACTGAATGGTTGGCCAGTCTGCCTTGCTGAAAGCCTTCTGAAAACAGTCATAAGCGATCGCCCCGCTACTCACTTCCCATACAGTGAGGTTCTTTTCTTTACCGGCTCCTAAGTTGCTTGCCTTCTGCAGCACGCAAAGAAATCGACCTGTGGTCGAAAACGACACAGCGACAGTTCCAGGCGTGTGAATCTGCAGCACGGGCACGAAGCTCTTCGCGTCATAGACGGAAACGCCAGAATTGTGCACACAAGCGAGGATACGCCCATCGACACTGAAGAGCGTCTGCAGAGCCGGGATATCGGAAAAAACACTCCGGCTGATCGCTGACCCGGCACTGTGCGCGTGGATGGTAGCACCAGCTGGACCGCGCTCTAAAATTCCAATGTTCGCAGGCAACTCGAGTGTTTCCATTGAGCCATGGGTCCGACACTTGCTATGCGACATCGTATGTGACGAGTTGCGCTAAGTGAAAATCGCATGACGCCCAGTAAGCCGCGTATAGGCCAAATTATCATACGAGTACTGTACACGTACTCGTACGAGTAACGCCAAATTAATTTGCGATTTTTATATTCCAAATTCGTATGAGCGTCAGTCAGACGCGCCCCCTCACTTCCGCGCTTCCACATGCGCCGCCGCAGCTTGAATTGACATGAAACTTTGCACAGGAGCCATTTGCGAATTTAGACAACAGATACATGCATTTGCGCGGCGGGAAGAAGACGGGAAGACCGTTTTCGGATCCCTATTACACGTACCGCAACTTGTCTATCGGTTCTCTCGTGAGTTCAACCAACAGTGCTACCTGTACCTGTAGCTTAGTGCACGAGTAGTGCACGTATACGCGTCGCTTTCACTCCACGTGCTAAAAAGTGTACCCGCCGTCCATGACGTGCTGGTCAGCGTTTGCGTGCATCCATGCCATCTTTTTCACATGCGTTATCATCGTGGTTGCTGAAGAATCGACCAGCGCTTCCAAAGTAGTCAGTGTCACTCTAACAACCGAATGGCAGGTGGGACAAACGGAACCAACTCTCACCAGCCGATTCGAATCTCTTCGTTTTCTGTTTTCTTTCTGAGTTTTCGAGCTGACCCTTTCGCCATCACACCATACCGGCCATCGTTTTTCCAAGGCAACTTCATCGCTCCTTGAAGCCGCAGAGTTCTTCGCTGACGAGGGCGACGATCAGTACTGGGCTTTCGTAGAAGACTGGAACGAATCTGGGGAGAAAGATTGTCAAGGCAACGTTTACGAGTATCTAGAGCGCCGTGCTGCCTCCGAGGAGACACTGAAGGTGCTGAAACTGTCGCTGAGTGTCAGAAACTACTCACCACGCCTCGAGATGTTCCGCTCGCTGTGGTCGAGCACTATCACTGCCGTGAAACGCACGGATGGCGAAAAAGAGACAGCTGGGTGCTGTTTGGTTATGGTCGGAGACAAGTTTGCAAGAACCAAAGAGGAACTTGCGTCCTTACTCGCTACAACTTCGAGTGGCACTCCAACTGCAGGTCGCCAGGCCACCCGACTTGATCATATTTATCCCGGTAAAGCAAGTATTCCATCAAGCCGACGCATTTTTGATTCAACGCAGGTTTTCACTTCCATTCCTATTGTGACTTTCTATGGCGCCATGGGCACACCATGCTTTGGCCACTTTCACGCTCTGTTGAAAAGTGCATCGGCACAGGGCCAAGTGCATTACGTTCACCGTCCTGTTATTATGAATGCAGAATGCGCAAGGAAAGGTTGTATCGGTCTTGGAACGCATGTTGACACGATCGGTATCGATGGCAACGTAGGTCGACTACACGTGGTAGGCTATGGGGTTGAGCTTGCCGTGAAAAATATGGAGTATAAGGCGTCTGATGACTCAATAATGAATGATATTGGGGCATTACTTTTGGCGCCAATAGCATCCGAGTCGCATGACAGCCTAGCTTTTGAAGTTGTCAAGGGCTTCAACTTTTCAAGACTAAATTATCGCTATCCAGAACTTAATCGCGAGCTCACTAGTTTCCGCCACTACCTAGTTGGAAAAACTGCAGAGGATGAGACTTTGAAGATTTGGGATATCAAAGACCTCGGTCTCCAGGCTACCCAGCGAATCTTACTTGCTGACGATCCTTTCCAAATGATGATGGACATCTCTCAGAACTTTCCTTCTCTGGCCTCCTCACTGTCTCGCTTGGATTTGGATAGTACGATCTGCGCTGAGATAGAGAATAATCAAAAGCATGTCTCTCCAGGTTCTCTATTTATGAGCATTAACAGCGAGCCCATAGAGCTGGATACAGTTGATATATTTACCTTAGCAGACAAGATCACTAGTGAAATACGCGAGGCAGCGCGATTTAGGGATATAGGTCTGGGCAGCACCGCTGTGCGCGAGTTACTTCGCTTGCGCATTGCCCCTCCTGGTAGTGAGTTAAATTTTCCACGGCTCAACCTCTTCGATTCCACAACAGTTCCGATCATCTCTTTCAACAAGAATATCGAAAGTGATCGGAACTATGCCCATTGGAGTCCTGACATAATGCAACTCATGAGACATAGCCAGTTGGGGCAAGTTCCACCAGTGCGTCGAAATATGTTCAATGTAATCCTCATCCTCAACCTAGGCCAGTCAAACAGTTGGCGTCTTGTCGACGCTCTGCATGAATACACTCGAGCAGGCGTGCCACTCCGGCTTGCATACGTCCTCGTCGATGACAGCGAGGGGGATACTGTTAAAGAACTTTGGAATCCCACCTCATTCTTAACGGATTTTGCAGAGTTTGAAGAGAAGGAGGAGCTTGACATCAATTTCCCTCGGGGACTGTCTCTTGGGACGGTTATAGGGAGAGCAGGAAACTTAATTTTGCGCCGGTTCGGAGGTGAAGCCCAGGTAGACTTTGTGAATGAAGTCGCAAATGCGCGAGGCGTGATGTTTCCAGGCAACCATTTCATACCTGCAGTCAAGTCCAAAGTCACGTGGTCTCTCGTGCAGAAAGCGTTCACTCGTATCTTTATACAATGGTATAGCAAAGTTGATAGCGTTGACTCAGATGATTTGGTAGCGCCTGACATGACCAAAGTTCACTCTCTTATTGATGCACATGTTGCCAACATTTTATCACTTGCCGGTGCAACTGAAAGTGAGCCTGGCGCGTATCTTTCTGAGGCCAAGGCACTCATCGCCGACAAAGGAGTCGCTGCCCCATCTGCACTCGTCAATGGTATATACTTCACACTAGATGATGCAGAGAGATTAGGAGCAGAGATGGAACAGGTGGTTATGCATTTTGTGCAGCAAGAAGCAAACAGTATAGCAGAGGCAGTACTTTCTGGGGTACTCAGCAATGAAATTCTAGATAAGTATCCTGGTGGCATATTTGGGTGGCTTCACCGCACTGCCGTCGCCAAAAACACTCCTTTCATTGTCGATAATGTCAAATATCCTCCCACATACGTAGAAATGCGTCCCCCGCAAGATAATTCAGAGGGGCTGCTGGCTTATATCGAGAATTGTGATGTAAAAGCTAGCAAGGGCAACACTTTGTGGGTGGTTGCTGATGCTGGGACACGAAAGGGCATGGATCTCATTGCAAGTGCATGCGAGTGCGCAGCACGCACACGTGCTGATGGTGAGAGCACGAATAGTCGTGTAGCAGTGTTACATCCTCCAGGGGTAGTTGCAACCCATCGCGCTCGAGCAGTAGCGCTTGTTTCACGATGGAAGACAGGCTACTACTGTGGCAATTATTCCACATTCTTGTCGGAGATACTTTCCTCAGATGCACCTGAGACGATCAAGAGTGCACTGAGTGCTCTCGGCATGGAACAGTATGCTTCAGATTCAGGCATGGATGATGAAGAATTAAACACTCTTCTTGAACAACAAGGCAACTTCGTGGCAAGTTTGATCGGCATGGATGCTAATGACAGCAGTGAAAGTGGCACTGACAGCATCGTGATTGCTAACGGGCGAGTTATCCAGATACCTACAGGTTATCATATGGATGCAGATGATTTCGCGCTGCTCATCTCGAAAGAGTCGAGCGCGCGAGGCGCGACAGTCCGTAATATTCTTGAATCGCATTCTCCAGTCATTCCTGTATCGAGTTCATTCAATATTTTTGACCAGTACATGATTGCGTGCTCTCTTGTGGCTATTCGTCAGACCAAAAGTGTTTCACGCAGTCAAGTACGTACCCTCGAGTCGCTAGAGTCGAAACACAGTGCCGTTATCGTTCAGGGCGATGGGGTTGTTGTAATGGATGCGGTGCTGGATCCCCTCAGTAAAGAGGCACAGAGGATTGCACCACTATTCTACGTACTCAGGGATGCATTGTTCCCTCATATCAGCATCCGTATCATTCTGAACCCTCGTCGAGAGCTTATGGAAATCCCCATCAAGTCATACTTCCGCTATGCAGCACCGAACCCGTCACTCGACGCGATTCCCCGCGTCCATTTTTCACAGCTGCCGCATCACCAGACCCTCACTGCACACCTTGATGTTCCAGAGGCCTGGTTGGTCACAACAGTGGTTGCAACATACGACCTTGATAATCTTAAGCTTTCAGACCTCCCAGAGGAGCAAGACACGATGGACGCCGAGTATCGCATCGAGGCACTACTAGTGACGGGATATTGCTCAGAATCTGGTGCAAAGGATCCTCCTAGGGGCACCCAGCTTATACTTGGGGATGCAGGGACTGTTGTGATGTCAAATCTCGGATACTTTCAGCTTCCTGCGGCACCAGGGGTTTTCGAACTTTCCCTTCGTCCAGGTCGGTCTGCAGACATGTATGTCTTTGCTGAGCATGTTGAAAGTACTAACAGCGACGTCTTGTTGACTGTCAAAGAGGAGCATTCCGCCCGAGATGTTACTTATTCATCTGTTGAGATTATCGTATCGAGCTGGCAAGGCATGACCACCCAAATATCATTACAGCGGCGGCCTGGAATGGAACGGGAGGACGTGTTGCCTATTCACCGCGGCAAAGATAAAGATGGTGGTCTATGGAATAAGATAATCTCGAAGTGGCGTAACGCCAAGAGAAGCAGACTTGAAACCATTAATGTATTCTCTGTCGCCTCCGGTCATCTCTATGAACGTTTTCTAAAAATCATGATGCTATCTGTGCGTCGTAACACCAACAACCCAGTAAAGTTCTGGTTCATAAAAAATTGGCTCTCGCCGCAATTCAAGGACATTTTGCCTCACATAGCTGCTAAATACGGCTTTGAGTACGAGCTGGTGACATACAAGTGGCCCACTTGGCTACACAAACAGACCGAAAAACAGCGCATTATATGGGCTTACAAGCTCCTTTTCCTCGACGTCCTCTTCCCACTCACCTTAAACAAGGTAATATTTGTTGACGCTGATCAGGTAGTTCGCTCCAACTTAAAAGAGCTTTGGGAAATGGATCTCAGAGGCGCGCCTTATGCATACACTCCATTCTGCGACAACAACCCAGAAATGGAGGGGTACCGATTTTGGAAGCATGGTTTCTGGCAGACGCATCTTGCTGGGAAGCCCTACCACATTAGTGCACTCTACGTAGTTGATTTAGAAACATTTCGTCATACTGCAGCAGGCGATAAGCTCCGTTTGATATACGAGACACTATCTAAAGATCCAAGTTCGCTTGCCAACCTTGATCAAGACCTACCAAACTATGCGCAGCATCAAGTGCCCATTTTTACCTTGCCACAACAGTGGCTGTGGTGTGAATCCTGGTGTGGGAATGATACCAAGACGGCTGCAAAGACAATCGACCTGTGTAATAACCCGATGACCAAGGAGCCAAAGCTCATAGGGGCAGCGCGCATCGTCGAGGAATGGACCTCGCTAGATGAGGAGGTGCGATCGTTCACAAAACAACTTGAGGAACACTTGCTTGCAGACAAATATGTGTTCACTCCACCTGTTCGTGCGCTCAGCTAGACTGTTGATTTCGTGCAGCACTGTTCTATGATAGGTCCGTGCGAGAGTGAAACTGTGAAGAGGAGCAGTCACGGCAGTGTACTGATGTACATCAGGCAATGTAATAGCTAGCTAGCAACGATGAGACCTTCGAATAAGCTCATAAAACTGACTTGTCTCAAATGAAAGCTTCCTTTTTAGACGTAAATAATGACCTTATAAAATCAAGGAACACTGTATTCTGTTCGCAGATATTTGATTATCTCAGCACTCTCGAACATTGCTGTCCCTGTGTTGGCATCTTCAAGATATGGTACCTGGAATTTACCCCCAGACCGATGCATAAGCTGCGTTCTTCGGGGGCTTCCTCTGGCGCAAGGTTGCAAAACATATGGAAGTTCGAGTTGGCTTAGTGCCTCGCGTACAACTGAACAAAACGGCGACGCTTCATATGCCCATAGCTGGAGGGGTTTAGTAGGTTGGTGAGAAGGTCTTGAGTAGAATGCACCTGCAGGTCCGCGTCGGTAGGAGGAAGTTGTAGATGGGTAGCCATCTGCAGTACCGCGTGCATTCACAGCTACCTGTGCACAAATAGAGGCCATGAGACCAGGGCGAACAAGTGGTGAGGGAACTGCACCATCCAAGTATTCGCTGTAGAGGTAAGTAATTATAGAGTCGGCCCCAGTGAGCTTAGCTCCAGTCCGCGAGTCCTCAAGGTATGGAAGTTGTGCATCTTCTACATGAACTGAACCGTGACTATCATGGGTAACACCCAACTGTGCCATGGCTGCAGACAACCGATTTCGAGTAGCACCCAAGGGGCAAGGTCGCATTACGCATGCAACATCAAGCATGCAAATTGCCTCACGAACACGGCGACAAGCACCACATCCTTCAAGTTCGTAAAGTGTCAAAGTAGGAAGCGGATCGTCTGTTCTGCTCAAATATTCGGTGCTCTTGGCCTGGTCCTCGCGCACCTTCCCTAGTGCACGAGCCTCCATAAATCGGAAGCCAAACGCACGAATCAAGGAGTATTCAGTGTGCACATCAGGTGATATGCAGGGCCTCCAGCCATTGACGAACAAGCCCGCCCCAGCTCGGAGAACACCTGTCCTCACTGTTCCAAGCAGTGAGTCTGTTTGTTCTTCAGCAAAAGTAAACAACCGAGGCGTTGCTTTGGAATTGTTCAACGCTGAAGTCGATAACGTTGTGGATTCGTTGATTAGATCAGATGTTGAACAGTTTGCTAATGATTCGGAAGTCATCCTGACCGAATCATGGACGAACGAGTCAATGTCATCGACTCCTTTAGCTGTGCACCACAAAGCATGTGCCCCATACGGAATTCGTGAAGGAAGTACAATACGCACAATTGGACCTGCTTGTATATTCTTAGCGTCCAGCACTAGACACTCAGATCGACCTTCCGCTGATCCCTTACTCTCGTCATGCACATAAAGCACTATCCAGCCGTCATCTTCGACTGGAACAGCGTCCATGTCAGTCACTGCATGATCTGTATCACTGCTGCATGGACTTGACATTCTCTGGTTTGCTTGGCTTTCAGCGCGAGATTTATTCCGTGGTACAAATTGAGCTTCCATGCCATAGCGCTTGTAACCATACTCGTATATCTCAGATTCACCATTTTGCAGGTCAAATTTAACTAAAGCGTCAAACTTTAACTGTGCGTCGCTCGTCAGCGAGCCGGTGTGTATTTTTCCAGCATAAGTAAAGCGATTCTTGATTCCAGTGTAAGCATCGTTGATTCGTGGAACTTCAACGGGAAGGTCAAATAGCCAACGTTCTGAGGTCACAGCTTGACGAGTAGGATTTATGCGCCATTCATGTATGCGAGGCACAGATCTGCCAACTTTCAGTTTGTTGCTTATCCACTCGCGTGTGCCATTTGCAGCCAAGGCTCCAAGAAAAAACCCGTCTTCTCTCACTCCAACAATTACAATTTCACCCGTGTCTTCATCTTCCCAAGCGTTTATAAAATGATATACCATTTCTGCGGTGCTACAGTCACACCATACAACTTTTTCCGAATTTTCCACTCCGCCCCTCTTCAAGAGTCCGAACCGCGCGACCTGGTCTTCATCGTACTGAAGAGGATGTTCACCTCTGAACATTCTTAAAGGGCGTATATTCATTGAGCCCTCAAATAACACTGTGTATTTTTTTGTCACGCAGAAGTCGTGCATGAAAGTTGCACCTTGCAAAGCATTGTGCCAGAGTGAGGACATCTGACCAACAGTGCCACTCGAATTTATTGTACCCACAGTGCAGTGCGGTGGGTAAACTGGATTAAACCCAAAAAACACCAGATCCCCACTATCGGGTGCTACCTTTGGATGTGCAGTAAATGGAACATAAAAAGGTAGTGTTCCTCCGAAGTCACATGGTCCTCTCGTTTCCAACGTGATCGTGTCTATTTCCCATGGAGGCATGGTATCTTGCAGGGTAAGCAACCGACCGGCAAAGAAGGTCAGCGCTGTGTTCGCAGAATCTTTTAAGAAGTTCCCACCGAGAAATAGGTTGGCGATCGCATGTGGAAGAAAAGAAAGTCCGCTAGTGTTCATCAGTGGTCGAAAAAGGCGCGAGCCGCTGCGCAACTCATCATGCCAACTATTCGTTCGGACATAGCGGTTTCGATAGCGGAGACGGCGATTCCTTCCTCGACGATGCTTGACATAAAAGGCTCCGGTCTCTTTTGTAAAGCTAGAAGTACAATTGTCTTGAACTTCCCCAGGTGTTCCTCGGTCACTTATTTGAGCTTCACTGGGCTTCATGCTCTCAAAGTCCAAGGCATAAATCATGCCATCGCCTTCGAACCAATGGTGCCACCCATTCGAAAATCCGATGTCTCTTTGTCTCGGTCCTCTGCCCCAAACTTTGTAATGATCTCGAGAGAACTTCGGATTCGGGCCAACATATATAAACTTACCGTTTGGAAACTCAAGAGGTAGTTCACCTACTACATGCATTGCGTTGCCGCTGACTACAGCGCTTCCGTCGGGTCCAGTGGTAGGAAAGTCGGAAGGAATGCTCAAGATAGCTGTTGTTTCTTCAACCAGAGGCTGGTAGTTACCACTTAGGAACGCCACACCGTGCTCACCATATCCAGCTTCCTCAAGCAAAGGACCAGCAATACGATCGCGGCTTGGTCCTGGTGCTGTAATCTGATGAACAGACCGCAAATCTGCGATTGATTGACTATCCTTTTTTGGCGGCATCGCCGACGACAGGGTCACTTCCGTGTTGGGGGTAGCTCGAACGGGCCCTAAGCGCCACGCAGTCGTTTCCTGGGTGGATACGGAGATCTGAGCGCACGACAAAGAGTCGTCCTAAGAAAACAGGCGGAGACAAAGTGCAAGGACATTCGCGTACCCGGGCACATTCTTGCTGCCAGCTTTGGTTATCCCTGAAGAAAGTAACAGGAGAAAGCGTGATCGAGCGGCTGCAGAACATACTCCCAGCTCTTCGCGAAAGATATTTAAGACGTGGCTCTCGTTCACTGCGTCGTCAAAAAGAGATCTCATGTGTACCTTCGTACTGTACGTGTACGTGTACGTGTACAGCTGTACACGTACAGTGTACAGCTGTACACCGCATTGTACAACGTGTATAGCTGTATGTGTACGAAGGTATTCTATCTTCGTACAGCTGTATGTAAGTTACTTACACTGCACAGTAAACGTACCTTGACTACATACCTTCGTATCTTCATATTTATTGTACACGTACGTGTACGTGTACAAGTATCATACGTTTACTTCGGAAGTACGAAAGTACTTTCGTACTTTCGTACTCAAGTACGAAAGTACTTTCGAAAGTACAAATCGTACGAAAGTACGTGTACAACTACTGTACGTTGTACGTGTACACGTACACGTGTACTATGTGCACTTCCGGAAATATTCATATTTCCGTACACGTACGTGTAGGCCCTACGTACTGTATTCTACGAAAGTACGAAAGTACGAAAGTACTTTACCTTCGAAGATAGAATATTTTCGAAGGTATGGAAATACTTCCGGAAGTAACGCGTTGTACACGTATGCGTACTCAACGTGTTTATGTACTGTAAGAGTACATCGAATACGTGTACTTCCGGAATACCTTCGTACGAAAGTACTTTCGAAAGTACACGTACACGTACAGTACGATTTGCATTAGGATATTATTTCGGATCTACTTTCGTAAGTACATGTACGTGTACGTGTACAGTAAGTGTACAGTAATAGTTACCTTCGATGGTACTTTCGTACCTTCAAGGTACAACATACGAAAGTATTTTCGAAAGTATTCTATTTTATCCGTACGTCGGTACCTTCGTACGAAGGGGTACATAGCTACATACAGTACATATGGAAATACGGAAATAGATGAAAAAAATACTATCCAGCGATTCTTTTGGTTCGATCCAGCGATTCTCGCATTTCCAGTGAAAATGCCCATACACTACAGCCCTCGTACTACGTCCGCGTACTCCCTGGGTTCAAACTTCAGTCGTTTGAAAGGGGTACCCGCGGGCGTTCGCGCGCTGTTGGAGTCGCGGGAGCGTCACGAACGCCGACGTCGCACGCGAATAATTTACTCGAAATACCATGATGCTCCGACCCATTCAAAAAAATCACACCACTCACTGTGATGATCACGACGTAATTAGCGCTCGAACAGGGCCGGGGCAACTTTAAACATAGCGTTTTCAGGGAAGGTGGAAAAAAAGTTCTCCTCCTTCAAGAAAGATTTTGCAGAGTCACCCTTGAGACATAAGCGCCGCTGACTTCGTTTTCTTTACGGGAAGTGGCACAATACTTTTGCTTTAATCGATGCCCCGCGATGTGACGAAGAACTCTTCTCATTGTACCGGAGATTGTTACGGCTATTCCGCGACGCTATGGCTGCGCGAACACGCAGACCTCGCGGAGAGGTGTAAAACTGTCAGAACTCTGATCGTACAACGTTGTAGACGAACGGGCCACTGAATCGTCAGACGGGTGAAAACCCGACCCTCGGTCAATGCTGATCGGTCAAGCCGATCAACCGCGAGTACGCGAGAATCGCTGGATAGAACCGAAAAAATCGCCAGATAATTTTTTTGCGGAAAATAGATACAGTAAGTTGTTACAACTTAAGTTGTTTAGGGTTTAGAACAACTTATCTATTTTCGTACGAAAGTACTTCCGTACTTCCGGAAGTACTTCCGGAAGTATCATAGACTACCTTCGTACCTTCGAAGGTATCATAGACTACCTTCGCACGTGTGTAGCTGTGTAGAAGGTACTGTGTAGTGTGTACAGCTGTACACGTACATATGTGTACTGTACACGTACTGTACCTTTGAAGATATGGAAATAATTTTTACGAAAGTACGAAAGTAGTTGTTTAATAAGTTGCCTTCGTACACGTAAAGTTATTTCGTACAGTACGTAGCTACGTACGTGTAGTTGTACAACTACACGTACAGTACATACAGTACATCTATTCCGAAAATATCATAGTAAAACAACTACAGTACCTTCGTATGTGTATGTACAGCTGTACACATGTACAACTACAGCTGAAAACCCACTTCTGCTCTATCTGAAGTATTCCTTGTATGATACTGTACGTGTACAACTACAGCTGTACACTGTACACGTAGGGATAAACATCGAGACGTTCACGTACACCGCCAGTCCGCCACCCCTCACGTTGCGACGCAAGGGAGAATAATACGTCGCTCGCGCGACGGGTATCTTGCGGATTCACAACTTCGGAAGCACCGACTTCGTGACGAGTATGAGACTTCTAACTTGACGGAATACGACGAAAACGCGATGACCGACGACGTCGCAGACGAAGGGGACTGGTACGCCGCGCTCGTCGCGGGCGAACACGTCGGTGAATGGCTCGATGTCGTCAAGAATCCGTCGGCCTCATTTGGCGCGCGCACTCGAGCGGCAAGAAGTCTCGTGAAGAAGGTTTCAAGCAATCGTGTATACGCTCAGGAGGCGAAGGAAGCGAGTGCGACTGATGTGTTATCCGTCGCGTTGTCCTCGCTGAACGATTATGACGGCAGTGACGGCGACGTCGCCTCATTTCGCTCTATTTTGATGGCCTCACTTAAAGCTTGCGAAGAAGCGCAAGTCCGCGGCGCGGTGTTGCGACGAGTGTTCACGTTCTCTGTGCCGGTTCCGAAGGAAAACAACAGCGAAGAAGCGTGCCGCGGACCAGTGTCGGTCTTCGTGAACGAAATCGAGCTTAGCGTGGGAGTTGGTGCTAAGCTTTGGAAAGCCGCGCACATGCTCTCGATGGAGCTTGCGTCTGCGCCGTGCTTATGCAGCGGAAAGGATGTGCTCGAAATCGGTTCTGGCGTCGGTCTTTGCGGCCTCCTCGCTGGTAAACTGAACGCCTCTAGAGTAGTTCTTTCTGACTTCGAGCCGCGGATCCTGCTGTCATTAAGAGATGCAGTGATCGATAACAAGCTGAACGGCAAGGCGAGGGTGGTGATGCTCGACTGGAGAAGAGAGCGGAAACTGTTCGCAGCAGAGAAATGCCCTCGGTCGAATTTGTCTACCCTATCGCACGAGGAGAAGATTTGTTCGGTACACAAGTGTGAACAGTCTGGGGTGCATTGCTCAACGCAGCGGGACTGTGGTCTTCTCCTCGCGTCGAATAAACACGGCGTTCGCGTGAAACATTGTCATTATGAAAAACGCGAGCACCGAGAGGAGGGGAATGCCGGTGCGAGAGCGTTGAGAGGAGAAACGTCACTGCACGAAACGGAAAAAGGTGCTCAAGTTGATGCCCTTGATGATCACGATCGGTTCGACTTGATCATCGGTGCGGATGTGTTATACGAAAACTATCACGTAGACATACTGCCCAAGGTTTTCGCGCGGAGGCTGAAGACGAACGGCATAGGAAAACTTTGCGGCGCAGTCAGGTATCGCAAATTGCTCGACGCGTTGATTCAGAATTTGAATGACGAAGGCTTTGACGTGACGGAGACAGACATAGGTGCTAAAATCGGAGACTGCTGGTACGACGGTGGTTACATATCCTTGACCATCATGCCTACTACTTACGCGCCCGCAGTTTCATCAACCGCTACGGCAACGAATTCCGCGAGAGAACATGCAAGCTTTCGCGTCGCTGACAATGCCGACCAAACTGCATATCATTGGTCATAGACCGAGAATGCTGCCGATTTCTGATATCAAAGCTGCGATAACATCTTGTAAACGTTGCGACGAGCGGCCTCGGCAAGAAAAACTGTAGTATACAGCACCACTGTATGTGTTTTTATGCAAGAATTGGTGCGAGAAATAATTCTTTCTTCCACACGCACACGCATTCATCCCAATGCTGCATATGCGCGCAACGCGGCTGTGATATTCTCTCTGTCAGCCTCCAGTAATGAATCGCCTCCGAGCATGAACCACGGTGGTCCATCAAGAATCGTTTCAACGATACAACGCATGCCAGCGCCAATAAAATACTCAATTGCCGCATTCGCGACACCGTGTTTTGTGTCCTCTAAAGCAGATAAGATACCTTGGAAGCGTTCCCACCCACCTACCACGTTACATATCACGCCCAAGGAATCAAAAGCCGCCGTTCCTCTCAGAGTCGCGAGATCTGGTGGAGTGCGCATCCGTAAATACCTTTCATCAACCAGCCCGCCTAGCAGGACATTATCCACGATAATCGGAATACGGAGTTTTGCGCACTGTGCCTGTAAACCTTCACCTTTGCAAGTGAACATTTCGAGAGCCGGAAGAATGGCCGCATCCGGCTTGCCGCCTTCAATCATGCACTGTCGAATACTTTGCTCTGTGGCGTTGGATAAGGTCACGTGCTTGACTTTACGCACAAACTCGCCATCTGCAGCGCAGACCGCTCGTAGTGCCTTGACACACTCGCCAACGCCAGGTACAGCGTCGTCGTGCCAACAGAGAACGACGTGTTCCAAGGCATCAACGCCAAGAACGAAACATTGGGTATTCACCCATTTCTCCGCGATCGAAGATGCGACGACATAATCGTACAACCGCGGGGAAAACCTCGGGATCACTGAACCATCACTCTTTTCGAAGCCCACCTGCTTGACAAACTCTGCCAGGACTCGGCTGACGCCGTTCAAGACGGCTTCGCTCTTCATACCAAACTTGTCAACTGAGCACAACGCCCCGCCGGGTACCACCGCAGTCATACCCACGGCGTTATACGACATCAACGATTCGATCCAGCCTATAGTCGTGTATTGTTCCTTGCAAAGGTTCGTAGTCAACGACTCGTAAATTGTCTTGTTAGTCTCGAAGTCGTTCTCAGCAGTCGAGAGTTTCTCAGCGAGGTTCTCTTCTGGCAGGGGTTCTTTGAGATCCTGTGCAATCAACAAGGGTGAGGATTTCATGGTTATGAGAACAAGAGATCGGTTTAAACTGGCTGCGAGTGGTTGAATCGCGCCGTGAAATTCGTCACTTGCGCTGTTGTGCACCTCGAACGCCCACGCACCTCAGTTGACGCACTTTCCTTTCCCCCGTTACCCTCCGCCTCGGCCGCCTTCTTTTCGATTCTCGCTTTCGTTTCCTCGATCATAATACCCAGTTTCTTGATCGACCTGAAGGGCTGGGACATCCGCAGGCGCTTCGGAACTTGCAACATAAGCGTCTCGAGCGGTTTGCGTCCGCTGTTCGGATCGACCGGTGGTTCCTCTCCTCCCCCGGGTTCCTCATAAACCGGGAGCGCTCCATGCGGGAGCCACACGTTGATGATGACCATAGGAAGCCCGGTGTCGTCGGCCACCGTCATCGCGCGCGGATTTGGGTTTGAAAGCGGGCCAGAACCTGGGTGACCGTGTCCGTTGATAACCTTACCTTCGAAGGTACCCCCGTAAAAAAATGCCCTATTATGATACCGTGTATGTCTGATTACAAAAAGACTGAGCTCTAACCCATCCGGGCAAAACATGTGATCTAAATGCGAGCACCACACTATGATACCTGTTGTATCTCACAGCACCCGTAAAGTCGAAAAATACAATACTGTAGTCAGGTTTACGAGTATAGATATCGTGTCCGGAAAGCGTCGATTTCGAGTACGTGTACGTGTGTACACGTACGAGTACAAAAATCGAAATTTCGATTTTGCTTGCTTAAGGTCACGCTCCGCTAATTAAATTTCCCGTGCCAAAAGTACGAAATTGAGACAAAATACGCATACAAATTGCAAAAAAACGTACTTTCGTACGCGCCCACGCGCCGTCGCTGCGCGGATCAATTTGAAACTTCGTCACGATGTTGTCTATCAAGTTGCCGATGCCCTCACAAAGTTTAGCGATTTTAAAAGGCCTGGAAGGCGGTTTTCGGACCCCTAAGGATCATTTTTAAAAAGAGTCGCAGGAAAAATTCTCAGCTTTTCGCCCGGAAAGGGACGGAATTCCGTCCCTGAACGAGACTAACTGGTACGTGTACACGTACAGTACCGAAACAAATCCTGTACTATGCTGTTCGCGGGTCGCCCTTACGGGCACGTTTAACGGCGCGCGCGTGGGCCGATTTGCCTTTCAAAATTTTCGCCCTTCGATCGTGAATCTCCGGTCAGCCTCGATGAAAAATAATCACTGATGAAAATGCGATGAAAATTTCCCCACCGGAAGGACGCGGTTTCAACGTTTTTTTTACCCGACTAATTTGAAACTGGCGAACGTGACCAAAATGGTCACGTTCGCCACTTTCCGTGCGACCCGCGAACAGCATAGTACGATATGAAACAAAGCCCGTCACTCCTGCGCAACTGTCTTCAGCTCCTGCAGTCCTCGGAATCCTAAAGGAGTAAACTTCGAGGAACACTGGTCCCCAACGGTCCCCCCGATCAACATACGCCGGTCCATCCGTCACAGGAAAGACAAACGAACTGACATAAATCCTTAGTCCACAGATTGATCACCCGATTGACGGGACGTCGGGGTCAGGTGGTTACTTTCAGGTGGTCACGCCGATATCGTGGGTTAAAATAAAATGGTGGTTTCCAGGTCATGAATTCGTCCTTCACGAGCTCATAAAGCAACGAGCAATTGAATGTAGCGCGTAAAAGCCAATACCTTGCAACATCGCGCGTCATCGTCCGCCACAGCTGGCACTAAACTGAAGTCTTGTCAGTACAGATATGCTAGGTAAATGCCACGCTGCTAAAAAAACTCTCTTGCGAACAAGTAAGACTATTCAAGACGTAGCTGAAAGTTGCCAGGTCTACTCGAGCGATACCGGTCAAACGCCGCTCAGAAGAACTCCGCTGCAATTCGAAGTTAGCAAATGTCACCGCTGTGGCCTTCTCGACGGGCCGAATAAAACTCCCGTAAATTCTACCCAGGACTTGTTGACTGTTTCAGAAGTTGGGCGGAGTCTCGGCTATCTTGTTCACGTGAAATCAGCTGTTGATGCGGTAGTCGAGGGCACGCGCCTAATTGCTGTTTCACGGCTTAGCTTGCACTTCGAAAGAGCAGTGGCAAGGTATTTTGGCAAGAGCTGGAACACCTTGTTTGAAGAGCTCTTGATGTGTCATGATCGCAGTAATGATCCTATCATACCAACGGATTCGAGTGCCTCCGCATTTCTGTGCGATCGACTCGCCTCGCGTTTTGTGCCATCTCAAGAGATCAACGGTATATTATTTGACTTGCTCATTGAAATAAGCGCAGCGCGGCATACTATTTCAAAAGTAGCGTTGTCAAGAACCGCTTATTTAGCTACCCCAAGTCCTAATGTCTTCAGGTCGACCACTGGAAAAAGCATTAAGCTGACACTTCACGATGCCGAAGTTGAGATAAACGAACAGCAATACGAAAAACTTCGATGGCTGTATGAAAGTGACATACAAGCAACGCAATTCGGCGGCACATGTGCAAAGCCATCCTTGGCCAACACATTTTGTGAGAGTGGAATCACTTTCCACTCTGCTGTTTTTGCGATGCTTTGTCGATACGCCTCTGCACATGGTGGTATGCATTGCATGGCAGGAGGACATCACAACGCGCTTCATGGTGACGTTTTTGATGCACTTAACATTGGACTTGGAGTTCATGCTGAGTGCTGTGCGTCTCCACTTAATTGTCACTGGCGTCTATACTGCAGTGGCCATCCTGATACCGATTTGACATTTGGCTCATTAGGTTCAGTTTTTTCATTTGACCCGGTTGATGGCTATTTCGAGTGCAACCCTCCCTTCGAAGAATCTGTATTGCTCGATTGCATCAAACACATAGACTCTTTGCTAGATGTGGCAGAAGTTGCTGGGAAATCCTTGTCATGCGTTTTTATTGTACCGCATTGGCCAGGTCGTAGAGCCTGGGAGACGCTCTTTCGCAGTGTTCATAAGTCGCACACAGAGGTGATACCTCTTCGCGAGCATGGATTCCTTGAGGTATTGACTGGACCTTTTTCTGC
Source organism: Micromonas pusilla CCMP1545 (assembly GCF_000151265.4). NCBI lineage: Eukaryota > Viridiplantae > Chlorophyta > Mamiellophyceae > Mamiellales > Mamiellaceae > Micromonas > Micromonas pusilla. The sequence goes on from NW_003315883.1 coordinate 1,931,334, forward strand.
AACGTTTTCTTACAACTTTCATTCTTGCTTTCTTTCGAAGCTCAAGACCTTTGTTTCACATTTGATCGAAACACATCTCACGAAATTTTTATGCAGGGGACACAGAAAAAAAATCAAACCCTATACAGAATGTCATCGTGCAACTCCTCTGTGTTTTTTCTGCAGACAACAGCAAGCAAGTGCACACATAGAATAACACCCCATTTGATTACCGGCTTGAGAGAAGCATTAATGCCATCTAGTCCGAACAAGCATTGCCCTGCTTAATTTTATGCAGGGGTCTTCACTGAATTTGAAGCTGGCGACTACATCCAAAGTCTTGGTCTGTAGACATTCCAGCCGGCAGCAGCAACGAAGTCAGTCTCGATAAAGGGCGAGATTAAGGTGAAGGTAACGCAAGTCACTTTCTTTTTGAAGTTGTTGAGACTCATTTCGAGTAGCACGAGCTCAGCGAACAGAGAATTTAACACGTCCTATCATTCTGTACTCATATTTAGTACTTTTCGGAACTCAGTACTACCTTTGAAGGCAGTTTGAAGGTAGCGTGTAGGAGCTGGTTCCAAATTTGGAGGAGGTCCCTTCTAGCTAAGGTGTACTAAGGTGTACTGATATTTTCTGCAGAACAACTCACCTAAAGAACACGCGCGTGGGAATTACCAACAATGTTTGCCGATTCGTCCACCTGCTCGATGTGAACTTAAGAGCACTACAAACAGTCGCGCGCTCCGCGATATGAAAAAGGTGACCTGTGATGGAGGATGTATTTCTGACAAGGTTTTAAAATATATCGAACCGTCTGGTGTCTTGTATCAAAAAAAACATGAAGTGAGAGAAAATTTGCCGAACAGTGGACAGTTTTCCCGCCTTGCTGCTGAAGTGAAAGAAGACTTATACTAGACAACACGGTAGACAATGAAATGTAAATGAATATCTCCTCAAATGAAAAAGTATGTTAGCTTTCATTCAGGTTCGCCAAGCGTCTGACTGCTCCCGCGTTCCTTCCTCTTCCCACCAGGTTGTAGTCTTGTATCCACTGCGCAAAAATTTCATGGCGGACCCATCTTCGTCAGCCAAACCAAGGGCAACGAGCATCTCCTCCTTCGCTTCTCCCAAAGTGAACCTGTCTTCATCCTCTGCCACGCATACCAGTTCCCCTGTGTTTTGCTTGATCATCACCTGCCAAGGTGCAGGGTATTCTCTGAAAAGAGCACCAGAATAATTTAGAACAAAAGGCGAGACACTGATAGTGCGGGAGTAGGCCCGTGGTCGAAGGTAATAAATCGGCTTTATTTTGGATAGAAAACGGTAATGGGTATCTTTATCTGGAAAAGAGAAAAGACCAAGATCAGCTCGGAGCGTATCAAGTTCGTTGTTAAGGAATACTAAAGGTTTTCCACAGGTTTTTGTAATGCAAAATTGTTCGGCAGCGGGCAAATCTATGGTCGACAGGTTCACTATGGCGAAAATATCGGCGTGGTGCTCTAGGTTCAAATCTTCCTCTGCAGCTCGTGTCCGAAGACCTGCCCCTTCAACCAGATTCTCAAAGAAAGTACTTACGTTTTCCGTTTTTTTCCCGTCAAGGGTATTGAGCGTGCAACCTTCAGATAACTCTAACATGTTGGAGAAGACATTTTTTGCTCGTCGGTACTCAGTTCCATCGGGTAAAAGAATTTCACAGGTCTTCCCTGTCTCCTTATAAACTTCGCTAAAAATGGTAAGAGCATACTGAATGTTTAGATCGATATAAACATCTGAGGCGGCTTTGTAGTTAGCATCTTCTCCTGGCACGGATGGAAACTCCACCTCCATAAGACTGTACCCGTCAGTGAGTCCGTCAACGACACATTGGTAGGCGTGGTGACAAATATCTTGGTAAGAATTCGGACTGTAAACGGGGCGACCATCACTTCGATTCTCACGTCGCGAGGAAGGTGGATTCACCTCCACGGAATCGGCGCTCGCACGGAGAAACACGTGTCGCCGAAACGCGGTTTTTCCACAGATGTTTCCCTTAGAAAAAAGACTCGCGCGACTGAACTCGTGTACCTGATTTCGTACGCAAGTTGCAGCAAATATCATTTCTCTTTAGTTCTACCGTGTAGGAATTATCCTTTCCTCAAAAGCAATCGGTGCCAAATATCCTCCAAAGCAATTGTGTGCACTGTGCACGTGTGCAGTGTTGGCTTGCAGGATCATGCGCGTCAGAAGAAGTACACAATACAGTTGTACACGTACAGCTGTACTGTACAACTGCTGTACACGTACTTATGGAAGTGCGGACGGAGGTATCTTCGAAGGTACGGAAGTATCATACTTCCGGAAATATGAATGTCTAACTAGCAAGAGGAAGTACACATACACCACAGTTAGCTATCGATTTAGTCAGCTAGCATAGCTAGCTGGCGAGATAGCGAGCAAGGTAATCCTTTTTATTGTCAGCATACGCTATTATTGGGCTACTTCCTTACTTCCCTACGTACCTTCGTAGTCAGTATCTACAACATACGAAGGTACGAAAGTACTAGCTACGAAGGTAAATCTACCACCGAAGGTACGTGTAGGGCTACAGTATGTCGTGTACGATTACTATTATGTTGTACGAAGGACTTGTAGCGGTCGCGGCGGCAGGACGTCGACACGTCGGTCATTTACCGATGCATTCGCTTCATCACGCGCGTCGAAGACCCGCGCGCATCGCGCACGTCGTTTCCGGCGTCACATCCCGCCGTCGTGTACCGCGTCGTTCCGTGTGACTTTTTGGTCATGACCACCTCGGTTGACGATTTGCATATTTTCCAGACTAAAAAGTCTCGTGCACGAATACTGGCCTACGCCCTTTAAGCCCTGAATTAGCGTGAATTGACGGAGCTTAAAGGGTTGAACCCTTCGGGTTCATTTCACCCTTAACTCTGTCGCATCAACGCTAATTCAGGGCTGTATTCTGTATCTATTGAAGTCTCACACAGGGAAGCTAGATTTAAACCACAAAGTATTTACAGCAACCACCCCTGGTTCAGCTGTGGATACAACGAGTGCTACTGGTGGGGGTCAAGCACACGAGAACCTCCCTCCATACATAGCAATCCACATATGGAAGAGAATAGCTTAAAATCTATGTAAATAATAGTACAGTACGTCACATTCGCCCGGAAGGGCTGCGTAGTCTATCTTCGTATCATAGCTACTGTACAGGTAGTCTGATAAACGTTCGTATTACCTTCGTAGGCTACAGTACGGAAGTACTTTCGTACTTTCGTACGAAAGTACGAAAGTACTTCCGTATGGAACATTACTTTCATAATAGTATTTCCGGAAGTATGATACGAAGGTACACTACAGTACACGTACGTGTACGTGTACACTACTACGAAAGTATTATTAAAACAACTTACACGTACTCCCGAAGTACGAAAGTACTTTCGAAAGTACTTTCGTACGTTCCAGTACGTGTACTTGCGGAAGTACGAAAGTACTTCATACTGTACAACCGTTAAACTATTTGTTCTGTCTCCGTGTCCAACACTTCCGTACTGTACGTGTACAGCTGTCCACGTACTTCCGGAAATACGTGTACAACTGTGCACGTACATCGAACATAGCGCTAAAATCCGGGCGATCCCCATTCGACGAGTCACAAAAACTCGCTTCGTGTGCAGTCGCGAGGCCCCCGGAATCGTGAAAAGATTCTGCAAGAAAACAGCGATACTGCATCGTTCTCGTCTCGCGTAACTAGCTTTTGGCCAGCACTTCTGCGATGGGTAAGTGTGCTGAAACCCCTCGAATTGCGGTGAAACTTTGAAGGAGACTTTCCGCAAATTACCTTAGGGTTTCAGAATCGGATGCCTGAAAGACTAATCCGCCATAAGTCGTGATACTTGTGATATTCTTTCGCTCGCGGTGATACTCACCAATAGTCTTCCTCAATATCCTCCGCGAAGTCTTGCGACGTTTGCTTCTCTCCGAATCTTTAGGGTCTTGTTTTTTCCGCCAGTCCCTCAGCTAGCTCGTTTCTGGCCAACAGAGCACATTTTCGCTTTCTCGGGCGCCTTCGGTGCCTTCTCAATTCGCAAGAAGACATCATTTGTACGTCATTGCGTATTTGATGCGCTCTCCTTGATCCGCTAGCTGACATTAACCGCATTGTGTCTCACAGTAGGATTCAAGGTACACGAGCTCCGCACTAGAAGCAAAGGTGACTTGCTCAATCAGGTCAGTAGATCTTGATGCCCTTTTCTTAAATTGTTCAAGACGCTTCTGGCCAGCACCTGCGTATCTGGTTACGACATTGTTTAAACCGCTCATACTATGAGACATACCTTGCTTCCTTTCCCTGACTTTATCTTGTAAACAGTTAAAAGAGCTAAAAACCGAGCTAGCGGCTCTTAGGGTGGCTAAAGTAACCGGGGGAGCACCAAATAAACTCTCTAAAATCAAGGTAGTGAGGCTCTCAATCGCCCAGGTACTGACTGTCATCAGACAGAACCAGCTCCAGAACCTTCGTGAGGCTTATGCTGGGAAGAAGTACGTCCCTCTTGATCTGAGAACGAAGAAGACTCGGGCCATCCGCAGGCGTCTTCTATCAGCTGATAAGAACGTGAAAACATCTAAAGAAGCGAAGAAATATGCTTATTTTCCCGAGCGAAAGTATGCTATGAAGTCCTGATTTTTTGGCTAGATAAATCTTTTTTTTTTAGTTAAAACAGAGATAAATGGCTTCCAACAAGCGTGACAACACGCGCGCTGGATGAGCACGTTCTCTTTCTTCTCTTTGTAAATTCTTTTTTAACCTCGTTTTATCAAGTATCCGATCTGTACGGTGGACAGCTTGGCAATAATGGAGTTCCTTTTTTTTTAAAGATCTGGCTGGACCTTGTCGTTCACGCGCACAGAACTACTTTCGCTTTTGCAACAGATTGCCGAAGACCTTCGACTATTAAATCGAAAAAAAAAATTGATCTTGAGTGTCTTAAATATCAACAACTTCTCTTTCGAGACCCGAGGGCTATTTTAGTCCGTGCGACGAATGTCTTGATCACAGGGTTTGCGAGCATGAATAACTTGAACAAAAAGAAAAGTTTACATGAATCACTCAGACACGGAAAAAGCCCATTAGCGGGATCGAACCGCTGACCCCCAGCTTAGGAAGCTGACGCTCTATCCTCTGAGCTAAATGGGCAGTCCGGAGTGATTTTCTTCGGGAAAAAAGTGGTCTTAGTACGCAAAACTTGTCCATAATACGCGAATATGTAGTGTATATTACATCCGGAAGTACTTCCGTACTTTCGTACGTACGATTGAATGTACAGTAGTAGTAGTTTTATGAACGGAAGTATCTATTTTCGTACCTTCGTACGAAGGTATTTATTGAGCTGTACACGTAGTAGTTGTACGTGTACATAAACGTGTACAACAAATACGAATATCAAGTACTTTCGTACTTTCGTACTTTCGTACTTTCGTACGTTCGTACGGAAGTACAACGTTGTAGTTGTACTTTCGTCCAATAAAGAAGAACAAATAAAAATATTTGTCGCAGGTTTATGTACACGTAGGGCTAGTATTACTGTACGTGTACAACGTACTGTACAACGTTATTTTCTTACATTACACGTGTACGTAGTTAGTACAGTATGTAAACTATGTATGTAGCTATGTACGAAGGTACTTTCGTACTTCGTTGTAGTTGTACCCAGTACAGTCCCAGTACTAGTTGTACTGTACGCGTACAGCTGTACACGTACGGGTAATAATACGCGTTGTACAACGTTGTACATGTACTTTCGTACGAAAGTACTTTCGTACGCGAAAGTACTTCAACATAAATACACGTACACAATTCAAGAACTACAACTACAGTATGATACTTTATGTAATCATACAGTCGTACTTTCGTACACAGTACACAGCTACACACTGATGAGTCCCGACACCTTCACATTCTTGGAGGGCTCAGATCCCTAGGCCCTACACCTTTCTTACACCGTTGTATTTACGGAAGTACGGATATAAAAGTAATACAACGTGACTATGTACGGAAGTACTTCCGGAAGTATAAACAACTTACTTCCGTACTTCGGTACAACCATACCCAACGTTCCTCATTTTGAACTTCCGAAGTACGTGTACCTTCGTACTTTCGTACGAAAGTACTTCCGGAAGTATGTACTGTAGGGTAGCTAGCTATGCAAAATGTACGGAAGTACTTCCGTAGCTAGACTTGTATGCACGGAGGGCTGGCTGCTAGGGTAGCTAGCTAGTAGTATGTCAAACTATCAGAACAACTGAGTGTGTAGCTGTGTACGGAAGTACGGAAATAAAATAACGCGTTTGTACGGAAGCACGGGCAATAGACTACGTTGTACTGTACCGGAAGTACACGTGTACGTTGTAGTGTAATTCCGGAAGCACGGAAGTACGAAGGTAGTTCCGGAAGTAGCATATTTATGAACTTTCGGAAGTACTTTCGAAAGTACGTGTACAGCTGTACACGTACTTTGGAAGTACTGTACACTCGAAGTTACAAAAAAACGTGTAGCGACTCGCGAGCCATGTGCACAACATTCTCATATCACTGTTATTCAGAGCCTATGAAGGTACATTAAGGCTACACGTAGCTACTACCTTCGTACCTTCGATTTACATAGCTACATACGAAGATAATGTACGAAAGTACGTACGAAGGTAGGTATGTACTATGTAGCTATGTACATTGTAGCTAGGTACTGTACCTTCGAAGGTATTTGTACATCGTAATAGTCTTTTAGTATACAACTTACTCCCGGACATAAATAGTACTTTCGTAGTACAAAAATATGTACTGAAGTACGGAAGCAAGCAGTGTACGTTGTACATCTGTGTTGTACCTTCGTTCGTACAACGTTGTACGGAAATACGGATGTTACTTCCGGAAGTGCAACCAACGTACAGTACACGTACACGTGCACGTGCGGAAGTGAGAAGTATCCCTTGTACTTTCGGAAGTCTCTATTTCCGTACGGAAGTATTTCCGTACAACGTTGTCCGGAAGTATCCGATACTTCCGGAAATAGACACATACGAAGGTACCTCAAAAGACATATCTTCTCGTATGATCGATAACTTCCGTATCCGATACTTACGAGAGTCGTACGAAGGATTTGTACTGTAGCTAAATTGTACTTCCGGAAGTATTCTACTTCCGGAAGTATGATACTTCCTGGAAGTACGTTGTACGAAAGTACCTTCGAAGGTACTGTAGCTATCTAGCTAGATAGACCGATAGCTACATAAGTTGCCTTCATACGAAAGTACAAAGTACCTTCGTATGACGTACGTGTAGTTGTACTGTACTCGTACCACTCTCGCTTGCCTCAAATGTTCAAAAGGTTTACTGTACGTGTAGTTGTACACGTACAGTAGAAAGCTAGCTAGACACGTACAGTAGGCTAGCTAGGGCTACAAAAAAGTTGTACTTTCGTACTGTACTTTCGTACTTTCGAAAGTACCTTCGAAGGTACGACGGTACGTAACTACGTATGTACAGTAGCTATGTACTGTACCTTCAAAGGACTTTCAAAGGTATCTATGTACTACCTTCGAAGGTACCTTCGTATCTAGTACGTATGTACGTATCATACGAAAGTACGGAAGTACGAATGTACGAAAGTATCATACCTTCGAAGGAGTTTCGAAGATAGCGTAGCCCTACTGTACTTTCGTACGTGTACAGTATACTTAGTGTACACTACTTGCTTGGTACGAAAGTACGAAAGTACGAAAGTACCTTCGTATGATAAACACTTGTGTCGCTGAATTCACTCCGTGGTAAAGTCGTTTAGTCAAAGCAGATACAAAACCGCGCTTTTGTTCGATCTGAGAAAAAAATCAGACCCCTCTTTTCATCAATAAGCTAGTTGATATTTACGAGTCAAATGTCTAAAGACAACGACGAGTGAGTTTCCGCGTCAATTACCAAAATCCTCGAAAAGCTTTTCCACGACTTCGTCTGACTTCAAACACGGATACGATCTTGTGCAGTTATGATTATCTATTTAAAGTGGTCCTTATCGGTGATTCGGGTGTCGGCAAATCAAACTTGCTATCTCGTTTTACGCGAAACGAGTTTTGCTTAGAATCGAAGTCCACTATCGGTGTTGAGTTCGCAACTCGCACTATCGAGGTACCACACTACACCATAACTAACGAACTGAACTTTCAAGCGTGAAAACTACTTGCTCTCAGGTTGACACAAACACAATCAAAGCACAAATATGGGACACGGCTGGTCAAGAGAGGTACAGAGCCATTACGAGTGCGTATTACAGGGGTGCTGTAGGGGCGTTGCTTGTGTACGACATAACAAAGTCCGGTAAGTGTTCTTCTCCTTCTTTTTCTGAAGTGTTAAAACCCTCCAACTATTTTTGTCACGTTTTTGTTACAGAATCTTATGAAGACGTGGAGAAATGGCTGAAGGAACTTAGAGACCACGCAGATGCAAATATAGTTATCATGTTAATTGGAAACAAATGCGATTTGAAGCACTTGCGTTGCGTTCAAACTGAGGACGCACGCTTATTCGCTGCAAATGAAGGTCCTAACATAGTAAATAAGCTGTTCCTTTAACTCACCTATTTAACTTACACGACACATGATACTTTGATATGTTTTAATGCACTTCGTTTACAGGACTGTCTTTCACTGAAACCTCTGCACTTGAATCAACTAATGTCGAGCTTGCTTTCCACCAAATTCTAACTGAAGTTTTTCAGATAGTTTCGAAGGCAAGATTTTTCATGTTAAGTCCAACATTTTTTCTTACGAGCACTTTTCATAGAAGTCCCAGTCGAATGAATCTAATGATCAGAGTCAACGCCACGGCTCTAGTACAATTGAAGTAAATGCAATCAACGACGGCGTGAAGAAGTCAAAATCACAGTGTTGTAGTGCATAGTGAGTTAGCAACTGTCTGATATAGTGTATGTTTTAGGATTTGCACCAACGTGTGACGACTCGGCTGCATCAGGTACAGTAGATTACAAGATTGCTCTATCTAAAGGTATACTCAGTTAACTACACGCTTTCAGGTCACTGCTTGCTTGGTAGCGCTAATCACAAGACTTGCTTTCTGGTTAAATCGGTTGTGAACAGGAAAGACTTAGGAACGTGAGAGTACAACGTATAGTTGAATGTATACGTGAGAGTATAACATAGTTAAATGTATACCGTAACCTTTCCATATTCGGTCAAATTTTGGATGGAAGTGTATGTGTTTATTTACACTCTCACTTCGATTCGTACGTACGTGTACGGATATGGAAGTTTAGTTACTTCCGTACAGCTGTAGGGCCTAGTTTCATTGCTCCACGTGTAGTTGTGTACATGTACGGAAGTACTTCCGGACGTAGGTCACAAAGGTGATCTCAATACAAATAAACTTTACAGTGGTTTCACCCGACATAACGAATACCTTCGAAGGTATCGCTGATCTACGAATCCGGTGAGCGTTATCTTTCGGAGGCGGCGTTGTGAAGTGCATTCACGGCTGTAGGGGAGGGGATTTGCAGCACAGTTGTGTGTGACTATAATGCTCCTGATTTTTGTGCACGTACTGTTACTTTATACCTTCGTACCTTCGTACGAAGGTAGATCATAACACATACACTAGGGCTAGCTAGTATCGATAAACTATTTTGTATCTATCTTCGAAGATCTTTCGTACTAGATAGCCCGAGGCCCTACATACTGTACATGTACACGTACAACAGTGTATCGGATACTACTTCGAAAATATCTTCTTATTTTCTTTCTCCTTTTTATGCTGTACTGTGCCTTCGTACGAAGGTATGATGCAGTATATCTGATTACAGTACACGTACACGTACAGTATGATATTAAATACGAGAACAACGCGTAACGTAGCAGATAGAATATCTTCGAAGGTACCTTCGAAGGTACACGTGTACAACGTACAACTACAGTAGTACTTTCGTACCTTCGTACCTTTTGTACTTTCGTACTTTCGTACTACTTTCGTACTTTCGTACTTTCGTACGAAAGTACTTCCGTACGTACGAAAGTACGAAAGTACTTTCAAAGTACAAGCTACCTTCGAAGGTACTTTCGAAAGTACATTTGTTAGTTGTACTTTCGTACTAACGTTATACGTGTACGTGTACAGTGTGTATTAGGTCTGATGAAATTCCCGTGCTTGGACTCGTCCAGCTTGTCACCGAGCCTTGATGTCTCTCCGCCAGCTTGTGAAGGAATTTTGCCAATTTTTGACTTGGAGTCCTTGACATTGCGTTTTCATTGTTTTTTCTCTTCCACAGGTGAGCATTCAGTTCTCGGCCACGGATCCTCGTTCTGCAGCGGTCAGGTGAGCAGTTCAGAAACCTTCACAGAAGTTGGTCGTGGTGTAAATTAACCGAAGGTGTCACAGAGAATTTCTGCAGCGATGTTTGGCGCCCAAGGCGCGCGAATCTAATCCAGACTGCATAGTTTTTCATAATGTTCGATCGGATGACTGCCCCCCCGTCGTATCTGTTGAGTTCGGTAAGATACATTCCGTGGCAACCATTTAACACCATAAAAATATTTTTGTTCTATTTGTCAGTTAACGGGTTCAAAGACCAATTCAATTGTCACAAACTTACAGTTTCTGATATCATGAGCCGGATTTGTGATATTTCTGATACGATGAACTCGGAAGAATTGCTTGAAAAATCAGGGTTGAAAACTTCAGAGCTTAATCTACGCAGCTTCATTAAATAACGTGTGTTATGCTGGCGACGCAAGGCATAGTGAGAACCCACATTCTTGTAGTGTTTACTGAGAAGAACTACTCTCAAAAGGCAATCTATTTCGGGGCCCTGAAATCTTCGCCTAAGCCATAAAGTAAGGCCGAAGGCAGAGTATCAGAGCCAAGTACTGGAACTTGGCCGAGTAGTCTTCGTTTTTTTGAAAGGCCACCGCGGGCGCTCACATCTGTGGCTTCTGAGGGCCCAGATCCTTTCGTTAGTTCCTGGATACCCACCAGCGGTACGCGCAGTCCACTTTTCACTGCGCAACCAGCTTCTTTGACACATGTATCCAAACAGGCCTCCCTGACAACTTTATTTCGACCAACAGATTTATCGTCTAGTGATGCTTGTTGAGCGGGCTGAACCTTCTTTGCAGTACCTGCTTTCTCCATATCTCTGTAGTCAAGAGCATGGGGACTCAGCGGTTTCGTAGTGATACCTTGACCTGGTATGATTTGGATTCCCGAGGATTTCGCAAGAGGAGATACACGATCGGCGGCATCCTCATAGGAAATCGATTCTAGTTCCACTTCAGCCAGTGGTAAACCTGTGTGTGCGAGACTTGACTTGCCTTGAAAAGTCAGAATGTGCTCTTCAACTTGATGCCCGATACCTTTCTTGTGAAACTTGGAGCTTTCAGGAGCGTCATGGTTTTTTCCAGTGCAAGACTGAAAATCTTTGAAGTTAAGCTCAGCTTCTTCTTTGAAGTGCTCTCGAAATAGGATTCCTGAAGTTTTTCTTGAAGTGGATAGCGACGTCGAATCCTTCACATGGGGACAGTAGGACTCCACTACCTTTGTATGCTCGAGAACTGACATAGTGTTTTTCTTGAGATGTGAAACCTCAGCATCTGCTTCACATAAATCGGCTGCAGCACCCTGCAGAGCTTCTTTCAGACAAACAATTTCACTCTTAAGCATCGAGCTCGAGTATTTCTCCTCCGAAAGCTGTGCACCAAGAATTTCGCACTCAGCTTTTTTGTTCTCTGCGTCGTCGTTCAATGCACTGCGCTGCATTTCAAGGACCCTGATGTGTTGTCTGTAATTGCACATTTGAAGCTTGATGGAGGCTAGGCTATAGTCTCTCTCACTCAAATCTCGTTTATACGCCCTTGCGAGCTGTGCAAAAGGCCGTGGAAGGAAAGGGGAACACGGTATCACGGTTGGTTGCAAGCGAGGTTGTGCAACTAGTTTGCACGCAAGAGCAGGCAATCCTGCGTCTGACGATACGATATCCGATCTTGGAAGGAAAAACAATTGAAAAACAAGGCGACGAATGCGACAACAACGTCGTAACAAGTAAAATCGCACCTCACGAATTCGTTCTTCTGACTTGTTCCTCTCGGCAAGGAAGGCATTTACGACGATGCTTAACTTCTTTCTCAATAAACTAATTTCAGCTCGTCTTAAGTGCATTTCTTTACGAGGAGCATCCAGTTCTTTTCGGGTTCGCTGCCGGAAATCGGTAATATCTGATAGTTGTGCCCTATGCATTTCGTGAACGTTTTTGAAATGTGGAAGTAACTTTTTTCCCCTCGTGACGCTTATGAGTACACGTACTATGTTGTACACGTACGTGTACTGTATGTACACGTACATGTATTTTATCCCTACAAAATAGTGCTGCATGCGTGTACGACTGTACGTGTATTGTACCTTGGTAGTCGTGTACAGCTGAACACGTACACGTACAGTACGAAGGTACAGTATCCGATAGCCCATTTTATTTGGACAACTTTTTATAAAAAATGACGTCGTGTACAGCTATCGTTGTAGAGCTGCAGTTGTAGACTACGGAGGTACAACGTTCTTTATTATAAACAGGCAGGGGAAATAAAATTTTATACTTGAACTTCGACAGTGAGTATAAATACATGAGTACAAGTGTTCGTTGTCCTTTTGATAAATAAAGAATTACCTTCGTACTTAAGTTATCATTGAGTGCAACAGTCATTCAGCCAAGAAATGAATAACTAGGGCACTAGAGCTAGCTAGGATACCTTCCTTTCGTGTGATACTAAGTTGTGCGATATGTACACGCATGACTCTGGAATATTTATTATTGTAGCTTATGTATGATATTGTTGTTTATAAACTATTTTGTTATGTACAGAATACTACATGAACTACCTTCGGTACAGATCTACACGCTTGGCTACTTAACAGTGCTACACGTGTACGAATACGTAGTAACCTATCTACGAAGGTACCTAAGAAGGCACCTTCGAAGGTAGCTATCGGATACTTGTACACGATAGTAGCTAGCTACCTTCGAAGGTAGCTACTAGCTAGCCTAGCGACCATGGGTTTTAATTAAAAATAGTGCAGTACTGTACGTGTATAAAGTTTAATACTATTTCTTCTGGGTAAACGTACGACGTTGTACGAAGGTACGTGTACAGTACGAAGGAACTGAATAAACACATTCGACGTACAGTACGTTGTACTTCCGGAAGTACGTTGTACACCTTTCTTTACTTGCCAAAGTCGGAAAAAAAATTTGAGTACGTCGTACTGTACACTACTTCCGTACGTTATATATCGCTACCACTATGAAAAATGCTACAGTAAGTGTACAAGTTACTGTGCTGTAATTTATACGACGGTAGTACCTTCGTATGTATGTAGCTATGTACGGAAGTACTGTACCTTCGAAGATAAAGATAAACTTATTATTGTGTGTACCTTCGCAATTCGTATAAAGTTGTTAGTATTATTTAGTAGCCATATTTCCGGAAGTATGATACTTCCGGCAGTACTCGTACCTTTTTCTGGCTGTATTCAGTACGTGTACAGCACGCGTACGTAGTCCTTATAAAATACTTTCGTATTAAACTTCGTGCACACGTGTACAGCTGTACACGTACAACGTTGTAGTGTACTGTACGTGTACGTGTAGGATACATTCAAAATATGTACGAAAATATTTTAAAAAAGATACTGTAGTTGTACTGTACATGTACCCCATAAAGTACAACTTATTTGTACGAAGAACTATTAGCCCTACAGTACACGTACACGTACAGTATTTGGGCCTACTGCTACAGTACCTCTTTCAACTGTTCAACTGTCTCTACTCACTGGGAAAGTTATTACTCCGAAGGCGCAGTCTAAAGAGGCCCGTGCTCGCTGGCTTCTAAGCCTCGTGGATGACCGACGACGAGCTCGAAGACTACGGATTCGAATACTCCGATGAAGATCCCGATGAAGCTGACGTAGATGCCGAAAACCAGTATTATTTCGCGAAAGGTAAGTTGTCAAGTATACTGTCTATGTGCTCATCACTTCATTCCACTGAATTTTTGGGGCACACTTATTTCGTGAAACAGCTCTGCTGGAAGCAGGAAGTTTTAAAGATGCATTTGATGGTTTCTCGGCAGTATTAGTTATGGAAAAGGAGCCAGGCGAGTGGGGTTTCAAGGCTTTGAAACAGATCGTAAAATTACACCTAAAGCACGGTGACTATGAAGATATGTTGATAACTTATCGCCAGCTGTTGAAGTATGTCAGTTCTGCAGTTACTCGCAACTACAGTGAGAAGGTTCTCAACTCTATCATCGATGCAGTTAGTGTTTCGCCTAACGCAATGTTTCGTCAAGAATTTTATGAGACTACTCTGTGTACGCTTGAGGATGATAAAAATGCGCGTCTTTGCTTCAAAACTAATCTGAAGCTTTGTAACCTCTGGCTTTCAATGAAAGAGTTTGTTCGAGTTGGAAAGTTAATCAAAAAGCTGCACCAAGCTTGCCTGAAAAACGATGGGTCTTTTGATCAGCAAAAGGGAACTCAGATACTAGAAGTGTATGCTATTGAAATTCAAATGTATACGGAGCAAAAGAATAATAAGAGACTGAAGGAAACATATCTGAGAGCTTTAACTGTCACTTCTGCTATCCCACACCCTCACATCCTTGGAATAATTCGCGAGTGTGGCGGGAAAATGCATATGGCAGAACGACAGTGGGGAGAGGCAGCAACAGATTTCTTTGAATCTTTTAAGTCCTATGACGAGGCTGGCCAGTCTCGACGTATTCAGAGTCTGAAATACTTAGTTATTGCGAATATGCTGATGGAGTCTGATGTGAACCCTTTTGATGCACAAGAAACACGTTCTTTTCGTTCTGACCCTGAGGTAGTAGTCATTACTTCATTAGTTTCCGCATACCACCGGAATTCCATATCCGACTTTGAAGCGCTGCTCATCACCAATAACCAGCACATCATAGAGGATCCATTTATTCATGATTATGTCGAGGAGCTTTTGAAGAATCTTCGAACTCAGGTGCTCTTGAAGCTGATAAAACCATACACTCGTGTCCGCTTTTCGGTGATATCCTCAGAATTAAATATACCAGAAGTGGACGTGGAAGCATTATTGGTATGTCTTGTTCTTGACAGCCGAGTCGAGGCAGATATCGATCAAACGACACAGACAGTTGCACTTGGAGCCTACATGCACGCGTGTCGAGGATCACGAAATCGAGGCTGGGAAAAGTGGGCTGCATTTATAAAAGCTCACACAAGGATACAAACACTACGAATCAACTGAATATCTAGTTTATTTTGAGCACAATGTGGACGTGATTACTGCGTGGCTCACTTTCTCTTCTCAATTTCCAAATCATCGAATTAAGTCTCTCTTCGTCAAAGAACATTCTGACAGTTTCATTGAAAGCTCCTGTTGTGAAGAGACTCCAGTAGTTGTCTGTTCAAAAGAACGATTCGGTGATAAAAAATGCGAAAGTGCCTGAGTACGAAAGTGCTGTTTCACATTGTTCCAGTATGAGGTCTATGCACATTCAGGTTTGTTCCGTCGAAAAAATCAAAGCCTGTATAGTGGCTCTATGCCAAGAATGTGAAAACATTGCCTTAGCGATATAGCTGTAGCTTGGCAGAGAAACGTCCGCGACCTCTCCTGTTCACCGCCTAACACCTGCAAAAAGGAAAATATGACCACAGTATCAGAAATGAAATACTATAAAAACAGTCAGATACCTTGCAAGATCCATAAAATTCGTTGAACGTCACACATAGGCTGTACGTGTAGTCACAAAGTCGTGAAGGAAGAAGATCCTTATAATAGTTGACGGTGAGCTCTCAGTCAGGAGGAATATAACATGTCGACTGAAAAGGTACCTGTACTACTGACTCAACTACGTCGGGGAACTTCATAATCGTGAGAGCAAGCACTCTTTCAAACTCATCTTTCAGAACCTTGAGAAATGCATTAATTGCATGTTTTGAAGTGACTATGCAGTAGAAACACGCACCAAATCATTTATGCTCAGAGGCTCAAGGTCCTGGGAATGATAATTCCATCACGAGAAGGTGCCATAAAGGTATAGTCAACTTACCTGTGTGTGAGCACGCTCCAAGAGGGAGGAGATACGTGCATGCGTGTATAAGAGATAGACCGCAGTGTTGCCCTGAAATTGTATCCGTGTTTCGTTGACAAAATAGCTGCAATACAATCTTCAAAATCATTGTACCTTAAGGTCCAGCATGCGTTCATATGAAAATGTGTAGTTTGTTAAGCTTCAAGAAAACAGAATTAGACTGCACGGAAATTTTACAAAAAAACTACTAGATAACAACCGATTATTATGAAGATCCGCATATTTAACTGCTGCCACACCCATAATACGTGACGCATCCTAGTTGCAGGGCCATTTCTCAGCCACCATTAGTTGCCGTTAAAAAAAAGTTCAAAAATGACAAATATATATGAATAACTGAGAACTTACCTCTAGTTCGTCATCACTTAGAGTGCTTTCTCTTCCTCGCAAGCTATCTAAGCACCGAGATTGTGCTTCGCGCAAAAGGGATTTCAACGGCACGGTGTCTCCTGATCGGGTGCGAAAACGTTTGCCGTCAACCCCCTATAAATGTAAGATAAGAACGAGGGGGTGTTTTGACGAGGAACACGCAATACACCATAACTAGTCCAAATCCGACATGATCCAAGCTGACATTCCCCTGTAAAAGCAAGCTGAAAAAAAACCTGATCTCAAAATAAAAAAGGCTCGTACGTTCTCTCGTTTTAACCACCCTGCACGACTAGCTGCGTCAAAAATGGCGTCGAAATGCTGTTGTGAAAGCATTTCAGTCCCAATGAAAACATGGCTATTTTAACCAGTGAACTACCTTCTTCTGACCGACATCAGTTACATATATTATCCAGTCAGCGCAAAGATCGCTGATGCGCTGTTTAACGAGGAGCTCAATTGAATGATTCGTAGTCTTCTCTAAATGGAAAAGTTGTATGCGAGTAAAGAGAGAAGAAATACCTGCCACAAAGCAGCAAGGTCTGTGGAAGCATAATTAAAGCTCCCATTACTCTTTCTGCAGATTAGAGGGGAATCACTGCCATCTGCGAATATGCACAATGCTCCGTCACTTTGCACGGCTATTTCTTTCTCAATTAGCTCACTGAGCACGTCAGGGATCAAATAATTATAATAGCTTTCTCCGCGTTCCAGAATGTGAACATCCAATAGCCGATATATTTCCTCGAAATCTTGTCGACTAACCTGAAGATTTAGGTCGAAAATCGGCATTTCAAGTTTATTCCAAGAGAGAACGCAGATCGTAGTCACCTCGCAGATATCGGTCCATTTTTCTTTTAAATGTTTATCACCAGCTTGTAGGTGCACCACAGCTGCCCGCGCACGTTTCTAGTGTAGAAGTGGTGAATATCTTCGAGGAAATCAGAAAATGAAACAAAGGAACCTTGAAGTCTTCATCAGAATCAAAACGTATTTTCGATTGCTGAATTTGTAAAGAGGATCAGTTGGTGCGATCTTCCACAGAAACACACAGGTGACTCACCTTGTACAGCTCCTGGAGATTTTTTACCTCAAAGTCGGACGATTCTGAAATATCCTCGAGATGAGCAAGTAGCATTCCAAACTGAGTTCCCCAGTCTCCAACGTGATTTAACCTAAAAAAAATGGCCCAAAACAATAAAATGCTTCTGCTGAAAGAGTACAAGAAACTACATTCTCAGCTCACCGTATAACTTCAACACCGACGAATTCAAGTGCTCGACAAATTGTCTCCCCAATAATTGTGCTTCTCAGGTGGCCAACGTGCATTTCCTGCACTAAAATAAGGATATGTCAGAATGATGTTAGACCAAAAGTAAACGAAACACCGCCATCAATACACTTTCCTTGGCAATATTCGGTGAAGAGTAGTCCACGACTGCCCTCTTTGCAGTGAGTTTTCTGAACTTGCGAGTGGTCTCAAAAGTTCCATCTGGGTTACAGTGTTGGTGTTTGTCAAAGAATAAAAATAAATCGGGGAGTTGCTAACCAGCTGAACAATGAAAAACGCGGAGGGCTTCTTGTGCAAGAAATTCACGTGAGAATGTAATATTTATGAATCCTGGGCCGGCAACCGCCAACTTCTCAAAAAAACTGTTCTCCGCTGGTATTGCCTTTGAAATGTATGACAGTCGATCTCCAGATGAACTTTAACATTGACAAGCAATACCTGAATTATTGCCTCTGCCAAAGAGCGAGGGTTCTTGAAGCGAGTATCTCCTCTATCCTTGAGTTCAGCAAAGATCTTCATAGCGCTGTTACACTGCGATCCATGGAGAGAAGGCAAAGCATGAAATCAACCTCTGAAGCTTAGGAGAAGTTTGCCTGCCTGGTAGTCCCCTAACGCTCTATTAGAACACTCGGCAATTTCAAAATCTAGTGACGACTCTCCAGGAAACACTACATTGCCTGCCTGCGAAAACATCAACTTCATCGTAGAGCGCAGGCTATCTCCACCTGTCGAAATTATAAGGGTAAACTCAGTCACACAAAATGGTTTGCGACGCTGCATAGTTCTATAAAACGACCGTACCGGTGGAAACAGGAGCCGCAATTTCAGAGAATCTCGCACGCGGATGATATTTACGTGGCCGAGGTAGATTTCCGCGTCGGGGACGATTCGCTTGACCCAACTGTTGCCGAACTGAAGCTATTCTGAACATGTCTATCGACGAGGAGTGCCTCTTATAAAGGTGTAAACTGCGCGAGTTACAGAGCGCCCTCGCACTCATAACTATTCTATATGAAAAGATATTGATTTTTGATTTGATTGAGTTTCGTCCAGCGTCACTTCCTCAATGGATCAAAGGGAAAGCAGTTGAATCCAGATAGATTCAAGTGAGGCGGAATCGTAAACGACAGTATAATGTATAAATTAGGGCTAATCGTTTATCATTGTTGTACGTGTACGCACGGAAGTACGAAAGTACGAGGTACTTTCGTAAGGTACAGTACGTGTACACGTACAGTATCTAATACCGAAGTATCTATCTTCGAAGGTACCTTCGAAGGTACTTTCGAAAGTATTAAATAATGTTGTACAAGTAGGGCCCTACGAAAGTACTTGAAAGAGTCTTGAAAGTATAGAATACCTTCGTACGAAGACATGAAATCCATTTGATATGCAGTCTTATCTGTACGTGTACGCGTGTACGCGTAGCCCAACATGCGCGTATTTTCATAGTCGTGATATCATAATCAAATGTTTATTTTATTAGCAACCCGTACGGAAGTACTTTCGTACCTTCGAAGGTAGCATATCTAGCTAGATACCTTCGAAGGTAGATAGCTAGCTAGATACCTTCGAAGGTACGTACTTATTTTTAGATATTCTAGCATATCTATTATCTAAGTAAATAAGTTGTACAACTTAATATCCGATATCGTACACTACTGTATAAAATAAGATTATTTAACGCGTATTTATTATTATTCTGACTTTATTCTGCATACTGTACGAGTATTGCAAAAAAATTTATCTGGCTCTTTTTTCGGTTCTATCCAGCTCTTCTCGCGTACTTCCGGTTGACCGGCTTGACCGATCGGATTTGACCGAGGGTCGCGTCTTCACCGGTCTGACGATTCAGTCGCCCTTTCGTCTACGATCAGAGTTCTGACAGTTTTACACCTCTCCGCGAGGTCTGCGTGTTCGCGCGGCCATAGCGTCGGGGAAAGGCCGTAACATTCCTCGGTACAGTGAGAAGAGTTCTTCGTCACATCGCGGGGCATCGATTGAATTAAGAATACTGTGCCACTTCCCGTAAAGTAAACGACGTCAGCGGCGCTTATATGTCAAAGGTGGCTCTGCAAAATCTTTCTTGAATGAGGAGAATTTTTTTTTCCACCAGCCCCCGAAAACGCGATGTTGAAAGTTGCGTCCGGCCCTGTTCGAGCGCTGATTACGTCGTGATCATCACAGCGAGCGGTGTGATATTTTTGCATGCTTCGACGCATCGTGGTATTTCGAGTAAATGCTTTGCTTGCGACGTCGGCGTTCGTGACGCTCCCGCGACTCCAGCAGCGCGCGAACGCCCGTGGGCACCCCTTTCAAACGACTGAAGTTTGAACGGAGCTGCGAGTACGGAGTACGCGCGCAGCGGAAGCGTATGGGTATTTGCAATGAAAATGCGAGAAGCGCTGGATCAACCAAAAAAAGAATTGGCCTGGACGGGCTGTAATATCATGATATTGAAGCATTTTCCACTATCGCCCACGCCTCTTTCATCTCTTCTTTCAAGAACATGTCGTGGTACAGACAAACTGGGCACACCCACGTGCCATCATCCTTGAAGTGTTTCGCGCGCGGGTGTTCGCGCGTACCTTCGAAGGTACACTTTTGTACGTGTTTTAGTCACGAGTACGTTTTTTTGCTGGTTTTTTTCGAATTACGTGGAGGACTACATGTACACGTACTGTACTGTACACGTATAGAATACCTTAAAAAATACTTTCGTATACCTTAAAAAATACTTTCGTACCTTCGAAGGTACCAACCGCTTACCAACAAACCACTTGGACCGTGGTAGAAAGCGTCACCTGCAACAAAGCGGCTGTTTATCCTCGGATTGTCACTTGATTCGCGATATAGACACATTTCGACGCGTCGTCTTCGAGCTTTCGTTGGCTGGGCAGCCTTCACGTCACAGTTGCGACCCTGCTTTCAAACCCAGCGCACGGTCGCCCTTGCTCCAACTGCGGCGGCAAGTCAGTATCACGGACGTGCACCCACTATGAGCACAAATCTTCAAGCATTCGATTATGATCTCGTGGTTGTAGGTGGCGGTTCTGGCGGCCTCGTACGTGCCCCCGACTTCCCCCCCAAAAAAACCCTTCTGTTTAGTTTGAACGTTTTGGAAACAATTTCTTGTCAAACTGTGATAATCCAGAAGATATCACCAGAAACATGTTTTTTTTCTCCCCGTGACATCAGGCTACTGCTAAAGAGGCTGCAAAGCTCGGCGCCAAGGTCGCATGCCTAGATTTCGTGAAGCCATCCCCAGCAGGAACAAGTTGGGGGCTTGGCGGTACCTGTGTCAACGTTGGCTGTATTCCCAAGAAATTGATGCATCAGGCTGGAATTTTGGGTGAATCCTTCTCAGATGCCAGAGAATTTGGTTGGAAATTAAGGTCTGATGGCCATGATTGGAGTAAAATGGTGAACGGTATTCAAGACCACATTGGATCTTTAAATTTCGGGTATCGTACTGCGCTACGAGATAATAATGTAACCTACATAAATGCTTTCGGGTCTTTCATCGATGAACACACCATCACGGCGACCAAGAAGAACGGTAAAGTCGACAAAATAACTTCTGAAAGATTTGTGATTGCTGTCGGTGGACGTCCAAGTTACCTCGACGTCCCCGGTGCTCGTGAATGTTGCATTACTTCCGACGATGTCTTTTCTCTTCCAAAACCACCAGGCAAGACACTATGTGTTGGTGCCTCATATATTTCGCTTGAGACAGCCGGGTTTCTCACAGCTTTAGGTTATGACACCACTGTTGCTATCCGCTCTGTCCCTCTTCGTGGCTTTGACTCTGAAATCGCCGAAATGGTAGTAAGTCATATGGAGCGTCATGGGACCAACTTCATGCGTGATTCCCAGCCAGTTGCTTTCGAGAAGGCTGCCGATGGTCAAATAAAAGTATCTATTAAGAATACTGTCTTTGGCTCTGAGTTTGCTGCTGTTTTCGACACCGTGATACTTGCTGTTGGTCGCATGGCCGTGACTGAAGGGCTTAATCTGGCTACTGCTGGAGTTCACGTGAACCCTAAAAACGGCAAGATCCCAGCAGTTGACGAGGTGACTAACGTGCCGCACATCTTCGCAATCGGTTGGGAGGAACTTGTTTTATGTGCATTACTCTTGACGTGTTTGATCTACCTTTTGTATTCGATATAATACTCCTTTGGAATTTATTCGCCATCGTCGACCCTTGCTTTTGGAGACGTGTTGGACACTCGTCAAGAACTTACGCCTGTTGCAATTAAGGCTGGTGTTCGTTTGGCGCGGCGCCTTTATAGTGGAAGTACTGAAAAAATGGACTACAGTCTCGTGCCAACAACTGTCTTTACCCCACAGGAATATGGTTGTATAGGCATGTCCGAAGAACAAGCCATCGAAATGTACGGCGAAGAAAATGTGGAGGTATATCATTCGTATTTTAAGCCACTCGAGTGGACGATAAATCATGAGGCGCTTGATGGGGTCGCACACCGTGAAGACAACTCGTGCTACTCCAAGCTCATCACCAACTTGTCGGATGATGAACGTGTCATTGGATTTCATTACATTGGGCCGCATGCTGGTGAGGTGACACAGGGATATGCCGTTGCAATGCGAATGGGTGCCAAGAAGAGAGACTTTGATGGCACCGTAGGTATACACCCCACTGTTTCAGAGGAGTTTACCACTCTTTCGATCACAAAACGCTCAGGTGTTGATGCTGCTAAAAAAGGGTGCTGAGGATAGATAGCTGCTGAGTTATCCACAACAGTATCCGGCAGATACATAATCTGTGTTCTGGTTGTTGTGGTAACTCAGCAGCAAATAATAACTCGTGTACTTCAGAATGTCAAATTCCTTGTGACAAATAAAGGTAATATTTGTTGCGTTATTTTGAAGTTGAAGAACAGTGAGTGGACTGTGAAGGCAGAATTAGAAAACGTGTAGCGCGTAGGTTCAAGCCTGATATTCCCAGACAAACTGTATTAAGAGCATTCCTGAGTTGATATATCGTTGCAAATTCGTTTCTTTCAAATCCCTGTGCTCGCTACCGCTAAGTAAAAAATATCATAAACACCAACGTTCGGACCCATTTATCGAATTCCATTTCCGCACTTGACTGTGTCGCCACAGTGACAAGTTGAACAATGCATGCCATCATCGCTACATGAAATGAAAGTTAAGAGAGCATTCCAACCGCGCGCAGAAGATTCAATTTTATTCCCTTATGTGGGCCATACACAAAAAATGGATCAGTCAGCAGTCCTTGATCACCAATACCTCGCCATTTTTGCAAAACTGGCTTTCTATTCTGGAAACAGGTAATGGAGTGCTCGCCATGATATGAACCGACACCACTCTCTCCTACCCCACCAAAAGGCAGCGCCGCGTGGCCCGCGTGGTATACCACCCCGTTTATCGTGACACCCCCCGCTGTCGTGTTGTCTAAGATGATCCGCTGTTCAGTGCGACTTGTAGAGAAGATGTATAGAGACAACGGCTTTGGGCGAGTGCGGACGTGTGCAACTGCTGTTCGCAAGTCATCATAGGGAATTACACAAAGAATAGGGCAGAACATCTCTTCAACCATAAGATCCGAGTCCCAACCGCAAACAACGACAGTAGGCTCAACTCCATTGGCACTTTGAGACCCATCCCCACAGACAAAATTTTCACCCCGAGTACCCACCTTCCCTAAAAAACTCGTGACTCGATTCAAAAGACGGCGTTCACTCGTGCTACCACCTTCACGCCCCCGGCAGCTCGTGCCCTCAGCATCGGCTTTATGTATTAGCACATCGATCCAATGCTGCAACTCCATAGTAAACTGGTGAAGCACTGATTCATGACAAACTACATATTCTGGCGCGATGCACTGCTGGCCAGAGTTGAGGTTACGGCCCCAGATGCACTGCTTTGCAGCTATTGAAATATCTGAAGTCTGGGTGACAAATACTGGATTCTTACCCCCGAGTTCGAGGGCGCATGGGGTCAAATTCTCGGCAGCACGCTGTGCGATGATTGACCCCACCCTCGTCGATCCTGTGAAGAAAATGAAATCAAACTTTTCTGCAAGTAACGCCGACATCACGTCGACTCCGTCACCCGGTATGTTTGGTCCCACCACGGTAACCAACCTCGGGTCAACATAACGCACGAGAAGATCAGTCAGTAGACGAGATGAAATCGGGGCATCCGTGCTTGGTTTGAGGATGACATTGTTTCCAGCAGCAATAGCACCAGCGATAACCCCACTTGTAAGTAAGAAAGGATAGTTGAAAGGTCCAACGATCAGAACAAGCCCATAAGGTTCCTTTTCGATCCATTGAGAACTTGGGAAAGTGAGCAGCGAAAATGCCCCGACCCTCTCGGGGACAGTCCAACGATATATATGTTTAATGAGCTTGCGCAGTTCGCTTTGCACGAGCAAGAAGTCGTAGTACAAGGTTTCACCAGAAGGTCGACGTAGGTCTTCCCACACTGCGTCTAGGATCACACGTTCGTTTTCAGCCACCATGCTCAACAAAGCCTCAAGGTTCGCGCGTCGGCTTTTGATGGACAGAGTACATCCAGTGTTGAATGCGGCTCGCATCTCCGAAACAAGTGCGATGACACTGAGAATCCCAGGAGCGCTCGTCTTGCCGACCACGTTCCAGCGCTTGCGAACCTTCTTCAAGTCGGCGTCTTCCGACACGAAGTAATTCTTGTGCACAGACCAGACAGAGGGAAAATAACGATAAAACACAGATGTGCACGTGAGACCGCCGAGCAGGCACGTTGCCGCGATGAATCTGCAGGCTTGCGTCATCAGGTATTTCCCCATCCCAGTTTACGTGCTAAAAGTTGTTGCGTGCGAAGGAACCTTCAGGTCCAGAAGGAGCCTCGTTCAGCACCGGAACGGAAGTACGCAGGGCTACGTGCTTCTGCACTTCCGTATCAGCGCCTCTGGCTTGGGCCGTCCGTCAGTTGGGAGAAGGGAATGGGCACGGCGCGGTGGGGTATTTCTAAAAATCGTACGAAAGTACGGAAGTACGGAAGTACTTTCGTACAACTACACGTACATGTGCTCCCGTACGTGTACACGTTCAAAGCACATGAAGTTTTTACGTACAGTGTGATACAAAGGCTACACACTACTGTACGAACGAAGGTACAGTATTATTTTTATGTTCATATATACCGTACTACTATGTACGAAAGTATGATAAAGTATACTAACGTATTATGTTCTATCATAATAGTACGAAAGTACTTTCGTAGCACATAGCTAATACTTTCGTACATACAGCGATAGTTGTACTTCCGCATTATATGATACTCTTGTAGTCAGCATAAATTATTCCGTCCCTTTCCGGCGAAAAGCTGAGAATTTTTCCTATGGGCAATTGGAGAGGCGTGATTTTCTTATTGTAGCCCTATGGGGAAATTCCTCTATGGGGAATTTGTTCGGTTTGCGCGAGCGCGCGCGCGGGCGCACGCAGCCGCGCTCACGCCTGGTGTACGAACGCGCCCGCCGCGTCTCGACTCGTGAGCCTCGAACGCGTCGCCTGGAGGACGCGGAGAGCTCGCCACCCTCAAAACACTGCGCTCCCCCCGCGCGGAGGGGGGGTTCGAGCTGGGCTGACTGCTGGCGCGCTCGTTTTTGTGCGCGTTCCGCGGGAATCGTGAAATCACTACTTCGCCGCCTTCCGGCAATACGCGCGCGCGTTTCTTCACGGTAAGAGCTAATGTTTTCGCGCGTCATCGCACGCATCGCGGTGTTCTTCGCACTTTATCTCATTTTTGCGACGGCGTTCGCGAGATCGCGGCGACGTGAGCGGCGGTTGAAGCGCGGAGGGTGGAGGTACTGTGGTAACTAAGAATGGATCGGTATGGTAATTTTGGCCGTGGACAACTTTTCCCACCTGCTGAGAACAGTCTGTACTGTACGTGTACATGTATTCGTTGGGCCCTTCTGTACATGTACGAGTAGGCTAACCGTTTAATAACCGTGTACGGAAGGCGTTCAGCTACACGTAGCTATTTATATCATAGTTTCGGTCGATTTGGCTGAGCAAAACTCAAGGCAGAAGGGAATGATTCCTGTATTTGACTGTCATCCTTCGTCATGCACGTTGCAGTAAATTCGGTGATTCCGTCCTATCTTTATGTATTAGACTACAAAAACAAATCAACTAGCGGCTGCTCACAACTAAGCCATGCAACGTTCAGGAGTGCGAAGGTTGTGACTCCCCCTTCTGTATTTACCCAGAGGGTAGCCGTATGTGCACACACTCTTCAAAATCACACGCATCTTTCCTGCACTCGTGCTAGACGCGCTCCAACCAAAGTAGCGTGCGCCGCCAATATTCACACTGTCGGCGGGGACAAGACCACGAAGTTCTTATTTGGAATTTTGTGGTTTTTTGCACACCAGCTTATTGGAGTCGGCAACGATGTCATTATGAAGTACACAGGCAGCACCCTAGGCGTTGCTCAGGTGGTCTTTCTCCGGTTCGCCTTTGCAACTCTCACGATGCTACCTGTCATGATTGTGTCAGGCATGAACTCATTCAAAACTGAGCGTGTCCATTTACACGTAGCAAGGAGTTTTCTTCTGGCCACTGGTATTGCACTCTACTGTCAAGGGCTAGCCATCGCTCCGATTGCTGTTGTTACTACTCTTAACTTCACGATACCACTTTTTACGCTGGTTATGGCACGCGTATTCATAAAGGAGAAAGTCGATGCCATCAGGTGGATCAGCACTATCGTTGGTTTTTCAGGTGTCGTCATAGTGGTTCAACCTGGAGGTTCAGGTTTCGACCCCATGTGGTTATGTGTGCTACTCTCTGCTGCTATGTTTGCTGCCCTCGACGTGCTCAACAAAGTTTTTGTCGGGAAGGAGTCTTTTTGGTCGATGATATTTTATACTGCCCTATTTACTTCTCTCATTGCTACTATTCCTGCGCTCTTGTCCTGGGTTGCACCGACAGGTTTTCAGCTCTGCCTACTCGCCATCCTTGGTGCAGGGGCTAATCTGCTTTTGTTTTGTCTTTTGAAGTCGTTCAGCCTCCTAGATGCTTCTGCTCTTGCGCCATTCCGATACACCGAACTCATGTGGTCAGCGGCGGTTGGTGCATGGATTTTTGGCGAAATTCCTACTATGGCCACTCTCGTTGGGGCAGCAGTTATTATCCCTTCGACATTGTATGTTGTGTTGGCTGAGAATGAAAAGACGAAGTAGATACTGGTAATACTGACTACTGACTTCTTATTCACCTTAGCTCATCAGAACAATTTATGCTCTCACGAGCAGACTGCACGATTGAACAAGGTAAAACTCGGGAAACCCCCCTTCGCGAGTCTCAGAATTATGCGCCAGTAGAACAGACAGGGGAAGTGCGCAGATTATTCCATTAAAACTATAGATGCAAGCTCAGAAGCAACACCAACAATCAAACGGACACTTACCTGGAGCTCTAGATTGTTCCTCTGAGGGGATTTGGCCACATGAGAGATCACTAAAGTTTCCAAAAGATTTGTATACTGGCAAACCTTCCTCGAACCTTCGTGGCTGAGCAACAGGAGTCAGGTTGATATTGACTTTCTTCCTGGACATTCCAATCTTCCTGTGAATCTCGCCGAACGGTTTTGAATTGCGTTTTCGCCTTCCTTTCCGCCGCACTGAATTTTCTATACAATGACTGACAGAGGGCTCTGTCGCTGTCGTTTTTCTTACAGTGAAAAGGACGTCAAAGTCGAAATGATCCCCGACGTCAGTCACAGAATCCGGAGCACCTTCACTACATTCGCCGCCTGTCCGGTGTTCGCTGACAGTTGACTGACCACCGACATCAAAGTGAGCTGTACTTTTCGTTACTTCTCCGCTATAATCCAAATAATCTCTCATGTTGGTGCAGTTGGATATGGCAGGACTCCACAGGAATCGACTCGACGAAAATATCTATTAAGTAGCCCTACTGTACACGTACACGTGTACACGTACGTACACGTACACGTACTAATAAGTACGAAAGTACGAAAGTAGTATCTATTTTCGAAAGTATGAATATCATATTTCCGGAAGTATGATATGTTGTTTTACTGTATATCTATTTCCGTACTTCCGTACGAAAGTACTGTAGGTAATAAGTACTGTACGGAAGTACTTTCGTACTTCCTTCCGTATGTACTATGTAGCTAGCTAGCTACAGTGTGTAGCTGTGTACGAACTACGAAGGTACTTTCGTACTTTGTAGCATTGTACTTTCGTACTTTCGTATGATACTGTACCTTCGTTCATTATTCGTGCGGAACGAAGTACGGAAGTACTTCCGGAAATACTTTCGTACCTTCGAAGGTACTTTCGTACTTTCGTACATACAAGGAAGTACTTCACTTCCGGAAGTACAAAAAAAATCGTACGAAGGTACGAAAGTACCTCGAAAGTAGCTCGCTAGTAGCTACGTAACTTCGAAGGTAGCTAGCTAGACTAGCTTGTAGGGCGAAAAATACGTAGCCCTAGCTAGGCCCTATAGTACATGTACACGTACGTGTGGGTAGGCAGATAAATACCTTAAATATAATATACGAAGGTTTTTGTGTACTTTCAAATTCAACTAACGTTAATAGTTGTATGCAGATATCTTGCTTCGTAGGGATCGGATACATACATACATACGAAAGTACATACATATTTACATACTTTCGTACTATTTAGCTGCATGCAATAAATGCATAATGAAGAACGTTTCAAGAGGGCCCCGGCCCTGTACAACACTTTATACTGCAGGGCTGAATGTGTCTCCTGGCTAGATTGTCGTTCTTCCTTCGAGCGGATGGAAGTACTTCCGGAAGTATCATACTTCCGGAAGTACTTTCGTACTTATTACTTCCGTACAACTTTATGAGATACCTGCATTCAACACGTCAAAAACAGACGTCAAAAGCGGACGTCTAAAGCGGAACTCGAATCGTGTTCCATTTCAGTTCGGTAGAAAAGGCCTCGTGAATCAATGCGAAACTTCGTGGACGTCGACCCATGTACGCACAGAACATGTCCACGAAGTTTCGCATTGGTTTACGTGGTCCGGTCGACACTGTGCGCGCGCGCGTGGTTACGCCTCGATCAAGCCTCCTATGAAACTCCTCTGATCAATTGCCCGTTTTCATCGGTTACCAGTCGACGTCGAAAACAAAACCATGTAAAGACTGTCCTCGCGAAGACATTTCACTCCACAGTAATAGTACACGTACAGTACTGTAGTCCTGCTGCGACGTTTTATTTAGTCTTTAAGTAAGCAAGCAAGCAAGGTACGAAGGTACTGTACAGTAGGCCCTAGCTAACAGTACAACTACGTACCTTCGAAGGTACTTTCGTACATATCAACATAATATTTTTATTTACGGAAATAATAAAATATTAAAATTGTACTTTCAGTACTTCCGGAAGTACACGTACGTACAGTACATACAACGTTAGTTGTAGCCTAAGTAGTAACAACTTAGTACTGTATGTAGTACGTAATAGTTGTAGTTGTGTATGTCAATATCGATAGATAACATATTAGATACATCCGGAAGTACTTTCGTAGTTGTTAATTTATTACGCGTACGTAGCTACGTACAGTACGACTAATAACAATAAATATCATACGAAGGTAAAACGGAATAATGAATGAAGTACGTGCGTGTACGTGTAGTTGTACATACACTTAGTCCCGGAAGTACCTTCGTACACATGTACACGTATGATATTATGTGTAGTTGTGTACATGTACTCCCGGAAGTACTTTCGTACATGTACACGTAGTGTACACGTACACGTTACTTCCGGGAGTACTTTCGTACGAAAATACTTTCGAAATAAAGTATACTTCCGGAAGTACAACGTTGTACTTTCGTACGAAGGTACGAAAGTACAACGCAGGGCCTACTGGCCTGGCCTACCTTTATTTATTTGAAGGTGGTCACTCACTTACGGTACAGTACTTCTGAGAAGGCGTCCACACGTTGATGTCAACGAGTATCAACGATGATTTTTCAAGAGGGCCCAAATGCCCAGGTAAGTACTTTCAAAAAATTATTTTTGCGCATCTTCAAAAAATTAAGTTTGCGCTCTCCAGGAACAAACAGCGAGGCGGCGGGCAATGCCGTAGCTTGTGCCGGTTGTCCAAATAAGGTAAAAAATTTCTTTTTTTTGCTTTGATTCGCAGTTGACAAGTTGTTCTCCTCGGGAAATTCCCAGGAGGCGTGTCAGACAGCTTCGACGATAGATCCCGATGTTCTAGCTATTAGGCACAGGCTGGCGAACGTGAAGCATAAAATATTGGTTCTCTCAGGCAAAGGCGGCGTTGGTAAGAGTACGTTTGCTACTCAGTTGGCGTATGGTCTGTCTGCCAGAGGAGCAGAAGTTGGCTTACTTGATATCGATATATGCGGGCCCTCAGCACCTATAATGTTCGGCCAGGTTGGCCAAGATGTGCACCGATCAAACAGCGGTTGGTCCCCTGTATACGTGAAAGAAGGACTCGCAGTGATGTCTATAGGCTTTCTTATGCAGAATCCAGATGACGCAGTTATCTGGCGAGGCCCACGCAAGAATGGTCTTATCAAACAGTTCTTAACAGACACTGAATGGGGTAATCTTGATTTCTTGATCGTGGATGCGCCCCCTGGAACATCTGATGAACATCTCAGCATCGTGCAGTACATGAAACTTGCAGGGATAGATGGTGCACTTGTGATAACAACACCTCAAGAGGTGGCACTAGCAGACGTCCGCAAGGAAATTAATTTCTGTGCTAAAGTTGGTGTGCGAGTTCTCGGTGTTGTTGAAAATATGAGCACCATGATTTTACCCGTGGAAAGTGTGCAACTGAAGTTTATTTCTGGTCCAGACGGCGATGTAACTGAACAAGTTCGTAAAGTTCTTGCATTACATTTTCCCTCTCCTGAAAACGAGGTTGCACCGAGTAGTTTGTCTGCACAAGTTGATATATTTTCTTCAAATCTTGGTGCAGCCTCTAGAATGTGTAAATGGGCGGGTGTGCCTTTGCTTGGACAGGTTCCCCTTGACCCTGCCATCGCAACAGCAACAGAGCGGGGTTGTTCTCTTTTTTCTGATGAAGTTGGTGGCCGAAACCAAAACATACGCAACTTAAGCTTGGGAATAAGCCCAGCGTCGTTTGAAGCCATGAAAACGATTCTGGACAATGTGATTTGTGCTATTTCTGAAGTTCAAAGCGACGTTTTCAAGACAGGACAGTTGTGAACTTTTTCTTACTCAGTCTATCCAAAAGGTGTACGTTCGGTGTCTTCATCACACTTAAAGTCATAAAGTGGGTCAAGTAGGCCACAAGGTAAAACGTGTCTTCTACGAGCACTGCAATTGGGTAGGGCGGGCCGTGATCGACTTTCTTCTTGCCTCGTGATGTGATTTTCAACAAAAAAATGGGGGACAGCGGTTTCAATTTCGAATCTGCCTGCTGCCTGACGCCTACCTCTCGTTTCAGTGGCACCCCTCTCACCAGGTTGATTTACAGTGGTACGTGCGGTGCACTGATGAGTTTCGCGGTGGTTGACATGGTAAGGACTCGAGGGAACTTGCTGCAAACTGCGTTTGAATGCAGGATGTAAGTCTAGTAGTTCTGGTAGAAAGGATACGCGTGGTTAGAGTGGCATCTATGTCATTTATGTCATTTAGAGTGGCATCTTTGTCATCTATAGTATAGACGTTTGGTTAGAGTTGCAGATGAAAGAGTATATATTTCTTCAAAAAAAAATTCAGGGAGCAGTCATCTAAGAGAAGAACTGAATGCGGACGGCTGGTTGGTGACAGTTGGATGATGCGATACAGAGAGGTGGCGTAATTTTTGGACTCTCGGCGCATTTTACTGTGCTGAATGTTTCGGGAGCGATGTGTGTTTAAATGATTCGTAACACGCGTGGTAAAAAGTACTTCTGTACTGTACATCTCAGGTATCTACTTCCGGAAGTACTTCCATACAACAAAAATGGAGGTATGTAGCTCTCAGACCTACTTCTGGAAGTACGTAAATACTTTCGTAATGAACTTTACTGTTGCTTCACTAGCTACTCAAATGATACTGTTGTTCCAAGACGACAAGCTATGGACTGGGCAAGGCCTTGATTTATACTTCACCACTTCATTCACCAAGCCGACTACGGAGTATTTGTGTTGACTTTTAATAGTTTTACATTTTCGCAATATGGCCACATGACAGCGAGTGAACTTGCGTTTGCCATAAGACAGGGTCTCGCCGAGTTGAAATAATGAAGGTTACTAACATGACCACGAAGACGGACTTCTATCAAACGAACCCACCACTTAGAAAGTAGTTGCCAATTTGGATTTTATGTCTGACCTGATGCATGCCAGAAATAAACAAACATGCTCGAATAACTTGTTCTCGAGGGTGAACAAAAAAGAGAGAAAGATGATTCAGAAGTATTAATTTACCTGGGTGTTATCTTTTCGATAAAATGTGCCCAAATCTACGCTAACTGAGCTGTCATTGGCCTCAATGTCTAGTTTTCCCTGTGAAGAAACAAAGTCAAACATTTTTCCACAGTGGGTACACTCTCGAATTTACCTGCAGCTCAAACATACCGCGTTCGCGAGTAGCCCCTCGAGTACACCTGATCCTGAGAAAGACACTGATTGGCTGGTAAGCTGACAAGCGCTTATTCACTTAATACCTTAAAGACATACACAACGTATTTAGCCAGGAACTGATCAAGAGGTTGCTGAAGGAGTTCGTTCGAGTTCGGAATATTAACCAGGGCCCTGCGGTTTGGTCTGTTCGGAGTACTGTGTGAGTCCGGAGATATTATACGAAGGTAGATATAGCAGTGCACATACGTACCTTCGAAGGTACCTTCGTACTGTACATACACGTACGCACATATGATAGCTAGCTTGAATAGCTTGTACTGTCACATGTACAAGAAATATGTTAAAATGTACGAAAGTACGAAAGTACGAAAGTAGCTATGTACAGTACTACACCAAGTGTACGTCTGACATTCCTTGCTTAGATGCTCACCCTCATGTCACGCCTCGAATCGTTCAGTTCCTCAGCCGTGGGGTAATCGTGCAAGCTCTGTCAATTTACCTGCGATTCTATCAAGACTTCTAAAAAGAACTATGATCAGATCGTGTACTAGTACGAGTACGTTTGCTCCGTTTATATCTCAAAGTCCAGGTTATGTGTTCCCCACTCTACTGCAGCTTAGTTTTGACGTGCTCTTATCGCATGTTCAAGATCTTACACCCGAGCAAATGGATGCACTTCCTGAGGACGTTCAAATGAACTTATTCGAGGGAGTTCTCTTCCAAGGAAAGCTCAATGTGCAAATTTTACAACTTTTCGTGGTTGCCTCGCGTGCTACAGAACTTCTTGGTGAAAAAATCAACAGCCTAAAACTAGAAGCCCTTCCTCTGCTGCTGCAAAATATAGGAAATGAATGGCCTGGTCGTAAATTGGCGTGATCTCAACTGCGAACTTGCAACATGAAATCAGGAACAAGAACAGCCGTGAGAACTGACAGGATACATCACTCGGTTTGCAGGTGGAACACCTGTGCTCCCCGTCCTGACACAGCAATGAAAAGTTCCTCACAGGAAGAAGAACCGCTAAACCATACGTCTAAACTCTCTGGCTCAGGACATTCAACAAAACTACCCACCAGTGGAACCACGCGCAAATTCTTCATTTTCGCACTTATTTCTTCGCCCAAATTTTCAGTATCAGCTTCGGTGACAACTCGCCACAACCTAAGGCGTTGATCTTGAGCTGTAGTGGCAATTATTCCATGCTCCATCCAAACTGCTTTAATCGCCGAACTATGCGCGAAATCTATGGAAAATGTCTTAATGATTGTCACTGACATATTTATACAACCTTCCTGGATTTCCTTGTTCACCTCCTTGGCAGAGAATTCAGTGGACAACATTGTCACACGGAGCGCCTGATCATCACCCACACTAGCCAACAAAAAAATGCCAGGATTTTTAGGTGCCTGCATCAAAGAAACTGCGTTTATCCCCGACTGGTGCAGTGAAGTGATGATGGCTGCAGGCTCCAACACTGCGATATCGTCGTGGGCTTTGAGAGCACTGGGCATGACTTTACCAGAGGGACAGAGTGGTGTAAGATCCCAAATC
This sequence comes from Micromonas pusilla CCMP1545, assembly GCF_000151265.4. Taxonomy (NCBI): domain Eukaryota; kingdom Viridiplantae; phylum Chlorophyta; class Mamiellophyceae; order Mamiellales; family Mamiellaceae; genus Micromonas; species Micromonas pusilla. The sequence continues at coordinate 1,965,335 of NW_003315883.1, forward strand.
GCAAGAGTCCCGTTTGTGGCCCCACTACATGCTATGACTGCAGTATCACGATCACGAGTATCTATATTAACAGCGGTTACGGCGACTGTGAGTATAGGACATTTATGTTGTCCAAGCCTGCCAACTTCGCGCCAACACCCTGTGCCGGGGCTCCCAATTTCTCGAGTTAAAGCCAAAGCTAAAAGAGAACCTTTTGAGTTGGCTGTAACAGCCATACAAGTGAATTCGGGATCTGTAGAACATACGGGTTGTGCATCGAATTCAATTGGAACGAAACCCGTTATGGACAGTAGACGCTGATCAGAATCAGTAGACATACTCGCTGAGTTCCTTTTCTCCAAAGCCCGATTTTTGCTGGTAAACTGGCTCTGCACAGTCAGTAGTGTTGTTTTTAGTTGCCAGCCAACTCTAGAAGTCGCAGAATTGCTCATGGGATATTGAAACGTTACAGGATCAATCCATGCGACACGCCAAGCCATGAGTGTTTCTTTGGCACCTGCCGTGATCAAAATAAATGATTTCGGAGTGTGTTCGGAAATAAGGTGTAAACCTAGCCCTCCTCCTGCACACTCAGGCAGGAGACTCATTGCACGTACAGATGTACCACCAGCGTGTGACCCTACCTCTGTTGAGATATATCGATCAAGCATAGAATCTTTCTTTGAATACACTGTGGAAAGAATTGAGCCATCCTCAGAACCTGTTAGTAAGCCCAACGGCAGTGCTGACGATGTGCCTGAAGAGTGAACAGGCGGAGGCACAACACATATTGTATGTATCTCGCGACTGATGTTTAAGACGGGAAACATTGAGTGTATCAAAGAAAACTGTCAAGTGATGTGAATGAATTGCGATGGTGTACATACAAGTTGAAACAAAAGGATGAGTCATTAGAGAAACAAATCGTTGCGAAGCACTTACAGTTATCCCAGACTGGGTGAAATACATTTCAGGGGAGGGCATGGGATCGCACCCATGAAACCATGTATTGAAGGTGTGCTTTTCCTGTGGAAGGCAACTTCTGTGGCTGACTTTGCTATTCAATTGGTTCTTGAGTCTATAGCACACTGTGAGTCTCTGCTCTCTATAAAATGCGAAAGTGAATTTGAAGCCTCGAGCTGAGGCAGCTTCCAAAAAAAAAGAATGTGGCCTGCGCCAGCCACCGCAAGATAAGCGAAGCAACTCGCACTTGTCTGTCAGACTGTGTATCAAAAAGTCTGCCTGTTTAAACCCAGCCACCAGAGATGGAGATTCGTTCATAAACCAGGAAAGGGAGGAATTGGCCCATGAAAGCACTTCCACAGAAGATATTTCAGCGATTTGGTGCCTTGACACACTGCAAAAGTGGTACATATTATGTTCATAGGTTTTAAGAACTTTGATTCCGACCGAGGCAGCCCTGCCATGCCCTTCCTTTCGGCCTTCTGTCAACAATTTCTGCTCCATGAACTCATTCTTGGATCTGGTTAGCTGGAGTACTGAAGTACACAAGCATCCATCTCGGCCACCAGATGTACACTCGATATTGCCCAACAGATGGCTGGCTTTGTGGCGTTCAATCTCATGGCCATGGCTGGTAGCGGCCCAATGTGCGGCCACAAAAGAAACGGCACGCGTTCCATGTACAGCACACATCACTGCTAAAGGAGGGAGCCGCGCTGGCCGCACGGATGCACAACTTCCAGTAAATGCTGCTTTCGCTTTAAAAATAACTCTTCCGTCAAATGCACAAACATTTCCGGCACTGTCACCAAGAAGTACTAGCCCAGATATATGGTGAGCAACGGCTAAAACACGGCAACGAAAAGAGTTTGAAGCCTTGCAAGCAAATGCCCAATGGATAGACAGTCCACGTTTCTCTTTCAATAGATATTCAACCCAGACCGTGATTTTACCCCCTACCTCAGATACAAATAGTATTCCGTTGAGGCTCCCGCGATTTGGCTCATCAGAAATACGGCACGAAAATACGTCAAGGAGTCTACGGGGCCTACTCGCTTGCCAGAGACTCTGAATCTTTGACTTGTTGTCTGACACTGATACAATAACAACTCGCCCGCGTGCATCACCAATCGCCAAGCGTTCATGTCCACTGACAGATTCAGACGATTCCAATACTGCGAGCGAAATGATATCCACCTCTACTGCAGAACAATAAACGTTTCGCCATCTCCAGCTATGCTCATCTACGTCTATCCTGTGAACTAGGCCACTAGTTGTAGCAGCGTAAAGAACTGCAGGTGAAGCCAGACATAGTGCGCATATATGCTCGCCAGTACCTTGTTGCATCCGGCAATTTACTACACCCCTCTTCATTAATAGGGTCTCTGGTTCAAGGGCAGAAGATCCAATGAGTTGGTCGTACTGAGAAGGATTGTTGGAAGTAGTGCCCTTGACTGGTCGGTTTTGATCCAGGACTTCTAAAAATTCTAAAGGTTGTGTTTTAGTCGTCAATGATGATGCTACGTGATTCACGGAGGTTAATGGTGCATGAGTAGGTGCTGCTGACCGTGATTTATCTAACGAGTATTCTGACAGATTCCATAGTTTTATGGACGCATCAGCACCAGCTGATAAAAGGAACGGTCGTTTTCCGGGTAACTCTAGCGGAAGAATACGCCATACTCCCCGTCCCTTGTGACCTCGGAGAACGGCAACTGGCCTATCGAGGCATTGCTTTTCAGACAGTTTTGATATGTCAGCACATGGTAACTCCCAAATTCGAACGGTGCAGTCCTCCCCCGCAGTAAACATGAGCGAACGGTTCGCAACCTTCATAAGTTTACAGTCCCATACTCTAGCGGTATGTCCGAACACTGTGACTTGTGCCCCTCCTATGCATACAGGTTTTGCCATAGTACCTGAGATAAAGGGTCGATCTGGAACAGCCCAAATACAGGCTGTACGATCGTCAGAAGTAGAATAGATTTCATTCCCACGAGAAGCCCATGAAACACGCATAATGCTCCCCTCGTGCCCTCGAAACACTGCGAAAGGCTCTAGTTGATAAACGGTGTGTGAAGGAGTTTCAGCCTGTATTTTCCACACCTGAACCTCGTTAAATATTGTGCCACCAACGACCTCCAAATTAGCCATCGAGGTGCCACGCAGAGCAAGGGTGTATAACATTGAGGGCATGGAACATTCTACGCGGCGTAGACACTGTGGGCAGCAATTTTGGTTGTCTAGTTTGAAGTGAACTGTCCACTGCTCCACACAGTTGTCAGCCAATCCTACAGCAACGGTGGGCCACTGGGTTCTTGAAGCTTGCGCAAGAGGAATAACATCGTGCACCCAGTTACCGCGTGGTGGCAAGTTAGCTAAGACGCGCACTCGACGACCTTCGACTTTGGTGTTATCCAAGCTATACAATCCAACCAGGGCGACACGCCTTTCACCCCAGACGATGATTGCTCGCTCGCTGACACGGTGAACGTCATTTTTAGCAGACAATCCATTCGGGTTAGATTGGAGGCTAGAAGCGGACACGATCCCATGTATCCGTGCAACGCTGAAGACTGGCGCGACCAGTATGGGAAGCTCGCCTTTGCCACTGACCGGATGGTAGCACTGCAAACTCGCACCGACACCAACAACAAGAAGCGTTTCGCGTCTGCCCTCTGGTGTACTGTTACCGTGAGCTGTTGTCCCGGCTCCTCTGTCCCCCTGTGATAGTGGTAGCACACAAAGGGCAGTAACATCACCCACGTACGCTCCCTTCCTTAGACGATAGTCGACCGGCATCCGTCACTGCTAGAATCTCGAGAACAACCGAGAGAAAATGCCATGTGTACTTCCGGAAGAACTCCCGGAAGCGGAAGTGTGTAGCCCTACGAAGGTACGGTATTCTATGGCTACGAGAACTGCTACGAGTATATAGGGTACTGTCTGGTATACTGTACAGGTGTGTGGATCTGATTACAAAAAGACTGAGCTCTAACCCATCCTGGTATACAGGTACGTGTACACATAGAATTGTACGAAAGTACTTTCGGAGTACTTTCGTACTTTCGAAAGTACGAAAGTACTTTCGAAAGTACTTTCGAAAATAGAATATTTATTGTTCAATAATAAATAATAAGTTTATTTGATATTAGATAATAAGTTGAAGGTACAGTACTTCGGGATATCCTGCGCGTGCGTGTGGAAATCACGTTACTCCGTCGTCTTTCTTCGACTTCTTCCCCGTCCGTTCTTCTCTAACCCACCGGGTCGCTTCACAGTACACCAAAACAACGAGGTGACAGTCGTGCAAGGTGTATGCGACGCTCTTTATAACAGGCAAAGGGTTGATTAAATGCAGACCGAGTTCAACGATGGCGATGTGCTGTTCAGGTACGATGAGCTGCAGGGGACCGCCATTCAACAACAGAAACCTTGGGGCAGAAACCCACATTTCTTCAAGCACGTCCGTATTACTGGTAATGCTCTCATCAAAATGGCAAAGCACTGTCGTTCTGGTGGGAACCTTGAGGTAATGGGCATGTTATGTGGTAAGACAGCAGGTGATACGTTTCTTGTTCTCGATTGCTTTGCACTCCCTGTTGTTGGGACCGAAACCCGGGTGAACGCCCAAGCCGAAGCATACGAGTACATGGTTAGTTTTGTGCAGGCTCGTCAGCAGGTGGGTAGACGAGAGCACGTGATTGGCTGGTATGTAAACAGCAAACAACGTTTCACTTTGAGAACTTAATCAATATTCCATTCTTTTATTACTCAACATCATTTTTTTCTCAAGGTATCATAGCCACCCTGGCTATGGGTGTTGGATGTCTGGTATTGACTGCTCAACTCAACTTTTAAACCAGCAATATACAGAACCATTCGTCGCACTTGTGATCGATCCAGTTCGAACTTGTGCTTCCGGTCGAGTAAATGTCGGAGCTTTCAGGACATTTCCCCTTGGTTATAGTCCACCTGATGATACCAGGTTAAAGTATCAGACTGTTCCCACAAACAAGATAAAGGATTTTGGTGTCCATGCGAACCAGTATTACTGTCTCAACACTTCCTTCTTCAAATCTAGTCGTGTTTCCGCAGTGCTCGCGGCAGCATGGAACAATTATTGGGTAAACACGCTTTCATCATCACCCTTGCATACTAACCAAACTTTCGTAGCTGGGCAAATTACAGATATCGCTGAAAAAGTCATGCTCAGTGACTGCCTCGAATCTCCTCATCAAAAGAAAAACAGTGTCTGTACCAGTAAAGTTGCAGCTGCACAACATTGTAAACTGCTGCTTTCTGCGTATGATGGAAGCATTATTTCTATGGAACAAACAAAAGGATCTGCTAGCCGTGCGTTGAAGGAATCTATTTTTAATTTTGCTGTGAAACCAGGAAAGGTCCTCAGCAACCAAGGAACTTTGGTTAGGGAACGCTGACGCGTTTTTCTCATCATGGCATCGAGCTTTCTTAGATACTGGGGGCGCGATCTAAATGTGCACGTTATTCGTATTTAGGGGGTGAGCTTATGTATCTGCAACAGTTTTCTGCACCAACAGGGCAGGCACTTATATGCACAATAGCTATTCCTAGAGCTTCACCAAATCATGCTGACGAGAAGACAGTTATTTGACTACATCACACTACAGGAGGCGGCGGGACTGCCGCGTCGGGCTCCAGGTGTGCAATGCGTGACGTTCCTATAAGCCGCTCCTAATACACCACCGCATGTCAAGACCAGATATGCATCAGAGTCGAAGCAAAACAACATACCGGCAGTTCTCCATCAGATTTACCTTCTATTAGAAAACACATGTCGACAACAAGGGTACGCACGTATCTATTTAAAAAAGCACAAATTAAAATGTACGAGAGATTGGACGTAGTTTTCTTTTGCGAAATGAAGATAGTTGGAAAACAATACCCGAGAACAAAGCGAACGACATTGTTTGCGACTGTGCTACTCCCAATATCGATGTCAACTTCCAAATAATTCGGCCTGGAATGATACACTACCTACATACTGGACTGAGCGCAAAACGAAATAAATAGAACTACCAGAGCACTTGCCTTTAATGCTCTACCGACAATCAGCGGTTTTGTTCCAACAGCACGTTGGACCACCCAGGGCCCCTACGAGAAAACACGAAATAAGTTCTCAGAGTAACCTGAATTATTTTCAAGACATTATACCCACCAAAGCAACACTAGGAATCAATTTCAGCCGTGAGTTTCTGAATGCATCATCACCATGGACAAACCGACTGAACAAAGATGACTACCAATTCATAAAATCTCAGAAGCGCACTTAACTTTTTGAGTTATGGAAGTGGTGAAAAGTAAATTACCTTATCGAGTGGAGCACGTAACCGGTAATAATAAACTATTGAAAAATGACGCGGGCCAGGGACTTGAATATTAACAGCAAAGACAAAGCTCTCTTGATAATCATTTTTCTGTAGTTCAAAGAACATTTGATCACTGAGGGGCACTGGGTACCGAAGAAAACAAAGTATACCAACAAACTATGTTGACAGGTCCCGGAGGGACGCGAACAAATGTTATCGATTCGCCGATAATCAACAAACCAGTCAACTGCTACAAGCTCAGCGAAAGGCTGTCCCGCTGGAACTTTCTTGCGATCGTGTAGGTAGTTGCTACCCCGCACTCTAAAGTTGTCACCGTCAGGGGCACACCAGCAGTTTGTTGACTTCAACCCTGCTTCAAAAGGCCACTTACCCTGATTGATTATGGGATGAGAACGTAATGCTAGCAATGTGTAAAAAACAATGCTTCAAGTTCAAGAATACCTTTGTAAGTGAACCGATATTTATCAGCTTTGGACTGCGTGTATTGCAGACATCGCCAGCATACAAACTTGCCTGACCGTGAGGTTCTGTTGTGTCGGTAGCCATGTACTGAATCAACAAATCTGAAACAGCAACTTCAGAGCTAGCTTCGAAATATTTATCTTCGACACCCTCTTTGTCAACACAAGCAGAGATTGATATTTTGCTTGACGGAATATCGACACCTTTCTTTTCAATTTCACGCTAATAAAAAAAGAATAAAACAGGTCACGCCCCAATTCAACAGCAAGGCACTTACCAGTTCAGATGTATGATCACAAAGCTCACGCAAGCCTGCCACTTGAGCGATGACAATTCGTTGTGGCAATGATATTCTGCCTGCATTCATCCAACACAAACAAAATAACAAAATCAAACAAAAATATATATACGTACACCTAACCTGATCGGCAGAACCACTCGAGCCATAAATTGTGCTGCAACTTGACGACTTTGGTCACAAGGCAGGCGCTCGACCATTCAGGAGTTATTGATCCTGGCTTCCCAACATTCAGTGCACTAGCCGAACTGAAAGGCGATATAATCCAACCGCCAAACATAACACCTCGTGACATTCCACGAGTTCTTTGACACTGCGCGAAATATACGTGTTTGTAAAGTGAGTTCTCAAACACGAGTACACAAAGTTCATAAAAATACAATTCATACCATGGGATGTTCAACAGAAGAATACACGATTACATACGACCCATCCGGGTCGCGATTCCAACATCTAGATAGACAGAAGTCTTGTGTGGAGCACTGCAGCTTTAAGTCAAAAATGACACTCTATCTATAAAAGAGTATCGAATACCTGTTTTCTAAGGGAGAGGTGTATAACATCTGTGTGTTCATCAATTGACTCCACCACGTATCCGTGGTCAAAGGTCAGATCCCATTGACGTCTTGTACTCTCCAGGTCCATGACAAGCTTGAAAACCAGTTCAGGTCTCGAAAATATCAAGGATATGCCCTTTGAAAATCGGTTGAGCCGCCCACGAGACCAAGAGCTGAAGAACTAGTAGAAGAAATATGTAAGGATAAAATCCCTCACCTTACAGCTCGACGAGGAACATTTTGATGAGCTCAACTGCTGACTTTCGGCGGCAACATTAGGGTCTTCTTCAAAAATCCGTAACCCGTTCTCGAAACACGATAGTCGCCAGTGGTCCCCTCCATTGAGCTGGCTAGTCGCGGCAAAAGACTTGAACGTCTTTGGTACTCGTTAGTCAGCGGGAAGAAAGATAACAAGAATTGAGCACGTACCCTGAAATCGTGTGCTTCCATCGTCCAACGCTTGCGCTGCTCTCCGCAGCACTAAAATGATGATACGCAGATGACGACCGGACACAAAGCGTTTTTTTCGTGAGCTCACTACACTCACAGCCTGAGAAGAGTAAAATAGTTCATGATACGAGTACGTGTATTATCATTCGATCTATCGAAGCACAACGGTATGTAGGTAGTTCACGTATCATACGTGTACGTGTACACCGCGTTTATGTGTACAGCTTTGCCCTACAACGTTGTGCATGTACGTACTATACAACTGTACACGTACACGCAACGTGTGAAAATAAAATAGTCTATCTGGCCTCGGACTACACGTACACGTACAGTACGTGTACACGTAAACGGAGCGGAAGTTTAGGTAACTCAAAAATCGACGGTTTAAATTTCGCTCGACCGGATGAACCAGACTTCCGCGCGGGAGAAAAAAAAGTTCCGCGCGGAAGAATGCCGCCATCTTCCGCGCGGACTTCTAGTTTTTTAGCGGATTTTTTTACTCGTCGTTCTGGAGTTATTTTTGCCCGTATAGACTTTTTTTAACTTGGACGCGCTGCGCTGTCAGCGTTTTTTTTTGGTTTTTTTCAGCGCGTTCAGCGCGTCCAAAGGGCGGAAAATCTGTTTCGTCCGAGGGTCGGTCGGGAGTTTCAAAACGGCAGATTTTTTAAGTAGTAGAGGGGTCAGAAAACCGCTTTGCCGACCTTCTAAAATCGCGAAACTTGTTGAGGGCATCAGCTGCATGATGGACGACATCGGGACGAAGTTTTTGGTCGATCGACGCAGCGACGGCGCGTGGGCTTGCACGAAAGTAAGTTTTTTTGCGAAGTAGATGGAATGCGCATGCCTTCGAAGGTACTTTCGTACAAATTTTGTACTTCCGCACTTCTGTACTTCCGTACTTCTACAACTACAGTACGTTGTACTTTCGTACCTTCGTAGTACAGTAGTACTTTCGTACACTACTAAAATCTAAAAAAAAAAGTCAACGGGTACACGTACAGTATGGACTTTTTTTTTGCTGCGCTATCAGAGCTTCTCAGAATTTTGGCCAATCAGAGGCGAGATAGGGGTGAATCCTCACTCTGATCAACTGATCGGCGTGGAATGAGTTTGGCAGTTTCTCCGGTGAAACTGATCGATTGAGTTTAGAGTGAGCCCCCGTTTACCGTGCAGCGAAGCGCACCCAGGCCACCTTGTTTTAAACTACAACTCCAATATGTTGTACAACTCTACATATAGAGTACATTCCGGAAATACTTCCGGAGTACGGATGTGATCACAGTGCTACCTGCTACCTTCGTACGAAAGTACTTCCGGAAGTATGTGTGGTTATTTATAGGGCCTAGCCTACGTATCTAATGGGTTTAGTTGTAACAACTTACGAAGGTACTTGGTACTGAGTTTTCTTGGATATGCGACAGCTTTCTTTTACTGTACAGAGTGTACGTTGGGTGTAACTTATATAATATTATGTTATGATCACCAAATATCATACTGTAGGCCCTACTGAATTTCCAACAACTTTATTCTTGCTATTTTATTATCATATCATATCCGATACGAAGGTAGATAGGTACTTCCGTACCTTCGAAGATAGATAGGGTACTTCCGGAAATAGTATCCCTAGCTAGGAGTACGCGTACGTGTGCGTGTGCACGTAGAGTATTAGATACCTTCCGTACTTGTATCTTTATGTTAGACGGTACGTTCACTACACGTACCTTGTACGAAAGTACTTTCGTACTTCCGTACCAAGTCTTGTACCTGAAGAGTTTTGAAGGCACGGCGACACTACGTGTACGTGTACTGTACGTTGTAGTTTGAGGCGACTTCACTTAGGTTTCCAATTTTCATTTTTTTTGGTTTTTTTAGTACACGTACTGTACGTGTAGTGGTAAGTTGTTAGTAGCAGTAGATAGTAGTAGTATTTTCACCTATCAAATGTATGTTTAATAGGGAAGGCCTACGCCCTTTAAGCCGCGAATTAACGTTGATGCGACAGAGTTAAGGGTGAAATGAACCCGAAGGGTTCAACCCTTTAAGCTCCGTCAATTCACGTTAATTCGCGGCTTAAAGGGCGTAGTACGTGTACGTGTACGTGTACAGTACACCACATTGAGGACGACCTCGTTTCTTAACACGCGAAGATCTGGCAGTTTATTTTGAAATCGTTGCACCATTTTTGCCGACCTACTTCGCGGAGATTGTTTAATTTTTTTCCGCCTTCTTCCGTAGATTTCGAAGATGTCCGGCGTTGACCACGGGTGAGCCTTGAGGCGTAAAACTTTCGGATCCCTTTTCTGCGCCTCGCGGTATTCAGGCCTGGTCGCCCAAAGTGGCTCTTCGAAACTCCTTATCAGGCGGACAACACGCACTGTTTCGGCCACATTCCTAGCTGCTAGTAGATAAGAGTAAATAGTCGGCACGCCTTCTAGTTGATTCTTCTTTTTTTTCCGCGCAGGCGGGAGCCTTGCCCTCATCGTATTTTCGACGACATCGGGGGCGCGTTTGCGATGGGTGTAGTAGGCGGTGGAGCTGTGAATTTGCTCAAGGGTTTTTATAATTCACCGAAAGGTCACGTCATTGCAGGTGGTTTTGAGGCTGTGAGGCGCGAGGCTCCCAAGATCGGTGGTAGCTTTGCTGTTTGGGGTGGTCTCTTCTCAGCTTTTGACTGCACCCTCGTGGCACTGCGTCGCAAGGAAGACCACTGGAATCCTATCATTTCTGGCGCACTAACCGGTGGCACGTTGCAGCTGCGATACGGTCTTTCATCCGCGGGGAGATCAGCAGCATTCGGGGGGTTTCTTCTCGCAGTCATCGAGGGTATTTCTATAATGCTAACGCGAGTCACTGCACCGCCCCCTCCAGTACCCCAACCAGTTGATTTGCACACTGGTCCTGCTGCTAACATGCCGACTCCGCCCGTCACTGTCAATGAAAGTGCCTCGACTGAAGGTTTAATGCACGCCTCCTCAGACGATAATATACAAAAACGCAGTGGGTTTTGGTCGGAGAAATTAGGCGGAGGTGGTAAAGAGAGAGACAAACAACACCGGCAATTTGTAGACCCTGAAACAAAGTAACAGGAACCGACTTCAAATGAAAAAAAAAAATCTGTTCGCATCGCCGTTCAACGTCACTCCACCAGTAGCACCGTTGATATAGAACTCAACCTCTGTAGATACTCTATTATATCTTCGAAGATATCTTCACGCTCCGTAGTGCAGGGCTTTAATTATGCCAAATTACAGTGGAGTAAAGTATCCGCAGCATTTTGTTCATTGTCTGAACAATAAAGAATAGCCAGCAACGAGTTTATTATTTCCGGAAGTGCATGCTCACTCTTAGTAGTTTAGATGTGCGTCTGAACTAGGGTACAGTATTTGGCCATAAACCCTGCGTCACAATCGAGAATATGTTGGTGGATTCCGTCATGTGTGGTATACACTCTCTCTTATTGATCACCGATTAACGAGACAACGAGGTAGCTGGTTGCTTGTTTATGAATATTGCCATAAATGAGCCAGTACTTTCAAGAGTACGATATAACACGACAGGTGGTCTGGCTCCAAATTGACGCCCCCCGAGTGCAAACTTCTCAAATATTGTAAAACTTCCGGTCGAGGTACCCATTAAAGGTTGCGGTGCGATATTGAAGCGCTGAGTCTTCCTCATTTCCTGCATGCTGAGTTGTGTTTCTTTTACGATAAACCCTACCAAGTCTTCAAATATAGAAACCATTCGTGGTCAAAGTTCAGCACTCTGAATACTCAGTCTTTCAACAGTATCTTTTAGGAGAACAAGTTTACCTGTTGATGGCACCGCAGCAACGAGAATCTGAAGAACACCATCAAGAGAAATAGACTCTTGGTCATAATTCGCTGCGCATATATTTGCAGCGCCAATCAGCCGAGCGTCATTGAGCTCACGTATTATGCGTGGCTTGCTTGGATCTGAAACATCCATGACAGAAATCGTCCCGGCAGTATTTCCTACTATATAAATAAGATTTTCTATTAGAACCATTCCAGTTGCACCAAGAATTGACTTGTGACCGTATGGGGCCCAACCTGCATCTATATATGAAACGCCTAACTCGTCATATTTTCCTTCGTTTTTGAGTGTAGCTGCTGGTCGAGCCAATCTAACACTTGCTTGCATAGCAGTAACGATTGAAGGACGACTTTGAGAAGTAGTATTCAGCACAGCAAAGGTTCCCCCATTTGCTGCAGAGATAACGAAAGTGAAGTCAAGGTACAAGGTGCCATGCTTCAGAATACTTATTACACCATCGAAGCGCTCATCCTTTATGGAACCTATCTTGAACAGAACGCCATGGGGACTGAACGACAATGTAGATACACGTCTCCCACGTTCCGAGGCAACAACTAGGTGGGCATCATCAAGCAGACTAACTGAATCTGCTCCCGATAATTTGATGGAGCTGAGATGTACCGGGCTTGCTTCGCTGGTGATGTCAAAGGATACAACACTTGCAGCACCAGGCACAGCAACGAAAGCGAGATTTCCTTTTACTACAACGTCCGCAGCTCGACTCAGCACAACGAAATCAGATATTGTCCCTAGCACCTTTAACTCTCGTGGATTTTCCACGTCAATCAGCATGAGCGTGTCTGTCGAACTGCAGGTCACGGCAAGGCGCAAATTACCCTCATCTGCGGACCGATAAATGTGCAAGCCGCCACAACCAAAGAGCAACGGATGCCTTAGTGACACTAGGAGCTCAGGCTGTGTTGGGTTAGAGACATTAACAGCAGCAACGCCGTTGCCCGCGATATAGACGACAGCGTCCTCAGCTACAACAGCTCCAGCAAGCAGAAACGCAGGGTCAGTTAGCTCTGATATTACATGCACACCGCCGTGGGCATTTCCCAACTGAAACAAGACAGCCGTGAACACTAGCACGAGCTTAATTTGCATGAAGACCGGCGAAGAAGGATATACTGTATGACAAAACTCAATAGAGCCTTCCTGTAATCGCACGTAAGTCTACTAGAGTGGAGCAAACTTTTGAGAGTTCGATTTCGAAAAAAACAGTGCAAGTATCGGCCAGTCGATGGGCCTCGTTTTGTGCAATAGCGATAGTTTCTTGAGACTGGTGGTGGGATATTTGAGCACCGTCGTGATAGACTCTTCGTTGCTTTCTCTAAGTGTGTGTGTGCGTTTAGGGAGTACTCCCGGAAGTTCCTTCGGCCCAGGTATACCCTTGACGAAGTTTCAAATCGATCAACGCAGCACGGCGCGTGGGCGCGCACGGAAGAACTTCCGTACGTTTACAGTACGTGTCGGAAGTACCTTCGTACTTTCGTACATACAGTACACTTTTTTTTTTTAGTATTTATGATGTCATATGATACAGTACGAGTATTACGAAAGTACGAAAGTACTTTGTACTTCCGTACAATACGTACATACGTAATATTACGTATTGTACGGAAGTACGAAGGTACTTTATTTCGTACGAAAGTACGAAAGTACAAAGTACCTTCGTACGAAAGTACTTTCGTACTACTTCCATACCTTCGTACATACGAAAGTACTACTGTAAAGTTAAACAACTACGAAGGTACTGTATGTACTACTTTCGTACCTTCATAGATAGAATACCTTCGTACGAAGGTAATAATCACACTACTGTACAGTACGTGTACAACGTTGCGTGTAGGCCTTGAGTAGTACATTCCGCACATGTACGAGTACTTAGCCCTATCAACTCTTATTCTTTTATTTGTTATTCCCATGACGACAAGCTCGATTATTTTCGTCGCCACCAGTTGTTCCGCCACTTTAGATCGGTCAGCACCTAGTGATAGTGGGGATAACTCGACCGTTCTTGCACCGAGCCAATCACTCTCCCCCACCGCGTCATCCCATAATAGCCCACGGCGCGACGTGCGTTGCGTGCTTGTCGTCGCCGGAACCCCAAATCTTTTATCGCGGAACATCTCCCTCTAGCTGCAAAACACTAGTTCCTACCAAGGGTAGGAAACGCGGAGTCGTCGTCGATCTTCGCGGAGAACCCAGACCCGCGCGCATTCCCAGGTCTAGCCCCACGGACGACTCCGCGGCCACCATCTCTGAAGCCACGTCCGCGACTCACACCATGGCCACTGTCGCGGTCACCACGGCCACGGCCGCCCCGGCCACCACGGTCATCAGCTGGTGCAGAAGGCGTAGTCTTGAAGCCGGTGTCGAGAATTGTCTTCTGGACGCCGTTTTTCGTACGGACGCGCTTACCTTTTATTGTTTCGCTGCCTTCGAGCTCGAAACTAGACAAGACGTCCACACCGTCATCTTTGCTTGTGAGCTTCATACCTGTAAACGCAGACTCGTCTACGGTCTTCGATGCACCGCCCTTATTCTTCTGCTTTAGCGAAGCCATCAGCGCGGTTTTTCTCTCCGCCTTTGCTTTCTCATAGTCTTCGAGCGTCACCTCGTTATCCGGCTCGTCGGGAACGATTTCCTCTTGCTCGCCCTCAGCAGTAAATTCTGGGACAAGAGAGGCTTCCTCACCGGGTTTTCCCCAGCCGCCCTTGCCAGCGCCGCCACGGTGGAGGCCTTCACGACTGTTACGCGGGCAATGATACGTGTCGGTTACAGTTGAAACGATCGAACGGTTCCATCGGTTGGAACTTGAGACCGAAATTTGGCTCTTTAATTGTTCGCGAGAAGGTCGGGTGTCGAGCGGACCGCGATGGTCAGAAAAAACACCGGTGAGGGCGGCGAGGTAGTTGTACATCGCAAGGGTCGAAGCTGAGCGGGGAAAGCGCTTAAAGATCGCAAGCAGCGATTCATGCGAAAGAAATGCGACCAATGACGTACCCCCGACCGGAGCGGTCCTGGCGGTCGTTGCGACGAGCGTCGTTGTTGCGGGGCTTGTCTCGGCGATCGTTGCGACCGCTTTGTCGGGGACGGCCTTCGCTGCCGACGACCTCGCCCTCGAACTCGCGAGGGGCACGAGGAGTGCGGGCGATCCCGCGCCCAGCGGACACACCGCGACCGGGCGCGGCTGTTATGAGCAAGAGAAAGGTGGTGCGCGGGAGAGGACGTCAGTACACCGAGAACGACAAGATCTCTGGGATCGAACGCGTTTTTTTCGCGGCGCGGGATTTTTCGTTTTTTCCATTCAGCAGCGTAGTGAGGCGCCGGGTGATCGCACGATACGACGCATCGAGACGACGCGCACAGCAGCGTGACGAATGCGATCAAATGCAATCCTGAAAAATGAAATGCGCACCGTGTTTCTCCGGGAGCTTTGCGGGCTTCTTCGCGGCGGGCGCGGTCTTCGCCGCGGGCGCCTTCGTAGCTGCCACGGGCTTTGGCCCGTCCTCCTCGTCGAGGAGGGCGAACATGTTTGCGCCTTGGAAAGCCATGGCGAGTGTCTTCGAAATTCGTGGGACACGAGTGCAGTTGACCGGACACTCGCTGACTTAGTTACGCCGGATAGGCCGTAACAGCTCCAAGCATGCACGGGTGGGAGTTGTTACGTCTGCCCGGAGACGCTAGACGAAGTCGCTTTGCCGGGACCGACGTTCTCTGCCCGGTTAGCGCGTCGTGTTCGCGTCTGCGGGGTGATGGAAGATATGGAGCGTCGTTGCGTATCCAGACGCGAGACGGCGACACGACCACTCGCCCGGTGCGACCGACGAACGGGTTCTTCCGGGCAGCGCGGCGATGTACTGTCAGCAGTGTGAGGGTAAGAGAAGAACCTCGTCGTTTTTTCAGGCATGTTTCTCGACTTTTTTCGACAGAGAATAACGTGTACACGTACAGTACGTGTACTGTACACGTACTTTCGTACGAAAGTACGAAAGTACGAAAGTACGAAAGTACCTTCGAAGGTACTTTCGTACCTTCGTATTACACGCGTTACTGTAGTTGTACGACTGTTGTACGTGTACAACCGTACACGTACAGTACACGTACACGTACGTTGTACACACTTAACGTTGTACTTTCGTACGTTGTGGACTCGTGTACGTCGGGATAGATATCCGATACGAAGGTAAATAAAAGTATTGTACGAAAGTATTTGATATTATTAGATAGGCCCTACAGCCTACACGTGTACTGTACGTGTACTTCCGTACTTCCGTACTTCCGAAGTACTTTCGTACTTTCGTACGAAAGTATTTTCGAAAGTACTTTCGTACTTTCGTACGAAATAAAGTATTACACTAACAACCTACTTTCGTACTTTCGTACTTTCGTACTTTCGTACTTTCGTACGAAAGTACTTTCGTACTTCCGTACTTTCGAAATAAAGTACTTTCGAAAGTACGAAAGTACTTCCGTACTTTCGAAAGAAGATATTCTAATAGCCCTATCATAACAAATAACTACAGTACAACGTTGTAGTGTACAGTAGTTGTACACGTACTATGGATAGAATATCTGTCTTTGTAGAGAAATAGGTCTACAGCTCTACACGTACTACGTGTACCATGGGGCCTACATAGTACATACCTTCGTACTTCGTATTATCCGATACCTTCGTATTCTATCTATCTTCGGGTACAGTACACGTGCGGTTAATATTGGAGTGTTAAATAAAGTAAAGTGGCGTAAAAAGCCCCACACACTCGGGGGTACGTGTACAGCTGCACACCAGGGGTTTAAATTTAATAATGGCTCTTCAGTATTTCGGAATTAGTACGTTGTTGTAAGCGGCAGGCCTCATTACGCCTAATCATGACTCATACTTGTACAACGTTGTAGAGAGGGCTAGGGCTAATGACTTCCGGAAATATACCGATACGCGGCTAACAGGGCGTCATACGATTTTCACTTAGCGCAACTCGTCTATTAGTGAGGAACTGGCTGGGGAGGTGAGTCCCGAAGAGCTTCTCAAAGTCTACGAGTACATAATGAGCGACGAGGGGGACAAGTACGCCATGATGTTCACCGACTTGCACCGTAAAGCATCCCTCCAACGTGTACTGAACGTTTGAAGCTAAGAACCTTCGAAGGCATTCTATTTCCGTATAAATGGTTGTACGTTGTACTTCCGGGAGAACTTCCATCCAGAAAAACGAAGGTATTCGAGTAGGGCCTCTACGTACGTGGACAACATAATAATATTTTATCACTTCCGGAAATAGATATCGGATACCTTCATTCGTACGGAAGTACGAAAGTACTTTCGTAGTACGGAAGTACTTTCATAAGTTAACTTCGTACCTTGAAGGTACGAAGGTACACTACACGTACACGTACACGTAGGGCTAACGACGCGTGTATGTTCTACACTAGCTAGTGTACGTATGTACGAAGGTAGCTACCTTCGAAGGTACTAGAGCTAGTCTGGCCCCACCGCACGTGTACATGTACAAATAGTAGTCCTGCTGCTAATTTGCTCACGTCGTACTGTCAGTTCACGCTTATCACGGGGATAAGGCGGGAGTACAGACTTCTAATCAAATCGCTATAAAGTTGGCTCAGTGCAGGCTCTGATCAGAGAACATCCGTCTCCTCTCTGCTCTTTGCAATTCTTCCGTCCAATGGAACCAGTTCAACAGGAAGAAAGGAGGTTTTTGTCCAATAAGAGTGAGAGAAAATTGTTCGGTATGAAAGTCTTTATTGACTTCTTGTAACTCCTCGAAGCCGGCGTGTGTCCTTTCTAATGTTATCGCCGCAGATACTTTTGCGAACCTTTTTGCGCTGATCAAAACCGTCGATAAGCTCGAAAAGGCATACGTGAGTAGTGCAGCAGACAGCGACCGCTATGAAGCGGCTTGTGCGGAACTCATCACAAAGTACAAGACTTTTCGTAGCTCCTGTGCAGACATAGTGCCAGACTTACATCAATTCATGTGGGGCAACCATCGTTGATTTTAGGTGCCTGGCATTTTTTTGCAGTGCTTATAATGAAATTTACATTATTTGAGTTGTCAGAGTGCTGTTGTCGGAGTGGTACCCTTCGAATCGGGTGATGCGACACAAGTGCCCAGGGCGATTTTTCGCGACTTCGCTGTTCCTGAACTAGTTCGTATGGCTGAGTGTTGTTTCAATTTGTCTTGACCGTTTCACACGGCCACGTATTCGCTGAAATGTACATCAGCTCGGCATCGCCTCCACGTGGGTTTTCCAGCGACGATCGAGCACCGCGTAAGTCGCTGCGGTGACCGTGACTCAGCAGTGAGCGTTGCTGAGAGTGTTCATCACTTCATAGGTGCAATGGACACGCTCAAACTGAATATGGCTGCAAAAGATCAAGTCTCCCCTATTCTTTTTGATCTTATTCAGAGCCTCTACAAAGTACCACAACTTCCAGCTGACTTCACTGGCAGGGCTTTACTTCAACGGTGGTTTGATCAGCTTGAACAAATGCGAGCTAGTGACAGGCTTCACGAGGATGAGGTGCGCCAGCTTTTGTTTGACATCGAAAGTGCATACAATACTTTCATGCAGCTCATAGGCCGATCATAGGACGACAAAGAAACGCACTTGATATAGAAAGGGCCACTGCGCGTATTTTGTAGTAAATATATAGTCTAGTCTATTGATACGCCCTCCTTGGAAACATATCCTTCTCCTCGATCTATCTCAAGTAGGTCCTTCCAGAAGTACTTCCGGAAGTACTTCATATACCTTGAAGGTACTACAGAAGACATGCGAGTGGGAATAATGGTTAAAAGCACATTTCACTATTATGAAAAGGAGGTAAAGTTCCAAGAGATCACATCAATGACCTGCCATGTATCCCCTGTCCCACTGGTAAAGCCAACCCATGCACTTTTTGTCTCGGAGCGAAGAACCGTGTCGATGGTTAGAGGCACTGACAAAAGTGGTAACTCCATATTATCCACGTAAATGTTAAAGAGTCCTGGACGCTCGCCTATAAAATGTGACAGATGGCTTGAGGCGCCAGTGAATGATCCAGATTCAAGTGAGCTTGCAATAGCTTCCCAGGTTACGTCAGGAGTGTATGTGATGACTGCTTCATGTTCCAATCCGTCAGTGAAAGAAGGCAAGTCAATAGTGGAACAAAGATGAGCTTCGTGGTGCGCTTGGTTTGGGTTAGGACCGTTAGTGTGCACTGCAACGTGCGGTTCATAAGGCTCTGCGTGGAGGTGATTGTGCCAAGTGTCAAACTCCACTGCAAGGCTGTGGCGCAAACCTTGGTATCCCAAGCCAGGCCCTTTTGTGCCCACGTCAGAGGATGTCGGTCTTGTACTTGTATCGTCGCGAATAACAAATGCAAAACCGTCTCCACCAACCGGTGAACATGAACCATGGGAGTGTGTGTGTATTGCGTTAGTAAAAGAGCGAGACACAGTTTGGACACTTGTGCATTGCTCAGCTCGGCTTGACACAATGAAAACAAAAGAACTTTTCCACCCTCCTGTCACATTTTCCCGGTGATCACTCCATACTGCACCCGAAGAATTACGCTGCGGCTGCGAAATACGCGCAGCTGAATAACATTTATTATGTTGAGTTGTGCCATCGAGATCACTGAAAGAGGGCGATACTGTTTTTACCGATAATATACCAGTTGCGTCTATTCTGAACGGTCCTCGCAGCTGGCCGTATCCATGATCCCCATCCTGCCCGTAAGCATTATACACATTTGCACGGTAGCTATCATACTGACGAGCACCGCCGCCACCATAGTCTTGCATCCACCATCCACCCGATACGCGCCAGCCACCGCCTGACCATGATCGCACCTGATTGACTGCAAAGCTCTCGGCAACGTTGTTTGTAATTGAGGAGTTGTGCCACTGACCTTCCAACCAGACTGACCACGGGAACCATGCTTTTAAACATGTCGGAGGTATCGGTGCACTCTCGTATTCCCATGTGGACGAGCAGGTGCACTTTTGGTCAATCCAACCTGTAGAGACGTCATAAATGTACTGGCTCAGCGGGTTCCAAGTTCCATTTAACAACCCAACTTCATCAACAATTTCTTCCGTCGTGAGAATACCAAGGTAGTTCCCCGGTATCTTTTTGCCATGTAACCTGTGTTTATCTCCTCTCCACGAAGACCCTGTGCAATACGGATAAATGATGTGCTCCATATCCGGCATTGAAGCCACAGGCAAGAAAATGCCCTCGAACTTCAATTTGGTAGAAAAACCATCAACCAATACAGTATTTAATATTCCAGTTTCGGCTGGACTCCTGACGATCTTCCCTTTCGTTCTCTCTTGCCAGAACTTAACACGGGAAGGATATTGGCTTGTCAACCCATAGGATATCGACTGCTGTAGATGTTCAGTAGCAATTTTTGCTACCAGCGTCGTTGGCAAAAGTGGAGTAGACACTTTCTCACCGGTCGTTGTGTCTAAAACGGGAATGCTACCACTTTCGAGTTCAGTCAATGTATATGGGCCTTCTTCTTTACCGAGAACTTTTACCACCCACTCGCGTTTCTTGCGTGTACTCAGAGGCGGCGATGGCTCTAAAAACATGCGACATTCCCCCTTTGCACGTTCTATAAAGGTCGATGCACCAGGCATATTCACAGCTTCATACCAGGTTTCGCTAATCGCGTGAACCCCATCGGCATCTGTTCCATTAGGAAGTACAGTCCATTCTGTCCATGCATCAACGGTGACTGCTCCGTTCGTACGAACAAAAACACACCATCGATCCATCCCAGTCCAACCTCTTCCAGGACTGCTGCAATCATATGGGAATCCATTATCAAATGCACGACACGTGGAACAATCTCCACCACAAACGCCACATCCATCGGTGGTCAGTCCAGATCCATGTATCCCATCACAACCAATACACGTGGATCCATTGTAACCCCAACCTTGACACTCCCCGCACTTGTCGAACAAAGCCTGACCCTCGCTTGTGAAGTATGTATGGTAGTCCATCGTGTACGGGTCAAAAGGGACTTTTGAATCCTTTCCATCTACTAGGACATCAAGGTAGCACTGCGAGGTATGATTATTATCACCTCCGCAAATACAACAAGCATCATATGTGCGTTCAGAATATCTCACCCCATCACAACCACTACACGAAGCGTTCATAAGAGGTTGAGCCCCATTATCCCTGTTATCTTGGCACGCATCACAACCATCCATAATCTTTCCACTATTTGGCACACCGTCGCAACCACAGCAACCTCCCATTCCTCTGTCACAAGCTTCTTTGAAATCATCTGGACTGCTACAACCGCTGCCGACCTCGCCGTTCTGGCCTATGAAATTGAGGTATCGGACATCATCAGAGCCAAAGCAATCGTCCAGGGTTTTACCACTATTGGGTACACCGTCACAACCGGTGCACGTCTCGTTACCTCCGAAGCATAACCCACATTCATCAATTGCAGAGTTGTCTCCACCACAGACACCACAGTCATCAGTTAGCAAGCCACCGTCTGGGATGGGTCTGCCGACGACCGTTGAAACAGAAGAGCCGCAACCCAAACAGGTATGATTGTCTCCACCGCAAAGGCCACAAATATCTCGTGGGTTCGAACGTATATTGAGTGAATACAACTCAGTGTAACATGCGCTGTTGTCATCTGATGCCAGATCTCTAATCATTTGCCAACCAACGTTAAAGTGATCGAGTGCACCTTGGAAAGAAGAGTACACAGTGTTGCTCCTGTTAAAAGAGCTTTTTAGAACAGATTCGCTTTCGATGAACCTGTTCAGCTCGGATTTTCCATTCCAGATAGCTGAACGACCAGAAGCCCAGAAGTACTCAGCGAGCGAATGTTTTAATGGTGGGCCATGGTACATTCCATTCGATAGATCAGCCCAGTGCTCCACTCGGTCTACACACTCGCAGCAGAAGTTAATGATATGATAGCCAAAGGGCACGCCACCACAGTCGCAACACCAGCTATGCGTATCAGGGGCGTACAGTGGGCAGTTATGGCCGCCGCAGACACCACACGCATCCACCTCGCCGCCAGAGTTCGGCAGGCCATCACAGCCGATACAACCAGCAGAGTGCTCATCTGGAATTCCTTCACGTGAGAAAATAGACCCAGTAGGCTCGCGACAAACACTGCAGTCATCAAAGAGCTGATGATCATGAACATGATTTGTCGCGGTATCACCACCAATGCTTACACAGTGCACACAAGTTTCATTAAATTTATCCGAGATTTTGTAACGGTTCAAGCACTGTCCACAAGCATCAAATAGTAAATCAGAATTCGGAATCCTGTCACACCCCTGACATGTCGTCGTGTCCCCGTTGCACAGGCCGCACGCATCATTCACTTTCGAATAAAACGTTCCCATGCCAGCATACAGCAGCGGCGATTCATCAGTAACCGCATCTATTTGAAACGAAGATTCGGCTCTGTGAGACAAGTCGCAGATGACGACGACAAGCAATAAAGAGCGTAGTGCAGTGAAGGCTTGTTTGGCAGTACAAAGGCGTCCGCGCAAAACATTTGTAGTCTCAGGGGGATACGGCAGTAAACTATCACGACCATTGATGTTGTTTTGAGAAAGGTGGCGAATCTGACTGGCAACTTCATACCAGGGCGCAGATAACCCTCGGCGCCGTGCGCAAACGCGTTGGGGCGGGGTGAAAAGTTCGCTGACGAAAACGCCGTCCTCGCGTGGGTTGGGTGCCGACTCACGAGAGCGGCGTAGAGAACGCAACGTGGTTAGAGCGTCAGGTGGCACAGGAGACCCGCCCATCATGCCGAGACTATCCCAGGGTCGAGGGCTACCACGCAGTGCCCTTCGTTGTCGTTTCTTTCGCGGTTAAAGGCCAACACAGGCGACAACACCAAAACAGAACTTTTAAAGATGCCTGCGAGGGCGGGAGATCTGCAAGGTGTCAAAATTTTTGCCGGCTTCAAATTTACCCCCCTCCGGAGCAGAGAGTGGAATACACGTAGTGTACACGTAGGGCTAGTAGGGCTACAGTACGTGTACTGTACGTGTAGACGAGCTGCTTAGGTATAGAATAGTCCTCTACGTAATTCGACAAAAGCCACCTAAAAAACGTACTCGTGACAAAAAACACGTACAAAAGTGTACGCGCGAGCACCCGCGCGCGAAACACTACTCCTCCGCGCGCGATGCACGTCTGCGCGCGAAACTTTGCGTGATGCCAGTTCTAAGGCATGCGCACAATGCTACGGCGGGGTTTTTTGACTTTCGCGCGCGTCGCGAAGAAATCGCAGATCTTGCCCGAAATCGCGCTTCGCGACGATCGCGTACCCCACTCGCGGCAGAGAGCAAGAACGCAAAATCCCCGGCGTAGGAAGTTCGGCGTTGAAGCCCGGAACGCGATGGTGCAAAAGAAAATCCGTTTAGATCTCATTCGAGGAAGGAGTAGTGTTTCGCGTCGAGGATCAGCTCTTTAAGAATTTGCTTCATCGTGCCACAACGCCTGGACGGGCTGTAATATCATGATATTGAAGCATTTTCCACTATCGCCCACGCCTCTTTCATCTCTTCTTTCAAGAACATGTCGAAAGTTTCGCGAGTTTTAGAGGCCTGGAAGACGGTTTTCGGACACCTAAGGACCTTCTTAAAAGAATGTCGCTGAGAGGTCCTAAAACCGCCTTCTAGGCCTCTAAAACTCGCGGAACTTTGAGAGGGCATCGGCGACCTATGGACAACATCGTGACGAAGTTTCAAATCAATCCGCCCAGCGACGGCGCGTGGGCGCGTACGAAAGTACGAAAGTACTTTCGAAAGTAGGCCTAGCCCTATGATACTTTCGAAAGTACCTTCGTACGAAAGTACTTTCGTACGAAAGTACTTTCGTACGAAAGTACTTTCGTACTTTCGTACAAGTACAACTGTACTTTCGTACTTTCGTACTTTCGTACTTTCGTACGAAAGTACTTTCGAAAGTACGAAAGTACTTTTTTGCCATTTGTATGCGTATTCAGCATCAATTTCGTACTGAGGTCACGCTCCGCTAATTAAATTTCCCGTGCCAAAAGTACGAATTTTGTGTGCGTATTTATTATCTCAAAAATCGTACTTTTGCGCGCGCCCACGCGCCGTCGCGGCGTTTATCAATTTAAAACTTCGCACATTTAAAACTTCGTCATGATGTTGTCTATTAAGTGTAGGCCAGCAAGTACTTTCGGAAATTTCTCTACGCAATTTCTCGACGGACACTAAACAACAATATACATTATTCATCTATTGCTCCAACATTTTGAGCTGATGAGTAGACAACGGCTGAAGCGCAGGAAACTGAAACCAAAACCTCTCCTTCAACCTTTGATGGTAGGTCATGTCTTACACCTACGAAGGAGGGTTCCGTGCACCTTTTCAATAAAATGCCGACATTATGTTGGAACCACGAATCAAGTCATGACAATCTCAAACCCACTAGGTAGCAATGTCATTTTGACCTATTGTGCTCGTTTTGTGAACGTTCCCTCTCACTCGAAGTCCCTAAAGCGCGCGAGACAAACAACGTCCGAGTTTCATAGGATTCAACGTGAGCTAGACATTGCCAGGCGTCGTGGTGGTCGGCAACATATAAACAATTACCCAGTTAGGGGCGAGCAGCATGAGCTAGATCATGAACTCTCCATAATTGGTGGAAGACAGGCATATCAGGAGGCCTCACTCTTGACCACAGGCAGGCACCGTACTTGCAAATGGGTGTTTTCGATCATAACAAAATTGGGACTTCGCCCAAAGAAGAGTCAGAGCCCTCTTGAAGTACTTGAAGTTGGAGCAGTGAACACGCAGCTCTTATCTGTTCCCTGGTTATCCGTCCGCGCAATAGACATTAAAGTAAGCTGTTTATCTCAGATAATTCTTCAGATATTTTACTCAACAACGGCCGTACTTTATGCAGGCACAACACCCACAGATAGAACAATGTGATTTCTTTGATATAGTTCCTGGAGGCGATTATAACGCAGTTGTGATGTCTATGGAATGATAACACTTGAACAACTCGCTCTTCTCCTGCTAAACATTATTTCCCAGGTACTGAACTGCATACCTTCGCCACACAAAAGAGGACAGATGCTTGCACTAGCACAAAGACATCTACGACCTAGAGGTCTTTTGTTTCTGATGGTATGGCGTGCCTTGTGACGTGTAATATGCTTCAGCGTATATACACATATTGCGTCTGTTCTTCAAAACGATTATTCGATACTACCGATATTTAACTCTACCTCGAGTTACTAATAACATACATTCCTGAATACTGCAATTCAGATCCCTCGAAGTTGTATGGAAAATTCCACCTATTACTCTTTTGACACGCTAACATTTTGTCTGGCAAATATAGGAATGACGGCAAGAAAATGCCGATGATACTCGTGTCCGCGATCTGATAATCCTTCATGTAAATGATGTGGCATTTGCTTGTTTGGTTCGTCCCCTGCCACCAGCCTAAACCCGAAGCTTTCCCCAAAAGTCGCGTTCTTTTGTGCTCAACGTGAGAGCACTGACTTGAAGTGCAGTTAAACTGAGTAAAGTGCTTCGTAGATATTCTTTGGTCAAACTCATTAGCTGTCTTTGCGAGATTTTTTGAAGCTTTTAACCCCCTCAATATAACATCGTGCTGAACTTCATGTATTTAAGCTGGAAATCTACCTAAAATCATTTCAAAACTTTAAGAAATACGTAACAAATGTTGAGAGCGCCAGCAACGCAGTGCAGTCGAAAGCACGTGAAGGTGAAGCTGACAAAGAATTCGAGAACTCGTGTCCAGAAGAACTGTCAAAACCTCTCGCACAGAGGGCTTCTGAGACTGCTGCCGAGGTTAAAAACAAAGTGTTGAGAGTTTGCAACAAGATCGAGCCAAAAAGAGCTACGCAAGCAGTTAAGTTTAACCCATGCCACTCAATTCTGCGCGAAACAAGTCCCAAGCATATGTTCCTGATCTCATCGAACACTGTTGTTGTGAACCGCATCGAGAATAGTAAAGTGAAAACGATTCCATCAACTGGGACTCCTATCAAAAGCAGAGGTTTAAGATACCAACGAAGCGCCCAAATCATGCCCTCAGGTGTGGTGGTGCACAAACTCAGCTGCGCAGACTGCAGAGCCGTGAAAGCAATACAAGATGCGCTCATCGCGAGACTGAAGTTCCTCTGTGAGATCTGAAGTGGGCCAAAGTGGAACAAAGTATTGTAGTAGCAGTTTTTAAAAGTTGGAATGTCCAGTAAGCCCTCATAAAAAGCGGATGGTTCGCGAGGACCAACCAATGGAATGACGCTTTCGGATCCGAGAACAGCAATGAAGAAAATCAGCGAGCAAACCTTTGTTACCACGCTTAGTTGTGGGCGCCATACTCGATATGGAAGTGCTGCTGCTGTCGAGAAAGCTAGTACCAAACAAACAGTGCTTTTTTCTGCAAGTGAGCCCCTTTGAGGTAGCAGCAGCATCGTAGCAAGCCATGCCTGCTTCAAGCGAGGGTCTAAACGATGCAGTGCGGAGGAATGGTTCGATACATAAGTTCCCAGAGGAATCGAAGGAAACTCGAGAAAATTGGCAATAGTCTGCTGAATAAGAGGGAGCTCTGTGTCACCAGTGTTTTTTTTTAGTTCCCACAGCGTCTCCACTCCATTTGCTGGCTGCTTCGTACTATGGTGCTGGACAACCCTTAATTGCACGGGGCTTCGGTACACTCGGTACAGTGATCGCACTCGAATATGATTTGA
The DNA here is from genome assembly GCF_000151265.4 of Micromonas pusilla CCMP1545. NCBI lineage: Eukaryota > Viridiplantae > Chlorophyta > Mamiellophyceae > Mamiellales > Mamiellaceae > Micromonas > Micromonas pusilla. The sequence continues at coordinate 1,992,026 of NW_003315883.1, forward strand.
CTTCCATATCGTAACCTGACCCCCGCGTCTTTGTTGTCCTGCCGATTTGAAGCAGAAAGTATTTCGCATTTCGTTTCGTTTTAGTAAGTTGGTACAGTCGCGAACACATGGACTCTTAAAAGAACAATTTGACGTCCAAAAAAAGATGATCAGACCATTCTCCTACAATGAGTAGCCACAAGAGTTTGTCGAGTTACCGCCGCGAGAAAAAGAAATAATAGCGTTTCGAGGAGAATATGGGAAGAATTTGAGGGCACCATAGAGTCTGAAGTCGATAAACCTTACGTGAGTCTTACGTGTACGTGTACGTGTACAGCTGTACTGTAAACCGTTGTATGTGTACGTGTACAACTAGTGTACACGTAGTCTAACGCGCGTATCATCATTTCCGGAAATAAAATTCTAGCTATTTCCGGAAGTACACTAGCCACTCACTAGCCCTACTGTACAACGTTGTGCACGTACACGTTTATTCGTGTACAGTAGGGCATTGATAATAGCAAATTGTACAGTACACGTACGTGTACGTGTACACGTAGCCCTACGTGTAATATCGAAGAAGATAATTTTATCAAGTATCATACTGTACATTTAATTTATCGGAATACTGTACACGTACTGTACTGTACGTGTACGTACACGTATGTAGGGCTACAGTACGTGTACTTTATTACGAAGATACAGTACTGTAGATAAATAGATTTACCTTCATAAAGTTCATGTATTTTCGTGCATGTATTAAAAATACTCATTGTAGTACGAAAGTACTTTCGTATGTACTTTCGTACTTTCGAAAGTAGTTGTACTTTCGTACGAAGGTAGCATTTGTACGTACGGAAGAGTTTTATGATACGGAAGTAGTTGTACGAAATATTTGTAGCCCTACTTTCGTACGAAAGTTTCTATTTTCAAGTAAAACATTTAGGGCTAGCATGACTATCATACGTATTCAGCAGCAGCAGGTAGTTGTACTGTACGTGTACAGTAGTCCTCTACGTAATTCGAAAAAAACCAGCATAAAAACGCACACGTGATAAAAACACGTACACGTACACGTGTACTGTAGGGCTACAAAAGTGTAAGCGCGAGCAACCGCGCGCGAAACACTTCAAGGATGATGGCACACTACTCCTTCCTCGAATGAGATCGCGACGGATTTTTTTTTGCACCATCGCGTTCCAGGCATCAACGCCGAACTTCCTGCGCCGGGGATTTCGCGTCCATGCTCTCTGCCGCGAGAGGGGTACGCGATCGTCGCGATTCGTGATTTCGGGCAAGATCTGCGATTTCTTCGCGACGCGCGCGAAAGTCGAAAAACCCCGGCATAGCATTGTGCGCATCCCTTAGAACTGTAGTCGTGCGAAGTTCCGCGCGCAGACGCGCATCGCGCGCGGAGAAGCAGTGTTTCGCGCGCGGGTGCTCGCGCGTACACTTTTGTACATGTTTTTCGTGACCCAGAGTACACGTACACTTTTACTCACGAGTACTGTACGTTTTTTTGCGAATTATGTGGAGGACTACCTAAGAGCAACTTTTAAGTTATTACCGACTGTGACAGGAAGCAGCGCGATAGGCGTTTGTTTCATCGAGCGCTCTCTGATTCGCATCTACTCGGCGTCGCGCGCGCACTTTTGCGGCTGTCTTGCTCTGGTCACGTATAAGCTTTCCACCTGGACTATAAATATCACTGAAACTTTTACTTCGAGTACGTTTCACTGCTGCCCACCGTGTAGTCCCTCCCGTACACGTATCTTTAGCAACCTCGACGCCGAGAGCGCGCCCGGCTCTTCTTCCGTCGATGATAAAGGCCGGGCCGGCGGAGGCGCTGATGATGATGAGCCATCGTTTGAAAGTATGGGCGCGACCAATACGTTGTTTGTAGCAAAGAGTCGGCACACTCTGTTGTTTCTACAGCCCGAACACCATAAGTCGTGGTCGTTTCCTCTTTCACTTTTGCAGGACTTCTTCTTCGGCCTTCCCCTATCGCGAGGAACACCTAAGCGAGAAGTTGCGGCAACTTGTGCGGCCTCCTCGGCGAAGAAAGCGGTGTCGTCCATGACTTCAAGCTATTTGCTCATACAGAACGACCTTCGCAGTTTGGCTGGTCGTTTCCAAAAGCCTAATAAGCTCACTCTACCACAACTCGTCTCTCTGCATACTGCACGAACAACTGTCGCTGAAATTCTAATGGATTGGAGACAAGCGACGAATCTCTGAGGTTCAGGAACTCCACTGCTTTTGTCCACAGTACACTGCAAAAGTTTTTGTTGGACACCACTCTGCACTCCAACCCCTCCTTGGCTGCTGCTGCAATAACACAGCTCGCAGCGTGCCAAACAATGCCCAGTCCAAATCCTATAGCAAACCCAACGCATACCTGCTCAAACGAGTGGTATCCTAAATGGACTCTACTCACAGCAACCACAAAGGCAACGGGCCACGACGATGAAACTGAAGCAATGACGAGAGGATCCAGCCTTTGTAAGTGCAGTGTCGTTATTGAGGTCTCATCCCCCCTCAGTCTACAGCCTCGGAGTCTACGGTAAAGGTGAAGTGAGTTTATCGTTGCGGAAAACGCAGCTAGTTGTGCGTGACTGGATGGCATGCCGTACGTGCCACAAAAATCTACCACAGCACACGAGCTTGGACGTGGGTCCTTTGCCCACCACTTTAATATTTGAGCAACGACTTCACAGAAGAGCGTGCCTGCAAGCGTTAGAATGTCCCACAGCTCCCGTCTTGCGAAAAAAACGCCGGAGGTGGCAAGTATACCGGCAATCGGAACGAGCGATGCGACTGCCATGAGTGAGCCCACTACGTCGTCGGGTGGGTAGCTGTGACGTGGGAGTCGGGTTCAGGGATTCAGCCGACGTTCGCAAGGGGAGGGAAATCGTGACGAACCGGACGTATGTTAAATTGAAAGGCTTCATGAATATCGAATGTTCATATGGTTGCCGTGCGGTCTGTACACCGTATATCTTGCGTAGTCGGGCAGTGAATCAAATTTCCGGTGGTAACATCTAGAGGCCAGGTCAGATAGCTCTACGTGTAGGGCTACATGACTGCTACATGTATGTGTACAATAAGTCGATCCTACATATTTATGTATGATAAATATCCGGAAGTACACGTAGGCCCTAATATTCATAGCCCTATCATATGTAGTACACGTAGGCAATCCATATTTAGGGATAAGCCTGCATAAAGTTGTTTATGATATGGGTATTTTAAATAATATGATGAGTGACAACTTAACTGATGAGATAGATATTGTATCTTCGAAGGTTCGTACTTCCGTATCTCGTTCGGTACGTAACAGGGGATAACTTTTAATATGATAGTAAATAAATAATGAGTAAGTAAAAGTTTACTTAGTTTTTCGAAAGGCGAAGACTTTTGCGGGTCGAGCGAAATTAGACCGTCGATTGTGAGTTAAAACTGCGGTACCTTGAAATATTTATTTATTTACCTTTTTTTCCGGCAGTCTTGTATTTACTTTAGTGTCGAAATTTTAGTAAGTTATAACCCCTGGTACGTAACTAATGCTACGCAACCCTACCTCTTGCTTGCGAGATTCTTTATAAAGCCCTTCAATCGTGATGGAGCGCTTAACAGTTAATAAGGACGATGAAAATTTCATTCGCAGCCGGCTGAGGACGCAGACGGCGACGGCGAGGCCAGGAGCTGATCCGCCCCTGAAAAAGCTATTGAAAAAATACGTAGTTTACTTCGACGCACTGGCCTCTGGGGGTAGAGAGGACAAGATGGCGAACGACGCACAAAAAGAAGCCTTCCTAAAAGATTCGGTGAATTTTGATCTGGCGATGGCAAGGACTACGTCTGTTGTGAGCGCGAATTCGGGAGAGATGGACGCCTACAGGGTTGATCACGGTAACGTCCGCACGTCAATCTCAAATGCAAAAGGGGACATCGAAGCACTGAAAAACGCACTCGATGGGGCGCGGCTCGAACGGCAGCATAAGGAAGAATACGAAGGCCTTCGCCGGCTGTGTGTTAGATACCCGCGACGAGAAACGACCGAGGCGGCAAACGCGACACTCCGAGGCTCGATACGAGAGCTTGAGGAAGCCAGCGAATCCAATATTAAGGTGTTAAAGCTCAGGAAAAAACAGTTTACGACGCTACTCCACGTCGTCAACGAGCTGACTGAAGAACTCGAGCATGAGGGTGAGGAGTTCGATTGCGCTGGTTGATTCAAATTGTTTAGGCGAGAAGAGCACAAGAAAAGCATAGAAAGACGGGCGGATGATGACTCGACGGCGTCGTCTGAACGCTCTGATTGTTATTATACCTCACTTTGTGACCATATTCTTGATCAGTATTGTTATAATCTCATTCACTCAAATTCAATAACAATTATAATTCGTCAGTTAATCCTCCAGAGGGTAACAGTGATCGATAGTTCAGAACCTCTCAACCCCCCCCGTTATCGTTTTCTTTCCGCTTTTTACTCCCGCTGCCATCTTCACCCTCGAACGCTCTAGTTGACGCCACAAGCGCGTTTCGCAGTCGCCGCTTCACCTCGCCGCTGCAAATCCGTGGCAAACCCCCTCTTATACCCCCAATTTTCAGCTCGAATATGTCGGTCACCCACATTCGCCCAGCGTCGTCCACTTTCGTTGTGATGTTTGCGCGGGTGATGTCCATAGGGAGTTCGTGAAGTGCAGACATCAGGTCTGGAAGTAAACCACGACGGTCAATGGTGTGAAATTTTATGTAACAATTATCATTTCTCAGGTCGACACTGAATTTTATCATGCCGTCTTTGGTATGCATAGAGTCAGTGGAAGGGGATGACGTGCGCGTGTGTGGGACGTGTTCAGGTTGAAAATCGACGCCGAAATCGCCACCACCACTGCTGCTTAATTTTGCTATTCGTCTTCGCTGTTTCTCGACCGTCACAGTCAATGTCCTTATCAAATTTATCGTGTCCTGCAGAACTGAGAATTTCGACCTTCTTCTATCTTCCCCCTGAGCTGCATCCTGCTCCTCACCGCCAGCAGGAACGAGACATCGCAGTTCATCGATCATCGCGTTTATCCGGTCGCGACGCTGCTTCTCTGATGCACCGTGGGAAACTCTCGTACCGTATCCATCACTTGCATCACCTCGAACAGGCGAAACAGAGGAACGCACTGTCGGTTTCGACGATAAATTCTTTTCAATCAATGGGTTCACAACCTTGTCCTGTTTACTCGAATTCAGCGTTTTTTCAACTCTCTCTGAATCACTGGTGTATGAAATGTAACGCGTTGAAGGCTGAAACTGGAGACTCGTGGTGGAGACGAAGTGCGCACGGGCTAACCCGTTTACTCCAAACTCCACGGCAGTATTGAGTGCTTCTTTCACGTGTTGAGCCCCACCACTTCCTTTTGTATCTCCACTGACGGCGCCAGCCACGTTCACTTTCCCTGCAGGTCGACCCCCCCCCTGGTTGGAGATGGTCATTTGGTCCTGTGAGACAATAGGAGCCAGCGTTGAAATGTGAGACTGTTCGAGGCTCGGCTTACTGGTCACTCCAGCTACGTTCTGGGGGACACTCGCAAAGCCTAGGTCAACGTGATTTAGACTGCCTACAACTGCGAAGTGTCATGAAGGACGAAGAGATAGGAGACATGTTAGTGATATGCCGATGGTTGGCACGCGATCGAGTATCACAAATAAGTAGAGAAACGGTTCGTTGGGGGCCTACAAAGCGCCGCGTGGATTGGGGGTAAGTGACTCACGATCAGAGGCCGTCGCTGCGTAACTTGTGCTTTCAACAATGCCTAGGAGTTCATGAAGCTCGCTGTCCGTAAAAGTGTTACCCCCGTCATTTGTATCGAACAAAGACGCGAGATCACTCTCGTCCGGCATCACGCGTATGTTCTCCATCGCTAGTTCGGGCGTGGCGACGCCGCTTACACGTTTATAGAAGGTACGAAAGTACTTTCGTACAAGTTAGTGGAAGAGCACTGGAACTTCCGGAGTACGTGTACACGTACAATATCGATCATGATAATAAAAAAACAAGCATAATAGTATGTAACTAGCCCTATGTATGATACCTTCGAAGGTAATAATATGTAGTACGAAAGTACGAAGAAGGTTTAATAAAATATGTACAGTAACAACTTATGTAAGTTCGTTGCTTTTAGGCAACTTATGTTTTATACAGTATACTGTATAATACGAAGATAATATAAAAGCAAGCAAGCATAAAACATGGATATACAGTATCATATTAATATATGTATAAGTTGCTTTATTATAAGCATCTATCATAACTTAAGCAATAACTTATTATTATTAAACGCAACTTTATACAACTTATCATTTATTGTAATAAGCAACTTTTACACACAATATTATGATATTATATATAAATAATATTATATATGTGTTTATTTACTAAAGTTTTCTATCATGAAACATTTATATCATATTTACTAATACTAAAACAACGTATGCTCTTGTAAAACAACTATTTGTCCGTGTATAAATCTAATAAAATAAGTTCATGTACAGTAGCCCTACTGAGTCCCTACTGTATGTTCACTACAAATTTCGTACGGAAGTAGGGCCTACATACTTTTGGCACGGGAAATTTAATTTATTATCGGAGCATAAACCAGGACTACACGCACGTGCGTGTACACATACACGTGTACTGTACACGTGCAGTAGTTGTACACAGCTACACACAGATATTTTACAACTTACTTTTTAGCCAGAATGAACGAATAAATTCGAATGAATGAAGGTACTGTACTGTACAACGTACACGTACACGTACGTGTACTGTACGAAGTTACATAAAACTGAAGAAGAAATTTCGTTGACTCGTGAGTTGCTTTCAAAATTTCAAAGAGAGCTGACCCTAGCGCCGCTTGCGCGCCGCTTCTCGCGCAATTTGCGGGCCGAAACACTCACGCGAAGAGTAGCATCGCATCCTACGCCTCGAGAGAGCTTTCCATCGCGCACTGACAATTTCTCCGCTACAGTCCCAAAAGCGCACAGCCCCGAAGACAATCCGTGATGGACGATCCGCACTACATGAATAATGTTCGGTATGATCGTCAGCTGCGTATTTGGGGCGAGCATGGGTAGGGAAACACAACTGACGCGTCTTGACTGTCACTTTAATCCACGTGTATACCAACCTCTCGGTCAATCGTCACAGCTTTTCGTACGAAACCCTCGTCATAGACAGAGAAAAATAGAGGGGTGCAAAGTTTGTGTGCTAAACTGCGGACCTACAGGCAGCGAGACGATAAAAAACCTTGTTCTGGCTGGCATTGCGTCCTATACATTAGTGGACAACACAGTAGTCGAGGAAAGTGATTTGGGCAACAACTTTCTGGTCTGGTTTTCTTCTAATTTCGTATTTTGGCCCGTTTTTCCTTGCGAATATTACCGCTATTCTATCAAGAACACCCAAGAAAGTTAGGTTGCGCCGCAGATCATCGTTCTAAAACATCAAAAGCTGTGTTGACCATCATTCAGGTTAATGAGGCAGACCTTGGCAGGGGTAAGGCTAGCACTGTTGCTGCAAATCTCCAGGAGCTGAATACTTCTGTGGCGGGCTCTTTTGTCGACGAGTCTCCGGATGACATTGTACATAATAACCCTGCATTTTTTGAGAGTTTCACGGTCATTTTAGCCACTCAGATGTCTTTAAGAAACCTCGTCGCACTTGATGTCATCTGTCGTCAGGTTGGAATCCCTCTGGTTGCACTACAGTCTTATGGACTCACGGGAACCATTCGCTTATCGCTGACAGAGCATACCGTTCTCGATGCAAAACCTGAAGAATCTGACCACGACCTGCGGCTGTCACAACCCTGGCCGGTAAGGCTGCCTCTTAACTTATGAAGCGGAGTGCTCCCTGCGTCTCTGCGTAATGTTTACGCCAGTAAACGTAATCCCACTCACACGTCATACTTCTTGAGGACCAACCTACCAACAGGAACTATGCTGTTTTGTACAACAGTTCAACTTGTCTACTTCTGACGACACAACGGTTAGGCAAGTACCACACGTGGTACTGCTCCTGCAGGCTGCACTTCAGTGGCGCGCAAAACATTCAGGAAGGTCTCCAGAGGACCACATTTCTCAGAAGGCATTCAAGGATTCGATTCGCACCTCACAATTCACACTCGATGAGGAAAATCTCAGAGAAGCTCTGGAGTCTGTGCGGCATGTGTGGAAGCCACATACTGTCCCACCAAATGTGAAAAAGCTATTTGAAAGAATTGAGGTCGACAATTTGACCTCTAGTACGCCTAACTTTTGGTTCCAGGTCGCAGGTTTGCGTGCATTTCTTGTTGATTCAGGTGGCATCATGCCTCTCCGGGGTGATATTCCGGACATGGCTTCTGCAACAGAATCGTATATTGCACTGCAACGAGTATATCGAGAAAAGGCTGCAGTAGATGCCGCGGAGGTTCACGCACACATCTGTAATTTCTTGCATGGAGCAGGGAAACGCGGGGAAACTTTTTCACTGAAAGATACTGTCAGTTTCTGCAGAAACGCGGCAAACCTACAAGTGAACCACTGGATTACTCTTGCTGATGAAGCTGCTTGGAAATCTGACTGTAGTAAAAACATTTCTTGTCAGCTGGCTGGAGAAGATACTCAATCCTGTGCTGCTCTGTATTTGATACTACGTGCAGTTGACTCGTTTAAAGAAAAGTATGGACGAGCACCAGGTGAAGTTGCGGTATTGCCAACCGCACTATTGCTAGGTGCAGCGAAGGATGATATGGCGAAGATTGATATTTCTCGTCTCAGAATTATCTTGCATGGCATACTTAGTGAGCTTGGGCTGAGTAAGTTGGGCCTTTTCGATGACCTGATAGTGGAATTCGTTCGCTCTGGTGGTTGCGAGCTCCAAACTGTTGCAAGTATGGTTGCTGGTATCGGCTCCCAGGAAGTCATAAAGCTTGTCACGCAACAATTTGTGCCTTGCGGAAAGACTCTGGTCTATGACGCAGTCGACTCGGCTGTTCTATCGATTATGTAGACCATGTAATGATTCAGAGAGCACAACTAATCTGATGACAGGTTTTATATCACACAATTTTATATGGCTAGATATGATATTCTGATCTGATAGTACATATATGTGTATTTCAGTCTGCGCTTGCGCGGTCTTAGGAAAAATTTCACCAGAACGCCCCTTGCTGACTGAAATGCCCATACGAATGCAAGGGCGGATCTCCTTCCGTCCTTCCCAGTACTATCTCCGAAAATGCGTATGTGCTCTAGTAGGCCCCCCGCGACCCAGAACGAAATCGGAACGAAGTTGAGTCCGGGCACATTCCGTCTCCCCCAACAACCGGGGGGGGACAGAAGGACCAGGTTTGCAAAAAAAATAGATGAGGTGCACTATCATATTAATGATAAATTATAAAATTCATATCACATCCATATTACCCATATGTATTATATATACACGAGTAACTGAGCTCTATTACGTTTATGGCAAGACATGTGTAACGCGAGTGTATAAACCCGTTACTTCCAGAAGTACACGTACGCATACTATCATATCCAGCTATCTATTCTAGCTACGCGATATCTTCGAAGGTAGATAGAATAGCCCTAAAACTACGGAAGTAGGCCCTAGCAGTGCCCTAGCTAGTACTTTCGTACCTTCGAAGATACTTCCGGAAGTACTTCCGTAGATATCTAGCTAGCGAGCCAGTGGATACGTAGTATGTACGTGTACGTGTAGGGATATTAAATACTGTCGCCTCTATCTGTCTATCAGAACTGTTATCCCTCATTCGTACACGTACACGTACACGTGCGTGTACACGTAGGTAGGGCTATTTCCGACATTTCGAATACAACTAAAACGCTTTTACCTTACTTCGTACGGAAGTACTTCCGTACTTCCGTACGAAGTATCATACTTTCGTATCATATGATAGATATTCATGCGAAAGAATGTTGTTCCGTACTTCCAAATACATACATACAATAGCCCTAAATAAATACGTACCTTCATTCGTAAATACGAAAGTACTTTCGTACTTTCGTACTTTCGTACTCAAAGTACTTTCGAAAGTACTTTCGAAAGTACTTTCGTACGAAAATACTTTCGTATTTTGGTACATGTACACAACACATATCAGATACACACCACAAGCAAGGTACACGTAGCCCTAGTCACGTACCGTTGTCGAGCTCCATACACTACGTGTACGTGTACGTGACAGATACAGCACGACCGCCAGAAGTTACCGGTGCCTTGGCCTTAAGCACCTCCAAACGTACCGGGTGGCGAGCACTTCTGCGTGCAGTCTCGTCTTTCCCCATTTTCACCCGCGTATCTTTTAGCCAACCGTGTTCCCCCCCACCGCTCACCGCGCGAAGTCCCTGCGTTTTCTCGCCGGTGCCGCTCCCTACATACATTTTCGCGATGGGCATGGGAGTAGGCGAGCAAGTGCGCAAGATTGAGATCGATGCATACACAATGTTTATGAAGGCCACCGCTATCACGGGCATGTCGTGGGTAAGCAACCACCGTGATCCACGTGCTTGAGCGGTGTCTGCGCAGATCACGAAACTTTACCGACGGAATCGCACGCGGTTGTCACCCCTATCTTCCCTCCTTCTTTGCACGCAGGATCGCGATGAGCTCGCGACAAAGCTCCGGAGAGAGCTTAACGTGAGCAACGACGACCATACGCGCATCAGGGAGAAGCTGTCCGAAGACGAACGAGTCTCAAACCTACGGTCCGGTTCGACTCTAACGTCCCAAATCTTTCCATCCACTCGAAACATAGAGTGAGTCAAACTGACTGTATAAACTGCCCAAACAACCAACCGCAGCGAGGCATGGATATCACGCCAAGCCATGCACGCGGCAAAGAAGGCACGGGTGGATCATATTGTCTCGCCAGCGGGAAATCTGGCAACCAAAAAGTCACCCGGACATTCTACACTCAAGCAATTCTCCAAACAACAACGATTTGCCACGGGAGGGACATCAATGATGGTTGACAATCTAATATGCCGTAAAGTCCAACGATTCTGGCCAGAAGAAGGCGGTTGGTTTGACGCCATCATCACTGACTATCGTCCAACCACTCAAGAGCACTGCCTTACATATGAGATAAACACAGAGTCGGAGACATTTGAGTGGGTATGTTGCACTTCGGACACTCTCATTTTTTTGCGAACTTGCCACCCCATGTTTGCAAATAAATTCCGTGTTCAACTCTGACCTACCACTTACTGTAATGAGTTCACTCAAAACTCTCAACCACATCGACAGGCAAACCTGACTGCTTTCAACGCCAAAGAGTTCAAGATACTCGAAGAACGCGTGGCTATTGAGGACTTGAAGTTTTTTTGCGAAGGCATGAAACCTGGTGCGGAAATGGCTACGCATAACAGCGCACTAGCACAGACACACGCGGCTGTAGGCGGCGTTAACAGTCTCGCGAAGAAGGCATTGAAGACAGCAGATGCGGGTAAGATTTTCGAGGCAAAAGGGACATTGAGCGCGCAGGAGGTTGCACTGAAAGCGCAGCTCGCGGCGCTAGATGACTCGGAGTCAGATGAAGATTGAGGAAACATTGTTGCACAGTCGGCGTGCACGGTTGATGCAGGTTTTGAACACAAAATCCGTACCCATCTGAGCATGCGGAACCATCAAATACAGGGAACTGACTGGTCTAGTCTATCTTTAAGACCATTGGTTCACTTGTGCACTGCCTTGATTCATTTTTTCTCATTGCAAACAGAACCCCCCATTCCTCGCCCTGTACTGTACCATCGCGCCAAAATCTCGACGGGGACGCCAACAGCATACCCGAGTAGAACAAGCTGATTCATTGCTGTCGTTCTCAGAAAACCCAATGTGTTCCACCTTCGCACACTTGTTGTGACGGATGATTTCATAAGCACGGGTGCACTCTTCCGTCGAAGTCGCCGAACTAGCTCATAGTCCTCTAAAAATGGCATCGGTGGGAAACCGCCTACGGCTTCGAAGGTTGATTTACGCACAACGAGGCACTGGTCACCGTAAGGAAAGTGGAAAAGGGAAGCACGAAGGTTCACTAGAAATTCAAGGATTCCAAAACGGATGCGAGCGAGTGTTGGTACGGAGACAGCAGCATCACCGTCACCAAGACGAAACCTAAACGCGCCCCACTCTGCGCTGCATTCGCCTCCGCCTCGCTCAGTGAACCGAGCCCAGACGTCATTCTTAAAAGATGGGGGTAACGTCGAGTCCGCGTGAAGGAACAGAAGGACCTCTCCCGTGGCCGCGTTCGCGCCAACGTTGCACTGCGTCGCTCTGCCCCGTGCTGACGCAAGAACACGAGCTCCCGCGCGTTTCGCCTCTAGCGCGGTGTCATCTTCGCTGCCGCCGTCCACGACAATGACCTCGACGGCACACCCTGAACCCATTTCCTTCTGCGATTCTGTCGTTCCTCCGAGACGTGTCGCACTCTCAACCGCTCCGCGCACACGTTTGGATTCGTTTAGCGCGGGAACGACTACGGAAATGCGGGGTGGCGGGGTGGACATTATGGACTAAGTGAGGGTGGACGATGTTACTCGGCTGCCTACTGTTAGTTACTAGCTAGGGCAGTCCTGCCGAGGAAGTAATCAATACGGGATCACAACCACCACTTCGCAGACGAGGAAAACGCGAGCAAGTGGTGGTGGCCTCTGTGCAACAACGCAACTTGCCAACGAAGCTAGATACGAAAGTACTCCGGAAAGTCTCCGGAAGTACTTCCGGAAGTACGTGTGTGTGTATCTGATTACAAAAAGACTGAGGGTTTAGGAAGTACGTGCACTGTACGTGTACGTGTACGTGTAGTCGTGTACGTGTACAACGCGTTATGTGCGTGAGTCGTACGTGTAAAGTGCCTAAATTGCCAGTGTTTAGGAAACCCCTTGGATTCGGACGACCCCATTGGGTGTCCCGAGTTTTGTTTGACGCGTCTTTGTTCGACTTGGCACTGGCTTTTCCTGGGTTCTTTTGAAGGTAAAGTGAAATATCCTCCACGGTGAACAAGGGGGGTGCGGCGCGCGCGACCGCGTCCCAAGGATTTTCTTGAGCGGGTGCGGAAGCGGGTGCGGAAGTGGGTGCGGGTGGAGGAGCGGATTGCTCAACCTCCTCATTTTCATCTCCACCTTCGAAGCCACCAAAGATCTCAGAGTTGTCGGGGATACCCATACCCCCCTCTTGCTGCCTTTGGACTTCCTGATAATACGGTAGGTGCAGACCAAGAAGGGATAACCCCATTCGTCTGCGGATGTCGTTGATGGTCTCGATTGTTATTTTGTATGTAGCCAGGGACTCCTTGTGGGGGATCGAACCAGCCTTAATTCTTCGGAGGATCTTGTTCCTGTTTTCTTCAAACACATATTTAGGGTCTTGACGGTATTTCTCAATGTAGGCGTTTTGTTTTTTTGTTTTTTCTTGTTGCGCGCGGGTTTTAGCTCTCACCATACTGGGTATTTACAGTATATTTTTATTTAACGCCAAATCCTTAAGCCACTTAGGTTTTAAACATCTCTAAAAACTCGTCACTTGCATCCTTGGTCTTGAAGATCACGAGACAATCGAAGTGGACACGTCCAAGCTTCAGCGCCAGTCGGTTGCTAAAAGGGAAGGACGAGTGCTCCACAAAAGCGACGTAGTACTTGTCTTGATTGATTCGCCACTCCTGGGATGTTTCTTTTACTTTCATCGTTTCGGCTCGAATCCCATTAGCACATTCGGCGACGAGTTCGTCCATACTCGTCTTTGATTTCCAGAACTCTAGTGAGCCATTGCAACAAGTATCAAATTCTGATTTGTAGAGCGCAGCGTAGTTATGCTTCATGTTGGCTTTGAGTTTGCGCTTGATTTTGGATAACGCTTGGTCGCGTCCGCAGGAAGGAGAGTTGCTTACTTCGGGAGAAAACCTGACGATAGTATTTACTCTCACCATTATGGTACACTTTACGTGTACGTGTACGTGTAGTTGTACTGTACAAGCTAGAATATTCTGGAAGTATTTTCCGATGTACATATCCGTATTTCCAAAAAAATCAATGTCTCGCGCTGTAATCTCGGATTCGTAGCTTTTATGTACAAAATCTCGTGTATGCAAATCAGTCTCACTCAAAAAAAATATGTACACGGTTCATCGGCTTGTATTCTATGAACGAAGATAAAATATTACGGAAGTATGATACTTTCGTACGTACTTTCGTACTTTATTTCGAAAGTACTTTCGTACGAAAGTACGAAAGTACTTTCGTACGAAGGTACGTGTACACGTACAACTACTGTACTAATAATAATAAACATACAGTACAACTATTATCTATTTTCGGAAGTATGATACCAAGTACATGTACAGTACGTGTACGTACATGTACAACTACAATACATTGACTTTTATTCGGAAGTACGAAAGTACTACTCTATCTAACTATCTATCCAGTCTGTATCCAATGTACACGTACGGAAGACTTTATGGAAATATTACCTTGCTTACTGTACACGTGTACACGTGTACGAAGGTATGATAGGGCATTGACAAAGAAGACAAAGGTCTACGCAGACCAGAAAGCAGTTTTTCACCCGCATCTATATCGGCAGATCTGCCGATATAGACCCGATCAAAGCGATCGGGGATTTTCAAACCAAAACTTTGAAAGCGTATTTTCATCGCAGTAGCCGATCAAATGCTTAACGCGGTTGAAAACCCGCATTCTGCTCTGCGTAAGTGTAGGTAGATTTCGATAAATAAATATTTTTAATTGTATTCGTGACTGCTTCCCATACGCATCGTGCGCAATATATATTTCTGAGATAGGAATATTTTTCACGCGCGCTCGCGACGAAATGGAGCGCGGAAACGCGCAATCGCGGTGGCGGAATCGCTTTGTCATACTTCCGAAGTACGGAAGTATATTTCCGTACTTTCGTACATAGCTACATACATACTGAACGTACAACTATACTGTATGATACTTCTGGAAGTACTTTCGTACTAGCTATCATAGCTAGCTAGTGTACATTTATTTTATTATCCTGCCTTCGTACACGCGCGTTACGTGTACTGTGCGTATACGTACAACGTTGTACACGTACTGTAGCCGGGTATCGGATACACGTGCGGAAACAGTATCTTCGTTCGTAGATAGGGCTACGAGTACACGTGTACAACGTTCCCCACGTTGGAGCACTTCACCACGTTGTAGTGTACGTGTACTCGTGGTGAAGTGCGGCTGGCACGGACCGGCACTTTTCAGCTGCTGGAACCAACAAGTTTCTCTTTCATAAAATGACCTCGGATGTTGAAAGAGTCCGAGTCGCGCTAATGATGTCGGCGGGTGTGACCACCGCCGCTGTACTCGTGCTATCGAGCAAGACCGTGCGCGGAGCGATCGCGGGCACACTTAAGGTACTTCTGACGCGTGCCATCTTCTTCCTGCACCTTCCCTTCTCCAGCAAGGCGTTCCACACATTCAATTCAATTTATATGATCCCGCATGTTAATCGTCATATAGATGACTGGCATCCGCGACGTGCACGCAATTTAGCTCGAGGAACGCAAGACAACGAAGCAAATAACTGACGCCGTGTTTTTTTACCTTCTTGAATAGAGTGTCGCTTCAACTATTCAGCCCACAGAACTGATAGAGGCATTTGATAAGTCCGACACACCTGTGATTAACACGAAGATGACGAACATATCATCAGTACAGTCGCAGGCGAGTGAACCTTTGAATACTGGTATTCCGCATGATATTGCTCCTAAGAACATGACCACGACCGGTACTCTCGGGGTCCGTGGGGACGACCCTGATGAAGAACTTTCTGCACTTGAGAGGTTTTGCACAGATGTCACTGAAGAAGCTAAACAAGGTGTTCTTGATCCGCTCGTCGGCCGTGACGATGAGGTCCGTCGGCTCGTCCACATACTTTGTCGGCGAACGAAAAACAATCCGATCCTGCTAGGTCGACCAGGTGTCGGTAAGACCGCTATCGTTGAAGGCCTGGCGCAGCGAATCGTTGCCGGTGACGTTCCAACGTCTCTTCTCGGTGCACGTCTCCTTGAACTTGATCTCGGCGCTGTCGGCGCAGGATGTCAGATGCCAGGCGAGTTCGAAGAACGACTTTCTATCGTTGTGTCTGAGGTCGTTGAGGCTTCACAAAAGGGGGGGATAATTATGTTTATTGATGATATCCACAACCTGTGCCCCCCCCCCCCTGGGGGTAACAACGGAGCGGCTATACTGAAACCAGCACTTGGACGTGGATTATTGAAGTGTATTGGTGCGTCAACAGTCGAGAAGTTCAAGAAGTCGATAGAACAAGATGCTGCCCTTGAGCGTCGCTTTCAACAAGTCCCTGTCGCAGAACCTGACATCGCGCAAACTGTGTCTGTTCTCCGTGGACTGCGACCACGATATGAGACGCATCATTCTATCAAAATACACGAATCTGCAGTGGTTGCCGCTGCGAAGCTTGCCTCGCGCTATGTGCAAGGTCGTTGCCTTCCCGACAAAGCTATTGACCTTCTCGATGAAGCGGCAGCTGCTGTTCGCATGCAAAAGTCCCTCAAGCCTGAAGATCTCGATGTAGTTGATCGTAAAATGAGCCAGCTTTGTAAGGAACGCGATCAGATTAAAGCAAGACTCATTGAGGATATGCACAAGCATGGTTCAGGCGGCAAAATGGCAGCATCATGCTTGCATGAGCTAAATGAGGAGCTTGTCAGGGAACGCACCAAACAGCAGAAATTGCTCAGAGACTTGGAAAAGGAAAAAAAGGCAAGTCGTGAGTACAAACGAGCGACAGCGGAACTTTCTTTTAGCGAGCGCCGCCTAGTAAATGCTCACGAGAAGCAGCGTCAGGCTGCCGATAACGTGAAGAAGGTAACAGTGGCATTGCAGCGGGCCCAGGATACAGACAATCAGGCAGAAGTTTTAGAGGCAAAAGCTGCAGCTACTCGGGCTGAGCAAGATGCTAAGCTTGCTGACAAGGAGACACTTCACCTTTCGGAGATAATTGCCAGGGCCAAGGTGGAATGCACTAAAGCAGAAGAGGAGATCATGAGTATCAGCGAAGGAAATGGGCTCATGACGAAAGACGAGGTTACAGATGTTGACATCGCTACGGTTGTAAGCCGCTGGACTGGCGTCCCAGTAGCAAAGCTTGTTGCATCAGAGAAAGCCAAATTACTTCAATTAGACGCAGAGCTTCACCAGCGCGTCATAGGGCAGGATCATGCCGTGACCTCGGTCGCGGAGGCTGTCCAGCGATCTCGGGCTGACTTGTCTGATCCGAATGGTCCTGTGGCCTCTTTTATGTTCCTTGGTCCCACCGGCGTGGGCAAGACAGAACTTGCCAAGGCACTTGCCAACTATCTTTTCAATAGCGATAACGCACTTATCCGCCTGGATATGTCTGAGTACATGGAAAAACACTCTGTAGCCCGTCTCATTGGTGCCCCACCAGGTTACATCGGCTATGATGAGGGCGGTATGCTCACAGATGCTGTGCGTCAGAAGCCCTATTCAATAGTCTTGTTTGACGAGATTGAGAAGGCGCACGTAGATGTATTCAACGTTCTACTGCAACTGCTTGATGAGGGTCACGTGACAGATACCCAAGGCCGGACTGTGTCCTTCCGCAACTGTCTCATTATTATGACTTCAAACCTTGGCAGCGATGAAATAGCATTTGGTGATAGAGGCAGGCGTGGTCGCCGTGGACCCGGTGAGATGAAAGATAAAGTAATGGCTCACGTCCGCGCACATTTTCGCCCTGAATTCATTAATAGGCTTGACGAGTTCATCGTTTTTGAACCGCTTTCGCATTCGCAGATAATGGAAATAGTTCAGTTGCAGTGTAACAAGTTAGTGGAGCGTGTTGAAGGTCAGCGCATGAAACTGGATTTGCAACCAAGTGCGATTGATTACCTTGCACGCAAAGGATTTGATCCTACGTATGGCGCCCGTCCTGTCAAGCGCGCCATTCAGTCTGAACTCATACAGAACATGGCAAACAAATTATTGCGAGGTATTTTTCAAGAAGATGACACCATTGTTGTGTCTGCAGATAAAGATGGTCTTGCACTTACGACAGGACCAAAGATCGTGCGCGATGTGCCAGTGTTACTTGATGATGCAACCTACTAGATGGTAGACGAAACGTGATAACTGAAGAAGCACACACATTTTTCAGCTGGAATATTCGCTGATAGGTGGTATTGTATTTTTTGAAGTTTACGCAGAGAACTATAGAGCACAGAGAACTAAGCTCTTAAGACAAATTCTATTGTTCATATGAATGAAAGATCTACATATTTAGACCATGGAAATATATTTACCTTCGTAGTGCATCGCGTTTTTGCCAAGTATCCACAAAGCTAAGTACTTGCAGGCAAACCAGCCATAAAACAATGGATAGGTATTTCAGCCAGTTGCTGTACTTAGAATTCCGAAACAAATCCACTGAACCTTTCGAACTATTTAGGTTAATGAGCAGCTTGTTTCCAAGCAAATGATGTGGTTAACAAAAGCGCGCACTGTAAAACATGTGTTCTACAGGAACCACAATGTGAGCAGCCCCTAGAAGTACTAGTTCGCAAGGCGGAGAGAACGTTACTGAAACCACGTTCTCGTACGAGTAGTCTGAACCTAAACTTTTACCTTCACTTGTTCACTGGAATATTAACTGAAAGCAGTCCTCTCTGCTTTGCTTCTACCCATAGCTGTGGATTTAATCTCGAAGCAGATTCCAGCCAATGGACAGTCGCGTGTACTTCTTCTGCTGATTTCACACCTACAGCGACCTTCTCGACGATAGCTGGCAGCAGAGCAAACGCGATAGCAACAGCAGGTAGCGGAGCTCCAAAAGTATCTGCCAAATCACTCCAAAGCTCACGCCGTCTTATAATTTCGGGTGATGCAACGTCATACTTATATGTTGATCCCCCAACAAGGATTCCACTCGCAAAAATCCCGGCGACGTGGACCTTGATATCCCTACGCTGACACTCCAGCAAAACTTCAAACCCGTCCTGGTCCAGTAAGTTCCACGCACCAGCGAGCATAATAGAATCAAAAGTGCCTCTGGGCTTACCACGTATCATCCGCATCGTATAGGCTGGATCATTCATACCTAGGCTCACGTTTTTAATGACTCCACTTTCGCGTAAACGCAGCTAAGCGTAGGGTCCCGAAATTCTCAACGAAGAAATAAAAAATCTGCACTTGTGTGTTTCGCAACATAGCTGACGATTTGAAGAAGTTATCGTCCGCACCAGCTCATCAATAGCACCGCCGCTTGCCATGGCATGGATAAATGACGTCTCATCTTCAACATCATGCACTCTGAGCCCATGTACTGCTGCAGTCCCGAGTCGCCTGAGGCTGTCTTCGTGAGAGCAACTCACTCCTAAGCTGCTGTAGTCAAGCACAGGGACGACGCCAACAGGGGTATTCGGGAATATACAGCCAACATTTCCCTGTATGTTGCTATGCTCAATTCTAGGTCTGTCCTGGACTGCAACCTCGGCAACAGACTTAATAACGCGACCAACCTGTACTGAAAAGCATCTCACTATGGTATGAACGGATGTAAACGTTGCAAAAATGGTGAGCAGACGACACAACGAAAAGAAGGAATTGATGTGAAGAACAGACTATGTCAGTTATTCGTCACCTTACTCCATATTCGTATTGAACTGTGGGAACCGTACATTGCTACTGCTCGACCAAGTCGAGTTTCGGAAAGCCCGAGACCGTAATGCGGTGCAGTATCAAGATCCAAAAAACCGAGGTCGAGAGCAGTTCGGATGGTTTGATAGGCCTCATGTTCGGGTATGGTTCTATAGATTCCAGCTAGCGGTGAGCAACCGAGGATCAGATGGCGACTCACCTGAAATCTTTCGTTTCGTAGAGAAAGTTCATCCATAGCTCGAGAAGTTATGAAAATCTATCTGTAAATCTTGACAGACGTATACAACAGCATATATGACCCTGCGTCGCAACTTCGGATGACCTTTCGAGCAGAGTTTGTTTTATTTATAAGGATGACGCGTGTCGGCGTTCTAGCTCTTCGTTCGACGTACGGAAGTACTTCCGGAAATAAGATACTTCCGTTCGGGTCGATCAGCGCTTCCGGCGCTTCGGCCGTCGGTCGGTTGGGGGAAGTGCGGGTCGGGTGATGTCTTGATCGGGACACTGGTTTGAAACTCATAGGTCACGAACGGTGCCTCCGCGTCGTCGCCCGGCGTGCCGTCGAGGTTCGTCGGATAGAGTCGTCCCACGCCTCCCCGCTCGCGCGCCCGCGCGCGCCCGCGTGCGCCCGCGCGCGCCCGCGCGCGCCGCGCGCGCAATGGGCGCGTCGCCCAAGCGTGAAGAGGCACGACGCGTTGAGTTGCGAACCCACACTCGAAACAACGACTCCGGTGAAACACGCGAGATCTGAAAGCGCGCGCCCGATCAAAGTTAGGGCGGCTTTTATGAAAGCCTGTTGGCAGGCCGATTTACCTCTATCGGTATACTGTACAACGTTGTAGTCTATTTAGTCTAATAAACAACTTAGGCTATGATAATATCCTTGTCTAAAATAACTTACATATCCTACTACGAAGGTACTTTCGTACGAAGGTAGCTACGAAGGTAAGGTAGCTAGCTAGTCTAGCTAGCTAGCTACCTTGTAGCTACCTTCGAAGGTACCTTCGGGAGTCCTTCGGGTAGCTAGCTAGCTAGCTACCCGAAGGAGCTAGCTAGCTAGCTAGTCTAGCTACGAGAGACTACACGTACTATAAAAATATTTATGTCTGACACTACACGTACACACGCGTTGGCTACAAGTGTGAGTGTAAAATATGGCTAGTGTGTATCTATCTATGGCTATTTCAGTGCTATTACCATGATAGACTATGATAGTCTACGACGCTACACGTAGCACTCACGCAGTAACAATGGGCTTGTATCATAGTCTAGAGCTCTAGACTATGAAGGTACGGAAGTACGAAAGTACCTCCGAAGGTACGGAAGTACGGAAGTACGAAAGTACAAAGTACGAAAGTACCTCCGAAGGTACACGTGTACTTCCGTACGTGTACACGCACGCTTATTATTGTGGTGTCAAGTAGCGTAAAGTGGCGTTAAAAGCCCCATAACTCGATATTAATTTAAATGCTGTATTATGATTGGCACACGTACTTCATGGCCCTACGAAGGAATGATATCAGCGTTTGCAAAACTGTATTCGCCATAAAGATAACAACTTACACTACACGTACACGTACGTGTACGTGTACGGAAATAATATGTTGTTTATCGTTAGCCCTCAACGTACGTGTACAGTACGTGTACGTGTACATCTGTAAAACGTTCTAGCCATAAAAAATACGGAAGTGCTTTCGGAAGTACAACGTACACGACTGCACGTACAACGTTGTACCTTCGAAGGTACTTCCGTACCTTCGAACTTCCGGAAGTACTTCGCAAATAGGGCCAGATACTTCCGTACGTGTACGTTGTCCTTCCGAAGTACGAAAGTACGAAAGTACTTCCGTACTTCCGTACGAAGGTACAACGAACGTACTACCGTACTTCCGTACTACGTGTACTGTAAGGAATATGATTATCTCAATGCGCACAACGTGTACAACGTTGTACCTTCGTACAACGTACCTTCGAAGGATTGTGATATTTAGTATGGCTAATACATGTAGTGTGTTGCTGTGTACGTGCACGTGTACAACGTTGTACTTCCGGAAATAGATTTACTTCCGGAAGTATCATAAGTTTTTTTACTTAACAACTTTTTATGTTGTACGGAAGTACGAAAGTACGAAAGTACTTCCGTACCTTCGTACACCTCCCAGTACTACTTTCAGTGACAACTTACGTACAACGTACGCCAAACAAAAAAATTGCCTATTCCGTGTACACGTACAGCTGTATTGTACGTAGCTATGTACTGTACAGTAGCACAGGCCTCCGAAGTATTCCCTGACTGGTGATTGGCTGCCAATCTGCAAATTAGCGACAACTGGCATGTCGGGAACCCTAGTTCAGTCGCTTCGAAAGCGTCACTCTCTCCTGCACTCCTCACTCACAGATTGTAAAATACTATGGCCGCTTTCGCCACTTGCACTCCGTCTCTGAAGGTAAGCATGCACTGTTCATTCAAAGTCTGTTGATTCGGCTCGTCCGCTTCGCGTTCCATTTTCGCGAACTGCAGCTTTCGCGATCGGGAAAATCCCTATCCGTTTCACCAGTCCGTCAAACCTGGCCTTACACAAACGAGTGGTGCACATGTTCTGCGAAAAGAACACGGCGACGTTCGAGATATATTCGCCTGTACCTCATTTGATTCGACTGCTAACAGGTTGATTTTCGCGGCTCAACCACTGGCTTCACGCGTGGCAAATCCGTCAAGGTACGGCGTTTATCCTTTCCAGTTTGTGCCCTTGGACACTGCTCGATTGGCAAGAGAGCTCCGAAATGAATACTTACAAGTATGTTATCTGATATAAGTCGTTTTGTAGGCGGTTGTTGTTACCACTGTCACTGAGGCCAAAGTAAAGGTTGCCATCAACGGTTTCGGACGGATCGGTGCGGTCACCAGACTACGAACACTTGAACTCAATTCTTTCTTGGTGACGTTGCCCTGTTCGTCTCACGATAATGTGATTTAGAAGATGTCTAATGCATTGTTACGAATACTGAAATGGTGTAAATTCCTTCTTTACCTGAAACAGGACGCAACTTTGTCCGATGCTGGATGTCTCGTGGTGCGGACTCTCCTCTTGAGGTGGTGTGCGTGAACCAGTCTGGCGGCGCGAAGCCTGCTGCGCACCTTCTTAAGTACGACTCTATTCTTGGCACCTTTGATGCCGACGTGAAGGTTGTTGATGATGAGACCATTTCCGTCAATGGAAATATTATCAAGGTTGTGTCTGACCGTGACCCCCTCAACCTTCCGTGGAAAGAGATGGGCATCGACATTGTCATCGAAGGCACTGGTGTGTTTCTTGACGGACCTGGTGCTGGCAAACATATTCAGGCTGGTGCCAAGAAGGTTGTCATCACCGCTCCAGCAAAGGGCAATGATATTCCGACATATGTTGTTGGAGTCAATGCGGACACGTATGACCCCTCTGCGAACATCGTTTCTAACGCCTCCTGCACAACAAACTGCCTTGCGCCCTTCGCTAAGGTACTTGATGACAAATTTGGCATTGTCAAGGGCACGATGACCACTTGCCACTCTTACACCGGGGATCAGCGCATCCTGGACGCATCACACCGCGACCTTCGACGCGCCCGCGCTGCTGCCCTCAATATCGTACCCACATCCACTGGTGCGGCGAAGGCGGTTGCTCTTGTGCTCCCTCAACTCAAGGGCAAGCTCAATGGTATTGCGCTCCGTGTCCCCACCCCGAACGTTTCTATTGTTGACCTTGTCGTCAATGTTGAGAAGAAAGGAGTGACAGCCGAGGAGGTGAATGCTGCTTTTAAGGAGGCCTCTGAAGGTCCCATGAAGGGCATTCTTGCTATCACTGAGACTCCTCTCGTCTCAGTTGACTTCCGGTGCTCTGATGTGTCTACCACTATTGACGCGGCGCTCACTATGGTGATGGGCGACGACATGGTCAAGGTGGTCGCGTGGTATGATAACGAGTGGGGCTACACCCAGCGCGTGGTTGACCTCACCCACATTGTTGCTGCCGGTCTCATCGAGGGAGGCGAAGTCACTGTTGGTGATCCAATGGATGCTTTCTGCGCTGACGACCCCTCTGCTGAGGAGTGCAAAGTTTTCGATTAAGTCCTGCACTACATGGGCGTGTGAAGTTGAGGAGCCAGAGAGCAAGGCCATGTACTAAATGAAATGCTGTGTGCCCAAGCAACCTAGCTTCACGGCAACTTTTTACAACTTTTGAATCCACAAGCACAATCTACAGCACCTATTCTTGTGAAACGCCTGACCATCTTATGAATGAGGAGCGTGCACAAAGCCCTCCAAAGAAATCCTTTTGGGGAGGGATCAGGCTATCTCCACCTGCCTCATGGTGAATACCAAAGTTTTCACTCTGTGCCTGACACAATATGGTCGGAAATCTTCCACTCATAAAAATATTTCTCAAAAATATTCCTTGCACTCGCCTCGCGAAGCCAATTTGCAGCCCAATACATCGCCTTTTAGCCGATGTGAATTGCCGAAGGGCTGATACCGCAAGGGCTTTCCTCGTGAAACTCTGTCGCCACCACTTCAATATATTTTGAAAGCTCCTTCTATACTATGTTATGTTCATTTTCCAGGCAACTAGTGATTCGACTGATACAACATGCTCCACTCAGAGGGTACTGACTTACAGAGATCAAGTCATCAATGTAAATAGAGTCTATCGACCCGTGGCTCATAGCCCCTAACGTAAACACAACTGGCACTTTTTCTGGCAAAGTTTTAACGTATTGTCTAAGGTCACTGACATATGGAGCGCTGAAAGAGAGCCCCACTCTCTTAGCACCAGCAGGAAAGTATTGGTAAACCGGCGATTTGACCACCTTGATTAACTTCTCAGGGCCATTCGTTGTGCGTATGGAGAGTTTCTGGAGGAGCTGAACCATGAGTCCACAAAATCGCTTAAAAGTACGCGGGATGCGGGTGTTCGGGCTGACCTTGAAAAGTACTTTATTGTTCGTGTGGACGTATACTTCATTTATATGACCGGCCTTGTTAAGGGGACTATCAAGGATCGCGAGAAGCTCCTGGTGGACAATATCAGGGCGATAGCTCGCCGGATCCCTACCGTTGCGGCGAAGAAAGTTTGCGTGGTCGTCACAGTTGAGTAGTTGGTATCCTTTTCCTATCTTTGCTGTTTC
The DNA here is from genome assembly GCF_000151265.4 of Micromonas pusilla CCMP1545. Taxonomy (NCBI): domain Eukaryota; kingdom Viridiplantae; phylum Chlorophyta; class Mamiellophyceae; order Mamiellales; family Mamiellaceae; genus Micromonas; species Micromonas pusilla. The sequence goes on from NW_003315883.1 coordinate 2,016,911, forward strand.
CAGAGAAGCCTTCTCAAGGACGAATACGAACCTTCCTTCAGCTGCGGAGTTGTCGACATCAGCTATCGGCGGATTCATCGTAGCAACGATCTTTTGTTATTCGGGGGAGACCTTGTAGTGTGTGTGTGTTATTTCAAGTCTCCGTGACGTGCAGCCCTAGAAATCTGCTAGTGTGTTTTCACTACGTGTACAAGACATGTTTTCTCGAAGTATTTGTTGCCTTCGTGTCTGCTGACTGCGCCGCGAAGGTACTGTACGAAAGTACAATGTACTTTCGTACGAAAGTACTTTCGTACGAAAGTACGAAAGTACAAATGTAGTACGGAAATAGATACTTCCATATGAAGGTAATAAGTTGCTTACGAAGGTACCTTCGAAGATAGATATCTATACTTTCGTACTTTCGTACGAAGGTACGAAAGTGTCCATACTTTCGTACGAAAGTACTTTCGAAAGTACTTTCGTATCATACTTCCGGAAGTACTTCCGTACTACCGTACCTTCGTAGATAGTTGTACTACAACTTAGACTACAACGTTAGTTGTGTCAACGAAGGGCATATGATATACTTTCGTTCCGGAAGTACGAAGGTAATAAGTTGTCTATTGTACACGTACGTGTACGTGTACACGTGTACGTGTACAGTACCTCCGGATATTTCCGGAAATACTTTCGAAAGTACGAAAGTACGAAGGTACCTTCGAAGGTACTTTCGTACTTTCGTACAAGATATCATACTTCCGGAAGTACACGTACAGTGTAGTGTACTGTACAGTACACGTACGTGTAGCCTAGCTAGCTAGCCCTAGATGTATTAAATTAGTAGCCCTTGATTGTAGATAGCTAGCTAGGGCTAGATAGCTAGCTAGTAGTACTTTCGTACGAAGGTATTCAGGTATCCACTACCTTCGAAGGTAGTGGCTAATATCAGCGAGAGGATATGAGCTTAGAGAGGATATTAAGAGGATGGCGTATGAGCAAAAAGTCAGAGCATAGTACGTTTTAAGGTACTGTAGTCCTCTACGTAATTCGAAAAAAACCAGCAAAAAAACGTACTCGTGTCAAAAACCAGGTACAAAAGTGTACGCGCGAACACCCGCGCGCGAAACCTATCTTCTCCGCGCGCGATGCACGTCTGCGCGCGAAACTTTGCGTGATGACAGTTCTAGGGCATGCGCACAATGTCAAGCCGGGGTTTTTCGAATTTCGCGCGAGTCGCGAAGAAATCGCAGAACTTGCCCGAAATCGCGATTCGCGACGATCGCGTACCCCTCTCGCGGCAGAGAGCATGAACGCGAAATCCCCGGCTTGGCAAGTTCGGCATTGAAGCCCGGAACGCGATGGTGCACAAGAAAATCCGTTTAGATCTCATTCGAGGAAGGAAATAGGTTTCGCGTCGAGGATCAGCTCTTTAAGAATTTGCTTCATCGTGCCACAACGCCTGGACGGGCTGTAATATGATAGATACATCCGTACTTCCGTATCAAGGTACATTACGTGTACTTCCGTCCGTATCTATTTCCGTACCTGTACGTTGTAGTTGTACACGTACGTGTACAGTAGGCCCTCCATAACGACGTGCTTCGGGAAGTACGGAATTAGTACGTGTACGGCATAGGGCTACAGTAGCCCTAGCTAGTGGCTATCAGCGAAAGGATATGAGCTTTTTATAGAAGATAAAAGGATGAGCGTACGTGTACGTGTACTGTATGACAAAATTGTCAGAGCGTAGTACGTTTTTAAAAGGACGAGCTCATCCTTTTAACTGCCGCGCCGCGCGAGGACAGTCAGAGAGGCGCGCGCCGCGGTTGCGGCCGGAGCGTCAAAGCAAATATCGGCTAGACAGTGTAACCGATCTGTCCGGCGGCGAGTTTTATACACCTGGGGCGCTGAATCAGGCTGTACCGGCGCACAGATCCGTCGTTTGCAAAACAGACTCGGCGTTACGAAACATTTGCCGTCTCCTGAGCTCGCGCACGCGACCCCGGAACTTCGTAAAGACAGTTCCAAACGTGATAAAACTTCATGAGTATATCCCATGAACACATGCGCACTTATTCAAATATCGCACAGCGTAAAAAAAACACGATCGCTTGCGTCGGCAGTCGAACTCCGCGGGTCGAGGCTGTAGCTGCGAAAAAAAAATGCTCTTTTACAAATCGACACGATCGCGCCAGTCTATGCTTTGCTCATGCGATTCAGACACGAACGCGATCGATCCGCGCGCCTCGAGGGTGATGTCATCTAACATGCCGTGCAGTTACAGAGCCAAAAACGGCGTCTGCGCGATGTTATAGCACACCGCGCGCTCATCCTCTTAATATCCTCTCTAAGCTACTTTCGAAAGTACGAAAGTACCTTCGAAGGTAGTTCTAAGCTCATATCCTCTCGCTGATAGCCACTATCCTATCTAGTGTACGTGTACACTGTACAGTATCTATGTTGTACACGTATACGTGTACATTACGCGTACTTGTAGTCTATGTATCATATGGACTCATCAGTTGTATTCTTTTTTGTATGACATGATATCATAGCCCTACGTGTACGTTGTAGTCTATGGATAGGAGATCTAGCTAGGTGATAGGATCCTCTAGCTAGCTAGCTAGGTAACATAAATAGAATAATAATATTATTAATAATAATAAAATATGATAACAATAAAGGGCTATTATAATATAGAAGTAGTATGGATTCCGTAATCCGTGCGATAATATCTACTGTACGTTGTACATGTATCATAGTTATCTACAGTACGGGGCATGAATCATTTTATTTATTATGCTAGGGCTGAATAACTTCGTTGTACGTGTACTGTACGTGTACGTGTACATGCTTGCTTGACTCATAAAATAATACGAAGGTAATAGTGTACGGACGGATGTACTTTCGTACTTCCGGAAGTATTGAAGTACATACGTGTAGAGTATGCACGGAAGTACTTTCGAGAGTAATAACAACTTACTTTCGTACTTCCATAAAGTACTTCCGTGTTTCGTTCCGTCCGTAACCGGTGTACACGTACAACGCGTTACGCTTGTATGTGCAATAACGTGTGGGTTCAGCGACTCACACTGGTCTACAGTACACGTACACCTCGGAACATTTCTTCGAGTTTATCGATCCGTGCGCGTCCCGCGAACGCAGTCGTTTCCGGATAAGCGATGTTAATCGAGAACTTCTCGGTCAAATCGCCGCACGTCACGTACTCGACGAATTTTATAGAGTCTTCTTACACGTGTGCAACTCCAACACTGCTAATCTTTGTTTGAGTCTGCGATTTTTCCGTTTTCGATGTCAAATAGAGGTCCTAGTGACTTCGTTGGACGATCACCACTACCGCAACTTCTCGCAAAGTCTGTTCGCTTCTTGTCACTCTTGTTTCTGTACAGGTACCATGACACGAAGTTGACCTCAGAAGATCTAGGAGCTGGAAAATCTGCTTGGACTGTAGAACCTATCGAAACAAGGTTTCACTTCAAGGTGAACCGCCATGCTCCGAAACTAGGGTGCGTTACGTGCTGTGATCATCGGTATCTTCTTGGATAATCGTCTGAATGGAGAACAAAATAGTAACCCTTTCCTGACACGCACTTGCTGCACAACAGGATCATGCTTGTAGGTTTAGGCGGCAATAACGGAAGTACATTGACCGCTGGAGTCATTGCCAACCGCGAAGGCATCACCTGGAAAACCAAGGAAGGCGTAAGAGTTCCGAACTATTGGGGCTCTCTCACACAGGCAAGTACTTGTCGTGTCGGTGCTATCAACGGACAAGAGGCCTATGTTCCATTTAAGTCTCTTCTTCCCATGGCAGAACCCAACACCATTGTTTTCGACGGTTGGGACATAAGTGATATGAATCTCGCGGACGCCATGGAACGCGCAGCTGTTCTAGACTGGGATCTGCAGAGACAGTTGACTCCTCATATGAAAAAAATCGTTCCGCGCCCAGGAATTTTCGATCCCAAATTTATTGCTGCCAATCAGGAAATACGTGCAAACAACTGTATCAAGGGCACAAAGCAAGAACAGATGGATCAAATTCGGCACGATATTAATGATTTCAAGACAACGAGTGGAGTGGATAAGGTTGTTGTATTATGGACTGCCAACACCGAGCGGTATTCTGAGCTTGTTGTTGGACTCAACGACACGGAAGAGAATTTGCGTCACTCGATTAAGAACGGTGAGCTTGAAGTCTCGCCCTCGACGCTGATGGCGCTAGCTTGCATAGACGAGGGTGTTCCTTTCATCAACGGATCGCCGCAAAACACCTTTGTGCCTGGTGTAGTAGAAGCTGCGGTTCGTCTGAAAAGCCTTATTGGCGGCGACGATTTCAAGTCAGGGCAGACGAAGATGAAGTCTGTGCTAGTTGACTTTCTAGTTGGTGCCGGAATCAAGCCCACATCTATCGTCTCCTACAACCACCTCGGCAACAACGATGGGATGAATTTATCGGCACCCCAGACATTTCGATCGAAGGAAATCTCGAAATCAAATGTTGTTGATGATATGGTGAGCTCTAATAGTATATTGTACAAGCCTGGGGAGCGTCCAGATCACGTTGTGGTTATCAAGTATGTTCCAAACGTTGGAGACAGCAAGCGTGCAATGGATGAATACACCTCTGAGATATTTATGGGCGGGCGCAACACCATTGTGATACACAATACGTGCGAGGATTCTTTATTGGCAGCACCACTCATTCTGGATATGTGCCTGATCGCAGAGCTTTCCACGCGTATTGAGGTGAAATCTGATGGAGAAGAATACCGTAGTCTGCATCCAATTTCGGTACTACTTTCGTATCTCACAAAGGCACCACTCGTGCCAAGTGGTACCCCAGTGGTGAACGCACTCGCCAAGCAGCGAGCCATGCTGGAGAATATATTTCGTGCTTGCATCGGACTCGCACCAGAAAACAATATGCTCTTGGAGCACAAGTGAGAGCCACCTGTTTCCATGGTCCTACGTAGGCGACCAAGATCTATGCATAACTATGGACAATGGGAAACAGTCCAGTTCAGCCGCACATACTACAGGTATATCCCCTCTTGGTCGACTATGCGTGTCTTGCACGGCTTCGTATCTAATAAGAACATACCAAGTAGAAAGCTCTGTGTCATGTAATGTAAGTAATTTTCGTGCTCCTTTTATGAATAACACGTGTACACGTATACCTTCGTACTGAGCTGTACATGTGAGGTACCTTCGTAGCCCTACAAGTAATGTTTGTTTATATTACGAAGGTACCTTCGAAGGTAGATCGTTGTACATTGCATGTACTTCCAGTCGGCACCAAGCTCCATAGCACCCAACCCACCACAAGGATCCCAGCCAGAAGAACAACGTTGTACTTCCGGAAGTCTATTTCCCGCCGGAAATAGATACAGTACACGTAGTTATTTTATTAAAACTGGTATGGACGGGACTTGTACCCTCGAAGATAGATACACACTGTACACGTACAGTATGAATAAGTAAGGAAAATACTGTAGGGCCTATTAAAAATAAGTTGCGAATTGTTTACGAAGGTAAATTTTATTATTATAAATGTATGTACGTGCGTGAATATGTGTATTACTTTTTATTATTATTATTATTATTATTATTATTATTATTATTATTATTATTAATATTAATATTATTATTATTATTATTATTATTATTATTATTATTATTATTATTAAATTATGAGTTGTTATGATATTATCGTATTCATATCACACACTTTCGACTCTCTCACGCATGCTTCGTATATAAATATGTAAAATTGGCTACGAAGGTATCACTTATGTAGCCCAGCCAGTCGTAGCCCTACATAATACGGAGGTACTACGTATGATACAGAAGTACACACGCTATTAGATACGTACAGACTTCGAAGGTAAGTTGATGCTACCGTCCGGAACGAAGTACGGAAGTACGGAAGTACTTCCGGAAATAGATACTTTCGTACTTCCGTACAACTACAACGTGTACACGTACTTCCGTACAAAATATCATTTATCTACAATAATGTTTACGTTGTTATTTTTCGAAAGTACGAAAGTACGTGGCTACGTACTACCTTCTTCGTACATAGCTACTTAGCTAGTGTGTAATATCATAGTCGTGTAACTGTCGTGTACACGTACACGAGTCGTACACGTACATACTACATACCTTCAGAAGATATTTAAACTATCTATCTCTACGTGTACGTTGTACTGTAGATAGATAGATGAGTGATAGATGTATGTCTATCTCTATCTCTATCTCTACAACGTTCGTTGTACGTTGTAGTGCTAGAATACCTTCGTACTAATGTACACGTACTGTAGGAAATCCAATGCGAGAAGGGACCTGGGGACGGGTAACTGAAAACGTTTTCACACTGCCCGAAAAAAAATGCATCTCCGAACGCGACCTCGCTGCCAGAACTGCCCACTGGAAACGCGACAGAACGGATCCAGCCTCTGACTAAAGAGCTAAGGAATGACGTGACCGAAACGTGACTCTTTGTCCATGCGTAGCCTGGAGAGGGGCCCAAATTCCAATACAAGCTATTTGGGGCAAAAAAAAATTACACAGCAATTCTTTTGGTTCGTTCCTGCGAAGTGTAGGATGCCGGCTACTGGCTGGAGGGTGACTTCTTATTCGTGAAGGAAGGAGAGGGCGAATATGATGTGCGTGGGTACGACGAGAACGAAGGCGTCGTGGAGGAACTCAATTTGGGCGTCGCGATCGTGTAGTTTATCACTCGTGCGACGGACGATAGTGAGCAGATTTCTAGGGCTGCACTTCACGGAAACATATATATTAATAATTAACACACACACAGGTAGCCCACACACAGGTAGCCCTCAACAGTTGTCGCGCTCGGGACAAAAGACGAGCTCGCAGCACGAGTGCTCGCTAATTTCGTCGCGACGCGCATTTCTAAGGCGCACGATGTCAGTCGTGATATCCCGCGCGTCCATCGTGCTTCCCTGCGCGCACGTCCACGCTACAGGTGCGGCGGTTTGTCCTACTCAGCATCGTTGTTCTCCCGAACGAATTGTCGGTGTTCGGCGCCGAGTCACGCGCTCTCGTGTGTACGCGCTCGCAGACCAAGACAGCCACAACGATAGCTCAGATGCGGTTGAGATCAGAGGCGATTGGAGGGCGTTCCGGTGCGTCTTGGACCGACACCATCCCCCCACCACTCCGGGGCGGGTAAACAGTTTACTTCAGACGACTGACCAAGCCACGTGCTTCCCCTCGTTCCCGAATCGCACGCGCGCAGAGCGTCTCTCGTAAAACAAGAACGTGATCCCGAAATCTCGAATGAGCTGGCACATCCCCAATATAATCACGTCGTCTTGACCGTCCAAGATGCGAAAGCGTCTGAAGGAGAGTCAGCGTCAGGCACTGTGGGCGGTTGGGCGCACGCGCTACAGACCCCGGAGACCGGCTGCCTCCTCGTCGCGCATGAGAAAACGTCAGACTGGTGGAAACACACTGTCGTTCTAGTATTGCACCACGATGATGAGAAAGGCTCGATAGGGATAATTTTAAACCGCCACACGAGCCGACCGCTGTCTGTCATTGTCCCGGAGCTAGACTGCGAGCAGAATGCAGTGCTGTTGGCCTGCAAGGTTGGCATCGGCGGTCCCATGGGGACGGAACGGAACGCGCGCTGCCTCGTCGCACTAAGCAGAATATATATCCCAGGTGTTACCACAGAGGTCGTTCCCGGGTTGTGGCACGTCAGCAACTTCGAGGCTGTGAAGGAGACGCACGCCGCATCACTTCTCCTTTTCGTGGGGTACTGCGGGTGGACGCCAGGGCAGCTCAAGAATGAAGTGGATGCAGGGGCGTGGTATCTCGGCGTCGCGAGCGCGGATACCACGCTGAATCTCGCTTCGTCGCGGATAAGAGGAGTTGCGGAGCCGGGAACGGACGCAGCGGCGGTCCTGTTGGACGGCGCAAGCAGTACCGCCTCGTCGCTGCATGATTTGTCCGACAACAACTTGTCGCTGCCAGGGAGCGATCTTATGGGTGAGGCAGCATGGGAGACGGTGAAGTGCATGATCACTTGAGCAACGCTCGTAGGTTCGTGACAAACGAACATATCTCCCATCGCCCATTCCTTTGCGTACATTGAGGTTCGAACAAGATAATCATACAAATTTGGTAGTTTTGGTTAGTTACCATAAAACTAGCCCAGCCTGCTGCCGCCGTCACCTCAACTACAAAACTCAAGGAAACAAGTAACTATCTGCTCAAAATTCTACCACAAAGCACTCGCTTACTTCTTAGGTGAAACTTGGTGTCCAATAACAATCCTGTTACCATAGGGACGACCAAAGGCAAAAGAAGCGGCAGGTATACCGCTATTTTGTACACAGGAGGAAAGTACAGAGTGGAGAAGTTCTCCCTGTGAAAATGTAAATTTGTTGCAGTTTCAGAAAAATGCCTCGCAGCCAATGCTGTAACCTCCATGCGCGGCTGATAGATATCGACATGCATTGTTTCGGCTGCTTCAACAGTAGTAACGGCATAATTCGCTGCTGAACTCCTCAGCGACATAACCGCAGATGATGCACACGACAAATTCTTCAGAAGTTCCGAAAACAACCACTCATCCTTCTCAGAAAAAATGTGTTGAGAAAATGTGGCGCCAGCCTTCCGCGACTTGAACCGCGAAAAAGTGGGCGAACAAGAGCGGATAACGGTGGGCCCCACAATAAAACCGTCAATCGAAGTTGACATGCACAGCGATATATGGCAATGGCCTGAGGTGAAGGGCCAGATGTTATTGATTTCGCCGGTTGTTATCAAAAACGTCTCTTTTAACGTTGTCACGGTCTTTGACAGGGAAGTGATGCAAAAAATACTGTTCGGGACAACCAAAAGGAGATATGAATAAATATTAGTCGCGTTATGGTGCAGAATTGATCTGCATTTCATAAAGTCACCCAAATCATAGGTAGGGGCGTCAGCAAAACGAATATCTTTACCAAAGGCATCATGCGGGGCGCAAGCTCCACTGCACATGCGTGATATGCAAGAGCTTAACAGTCCCAAGTCCACCGACATATCTGCGTCCGTGTTTATGAATTCCGTCGACCACGCTGCTCCGAGACCTTCTCCGTCATCCTCCTGAACGCTTAACGAGGCTGCGTTGACTTGATTGAGCCATTCCAGCGAGCATGTCCTAACATCACTACCTAATTCAGTTTGGAACTTGGCACTCGTCATTTCCCGCGTCAGCGGCGTAATCACCCACGCGGGCGTGCCGAGGCATATCGTGAGAACGATCGTAGATGTACTCATTTTGAGACGTTTGCTCCCGGTTGGCCGACGAAGTCGCATAACAAACCTCGGGCTACATGTGAGCCAATCCCGTTCTGCGTCGGGTGAGAAGCTCATCATAAAGGAAAAAAAACGCGTAGTCATTTCAAGCAAGGAATTAACGTCCTTTAAAAGGTTTAGTGAAAGCACGATAACGAGTGTTGCGGAAACGAAATACTCGCTGTACATAGGGGTTCGTGGAAGTTGTAATAGTAAGGTTGGGCCACTGAGAGGAGCGCCCGAGCGTTGTCTCTCGGACACTTGACGATCCGATTAACGGCCATTGTCAGGGCGCAACCGCACATGACTGGCCGTATTTACCTCCATGGAGCCGAGGGAGCCTCTGGACGAAAGCGCGTTCATTCAGTACAATGTAGCCCTGCATACGTGTACACGTACAGTACACGTAAGTGTACAATTAGCTTTATTGTAGCCCTACAACGCAAGTACCTTGAGTATTAAACGTTGTACACGTACATGTACACTGTAGCCCATGTATAAACGACGTTGACATGGCCGTTCGCAGGGTCGCCTGACACTTGGAAGAGAAAGCCTGGCGCATGCGCGGTCTGGCGAAATTAAACGCTTAGGCCACCAGAACCGGGGAAATCTTCGATTTTAACGGCATTGTGGAGCGTTGCCGATACACGTTACTTCTGCGTCACTTGCAAATCACAAGGTTTCGAGGATGGCAACTATAGTTGGAGTTGGTGTCGGCGTGTTTGTGTTAACGATTTTGATGTACGTCTCTGTGACTCAAGTCCTATTTCTCATTGCTGATAATTTTGCTTCTTATAACGCATCACTGAGGTCCACCATTCACAGGATGATTTCCATTCTCGCTTGTTATCTCGGAGGTGGAAGCCGGTATTCCAAGTAAGAACGTTAGGACTTCAAACGACCTCAACTTCTCTCGCAACTAATCTTCGATGTTCTTCAGTCAAATTTCATTTGGCACGACCACACTCTTTTTGCTCGTTGCCGTGATTTTACTGGTTTCACCACGCGGGGAAAGTAATAAGAGTGTCATCGAAACAGAAATCGAAGTGAGCTACATTTCTCGAGCATATTGCCAACTTGAATTTTGAAAGTTTTAGCTTCTCTCCTGACATCTATTTTATGTACTTGTCAGGGTTATGATGACACAGTGACCCATCGTGCACTGATGTTGGCATCAATGTTGATGGCTATGTTTGTTGCTGGAGGAGGCATTGTTTTTTCTCATCTTTCATCGCCTGTGTTTTCAAAGCCCGTTGACCATCAGATCGATGTCTTGAGCCTCGAAAAAAAGGGAGGTTCCGCTGATATCCGCTGATAGGAATCTTAATATAAGCACATTTTTTTGTGATCAGCTGTCAGCATGGATTTGTGATGAGCTTTGTAGTATCTCATAGTGTATTGAATCACGTCAAATCGATTTTGCTTACAATACTATCATCGTCTTGCTTCGCATGCACTTTACCAACTTTCACAAACAAGCATTTATGAGTCAGCTCTAAAATTTACTAGGACTTCACTTGCAGGTCTCATTTATCTATCCCCTTTATTCTGAGTATCCTCCGCTTCTTTCTCTTTGCCTTCACTTGCATGCAGATTAGCCTGCCTATGATCATTTTTAAATTCTGCTTCATTAACGCATGCATCTTGGACACTATCATCGTGAAATGTGTCCTCCACTGAAAGCGCGAAAGCTTGCTGGAGAAGAACACTGTCGCTTAACACCGAGTCTGCACCAATGCTCGATGGGGAAATAGTTCTTTCTTCCTCATCAGAAATAATTGTGGCTGTCAAGACTTTCGTGTCTGTGGGTGGAGCATTCACGTCTGTAGCAGTTTGTGCTTGTGCTTCTTGTCGTGCACGCTCCTCTTCAAGCGATACACGCAGTGCCATAAGAAGTGCTGGATCATCTTCCCCATTGACACCAGCAGTGCTGTTGAAGCCCTGTAGAGCAACTTGACCTGCGGCTGCTGCTGCTGCTGCTGCAAATCCGCTTCCATGATTGCAAGAATCTTCATCCAGAAAGATGGGTGTGTTGAGGAGTACATCGGCAAGAATCTCCCCTGGAGGAACTGTTACCAGGTTGCTGTTCCCATTTTTACTCACAGCTTCAATAAAGGCACTGAGTTTCTCAGCATTCTTTTGCACATCACCGAAGCTGACAACGTCAACAGCTACATTACACTTTTTCAACTTTTTCCCAACTGCGATGAGCTCACCGTGTTCGGTATTAATCGGACTGCCAATGAAAAGAACGATGCGCATGCGCTGATGCTTGTTCTGGCGGTGCTTCAATGCAAGATGTGCCACCTTCAAATAACAAGTAAAATAAAAGTTCGTCAGCTACGTCGTTCGCAGGAAGTGCAAAAAATTTCACAGTGCCTAGGGATGAACGAATAAGATGATCAGTTAACGAATACCTGTATTCCTGTGGAGAAGTTGACTGCACCCTCCGTTGATATGCCATGGACTGAATTAAGCACTTGCCCGAGGTCATCAGTTGGAGTCACAAGAACTTTTGGTACACTCCCAGCCAGGCTGAGTACACCGACACTGTTCTCTGGATTAGATTGCGTTTTAGCACCCGCTAAAAGATTGATAGCATCAGCTTCTGCCTGCATAACGCCGGCTGATTAGGCAAGAATGAGGGAGCGTTGAACGACAACGTTGCCACGTTGACAAATAACTTGGGGAAACGTTCGGAGCACTTACTTGTAAACGTGTTGGCAGATAGTCGGAATTCCGAACATGATCACTATTATCGATGCATATGATGGTGGCCTCGAGCACCATGTCGTTCAGCCCAAAGAATGTATACGAGCTAAACGGGTGAAATAAAAAATAGGCTATGAAAAGGCCAGTTCTTTTCGGGCTTTTTCCGAGTACAACGTACAACGTACTGTACACGTACATACGTGAAGGTACGTCCTACGAAGATAATATCTGTTCAGTATAAATACCTGTTCAGTATAAATAAGTTATCTTATTTATGTACAGTACCGTTATTGTAGTACGAAGGTAATAAGTTGTTACCTTCGTACTTTCGTACAACTTATCAGGTACTTTCGTACTTTCGTACTTTCGTACTTTCGAAAGTACGTGTACTTTCGTACGTACAGTACACGTACAGTAAGTTAATAAAACTTTAACTTCGTTCGTAATATGCATGATATCTTCGTATGATATTATTTTTACGCACGTACTACTAACTACACGTACTACTACTACAATAATACCAAGCAAGATAAGAGTGTAATAAACAACTTACGTGTACGTACATGTACAACGTAGACCTGCCTGCGTGTAGTTGGACAATTGTCGTAGACAGGTATTCTATACGAAAGTACTTTCGAAAGTACTTTCCGTACATTCGTAGACACTAGCGTAGCATTACGTATCTACGAACGAAGGTACTTCCGGAAGTACTGTATGTTGTATCATACGAAAGTACCGACCTTCGTACACACGTTGTACAGCGTTGTAGTTGTACTTTATACCTCAAGTTCTTACCTCAAGTTCTTTTCGGTTTTTTTTCTGGCCCTAAAACACTTACACCGTTTGCAAAACTGAAGTGGCCAAAAATTGAAAGGCATTTTCATCCCACGGGATCGGAAAGGGATTTTCGGTCGATCGCGAAATCGTTTTCCGGCGTCTTTCCGCACCCGCGCGCGCTCGACTCGCCCCGCCCTGTTCGCACCTTGCTTGTTCCCTGGGGGGATACCTGATACCAGCCTTCCCAGTCAGTAACCATGATCCAACCTGAACTCGTAGTTCCCACTCTTTGTGATGTACCTTACCCACGGTAATGCCTGATACCCGCTCCTCTCTAACACTTTTAAATACCTGACCTGCACCCCTGATACGGTGTAGTATGGAATCTCAAACTTGCACGTGATCGGGGGCTTCTTCTGCACTGGGCCATCATCCTCTAGAGCAGACACTGAGGGAAGGGAAAATTTCGCACGCATCATGATTTCCTTCCCACCCTGCACGCTCTTTATCTTCCACAGCATTGCCTCTTGCTCCGGGACATATGCCACGCTTCCTAAACCTGTGTTTACCTCCGGCGATGTCGCATCTGATGAAACTGGTAGTTTTATCTCCACGCCTGTGGCTTGTAGCCTAGATTTGAAGTGCGTGCGAACCTTCACAACGTATTCAACCCTGGACCTGGAAGGTCGATTCACAGAGGCTTCAATCCATATCAGCGGTTTCACGTTCGCAGTCGATATGCGATAGTTCATGAGGTCGAAGTGCCCATCCGGCGGGATGAAAGAGATCGTTCGATCGTTCTCAAACCGAGCCAGGCGAACACATTGATGAAATTTAATATCATCGAGCTCAACACTCTTTCCCTTTGTACTCCGGTTCTGCGCGTGCAACATGATTTTATCGTTAAGGCCGAGTTTGCACTCTGGCATACCACTGAGGTATGCCCGCAGTCGTAATGCGCCGAAGGTTTCCGAGTTCACAACCTGTCCCGCCGCGTTTACTACGATGTTCAAGGATTCGACCACATCAAGGAAGACTTCATTTTTTTGATACCGTATGCCTTCACTTCTCCACGATACGGCGTTCGTGACCGCCATGGGGGCTTTAGGGGCTATGAGCTGATGCGCGCCGACGGTTATGAACTCGCTCAGGATTTTCGCCTCTGTAAACTGCGGGTATCCGTTGTCCATTACCTCATCTAAGAGCTCGTAGATTATGACAAAATTGTCACGAATGGACTCCATTCCGTAGCGTCATACATACGATTACACACGTTTTTGTAGCAATGTTTTTTTCGCGACGTGAAAAATATGCTGCATGTAGAGCATTCGAAGAAAAGAATCGTGACGCGTGGACGACGCTAATACATGCAGCCTCACCTCCTCGAGGGTCTTGAAGTAGTGTCTGAAGATGTCAACCAAACGGTGTAAAAATGTGAGCAATGCAGCTGCATTACAATTGCTCTTCGTGATCGCTAGCAAGTACAGGTTGTTGTGCGTGATATAAACGTACGATACCTCCGCATCAGAATCGTACATCACAGGTTTAAGCTCGGACTCAGACTCTGCGTCTTGCACCGTAGCGTAGGGTTCAGCAGAAGCAGAGTTCGGAGTTGAGAGTGGACGGACGACGATTTCGCCAAGCCAGGTCGGTGTGATCGGTGTGTCCTGTAAACATAGGGTTTGCCATACCCTCGCGACGAAGCGATCGATGCACGCAGGAGAGATGTCACCGCGCCAGTCTCTAGAGAGGAGTTTCTTCATGTTTCCATCCAGAATGTGAAGCACAGAGCAAACCGCGGGTGAAGTCATCGTGCTCGACGATCTGCCAGCTCGCACGCAGAATATTGATATTTATTCTATAGACCAGATGCGCTAAGTCACCAAATTAACGCCAAATTAACTTGCGATTTTTTTATTCAAAATTCGTATGAGCGTCAGTCAGACGCGCCCCCTCACGTCCGCGCTTTCCCATGCGCCGCCGCAGCTTAGATTGACCTGAACCTTTGCACAGCAGCCAATTGCGATTTTAGACAACAGATCCATGCATTTGCGCCGCGAGAAAAAGACGGAAAGATCGTTTTCGGACCCCTAGGTAACTTTTATTTCTTTTTTCTTTTTTTAACTTTTAGACCGTTGTTTACAAGTCAAATTCTCCGTATCCGCGCAAAGTTCCCCAGGGGTCTGAAAACGGTCTTCCCGTCTTTTTCTCGCAGCGCAAATGCATGGATCTGGTGTCTAAAATCGCATATGGCTGCTGTGCAAAGTTTCAGATCAATCCGAGCTGCGGCGGCGCATGGGGAAGCGCGGACGTGAGGGGGCGCGTCTGACTGACGCTCATACGAATTTTGAATAAAAAAATCGCAAATTAATTTGGCGTTAATTTGGCCGATACGCGGCTGACTGGGCGTCATACGATTTTCACTTAGCGCATCTGGTCTATTTCCGGACGGAAGTATTCATACCTTCGTACATACGAAAGTACTTTCGTACGAAAGTACTTTCGTACGAAAATAGATACTTTCGAAAGTACTTTCGTACGTACGTACTTTCGTCGAAAGTACTTTCGTACGAAAGTACTTCCGTACTTCCGTACGAAGCGAAGGTATTATCAGATCTGAGTGAGAGTGTCAGAGTGCTTTTGGGCTGAAGGCACACACGTGTAGTGTACGTGTACGTGTAGCCATAGACTATTTTTATCCTGACTTCTTGCATTCCTCTGCAACGGCGTCACAGTTGCTTGCCCATATATGCAAGAGTCCATCGTGAAGATCTGTGGGAAACTTTACCTTATTAATATCTGATTACTTTTCTTGAATTTTCACAGTAAATGAGTGGCAGCTTCTCGGGTGCGATCAACCCAAGTTCTGCCTCTCAGCAGCTCCAGGCTTTCGCTGGACTGCAGTTATCGTACACTCGCACGCACATACGATTATGTGCCACATCCCATGAATCTATTAACTCGCGAAGCACCGAATGCGCTCATTTGGCAGCACTTCCACTATCTAGCCGACATAAAGACGTTTCGGCGGCTCCTTCAAAGCTCTGCAAATTTAGTCTTTTGAGAGGTAATAACGAGAAAGGTACAAGAGTAAGCTTTTCATGCTTTGCCACCAGCTCCACGGATTCACTGGAAAACGCACCTTGGAACGATGGTAGCCCCAAAACGTTTGACGTGGAACAACCTTTGAAGGTCAACCAGGATATTCTTATTTATCAAGCTCGACAGTTGCGCAAAAAAGCTACGAAAATGCGCAAAACAGACCAGCGTGTAAAGGTGCGCCTTGATGCGATTCGCGTCTTCGAGCGTGCTAAGAATATCGACCCAAGCGACGGGCGCGCCTACGTCGGAATCGCGAGAGTGCTGCGGCAATTGGGTGACAACGAAGGGGCGCGACAGTGCTATCAAGATGGTTGTGATGCGACAGGAGGGGACAATGCATACATATGGCAAGCATGGGCTGTACTCGAAGATAGTGTTGGAAATATAGCAAAGGCTCGTCAACTTTATGATGCGGCAACAGCAGCTGATAAGACTCACGCAGCCGCGTGGCATGCGTGGGGTATGTTAGAAAAAAACCAGGGAAATTTTCAACGTGCAAGAGACCTTCTCGTTAAGGGCGTGCGACTGGTTCCTGAAACTCGCGCCAGCCCACACTTATTCCAATCCCTGGGAGTCATGGCAATGGAGCGTCGACGCATGCAGGAAGCTCGAGAGCACTTCATGGCTGGTACGAGAACGGATGCTGGGTCACAGTCTGCAGCGCTATGGCAAGCATGGGCTTTGCTGGAATCACGAGAGGGCAACAGTGACATAGCACGCAAACTTTTTCAAAGAGGTCTTCAGTCAGACCCAGAAAACAGATACATCTGGCTGTCTTGGGCCGTCCACGAATCTCGTCAGGGATATGTCGACCGAGCAAGAAGTCTTCTGGTGAAAGGTTGTAAGTTGAACCCTAGGGATCCGCCACTGTTACAAGCACTGGCAAGGTTAGAAGCTGCTGATGGGAATATTTCTGTCGCGCGAAAGTTATTTGAGCAAGGGACCAAGTTGGATCCCCTTCATCAGGCTAATTGGCAAGCATGGGCACTGGCAGAATGGAAAGACGGGGATGTTGCTCGCGCTCGGGAGCTTTTACAGCGTGGCATTTGGGTGTCACCCCGGAGTTACAATGCATGTCGTCTATTCCATGCGTGGGGTGTTCTTGAGGAACGAGAGGGTAATTGCTGTCTTGCTCGACAGTTATACAAATGCGGAGTGAGAGCTGACCCATCGAGCGAGGTCACTTGGCTTACATGGTCACTCATGGAAGAGAAACAGGGAAATGATATACGCGCTGCTGAACTGCGTAGCTTATGTGTCCAACAGCGAGCTGAGGAAGCCATTGGGCAGTCTGACCTTAGTCCAGCAGCTATGTTCGGAATTGACTCAGCTTTAAGGCCAGTTTTGCGATCATTAGCATCGCTCGTCGGGAACCCGAGCACTTCCTTGCAAGATGACATTGATGGTCAACCAGATATGATGCAGACCGAGCTAGATGTAGTGCTGGCCGAGCCCCTTTTTGGCGTCAGTGGCCCTGACGAGCTGTAGCACACGTCCTAAAACTTATCTTATAGTCGTGAGACTGTGTCAGATTAAATGTGAGGCGATGTCGTTTTCTAGGCTGATCTAAACTAGTCTACGTAAATACACTTAACAATATGATACTCGATGGCACTGAAAATTCAATTCAGGACGCCTCAGAAACATCACAGTATTGTCCACTCTTGAAGTTATAGTGAGTTCCCAAATTATCGTAAGTTGTGCCAACGCGTCCATGCCTGACATTCGACATGGTAACCTTTACCTGTACAGAGGTCAATTGACTAACAGGCTGCCGGCACAATATCATTCCGAGGTGTGAGAGGACCAAGTGCAGGCGATCCTGGTCAAAAAGGTACCAATAAGCAATCAAAGCCTCGAGAGAAGAAGCCTCACGATGTTGAAGTGTTTTGTGTCCTGAGCGGGACTCGTGGCCAAAGTTGCGTCCCCATTCGAGAATGCTGATTTCGTCATCGGTAATTGTACCGTCAGCCAGCAGACGCGCCAGGTGGTCACTCATTGCTACTGACGAACACCAGTTGAGTTTAGTGGCCTCCTGTGGCCGTATCACAGTGCCGCAGGGTGAAGTTCGACCGGCTTTCTCTGCTGAGCGGAGTATCATGTGCTGTCTTGCGTAAAGTTCCCACACGGCGTCTCCAAGATATGTGTATGCCAGGGCAACATCAGGTCCTCGATCGATAATCTTGACAGGAATCGGCACAAGATCACCGGCTGTACGTTTGGCCTTCATCGAACATTCCCAAGAAGCGCGTTTCTTGGGCTGCTTGCTCCTGGCACCCTTCTTTTGGGGTTTTTTTTTTGCCTCGGTTTCGACGAGTCTGCGAGTAGATGGCCGACTTCTTCGGCAACCCCTGAAAGCAAGAAGAACCCTTCGAGAATGGAGAAAAACTTGATTTATGGAGAGATGACGCGGGTTCGCTGCTCCGTCACCGTTCGACCAATAAGTTGTTTGTTTCACGATGATGTGGGGTGGGAAGAACACCTTTTCGCACATATGCTTACGAAATGCTTACGTGTACGTTGTATGAACACACATACACGAGTAGGGCCCAAGGGAAGACGAATGCGCAGTCCGCGGGCAGGCGTGTGTGTGTGTGTGGTCCGCAGGTGTGTGTGAATAATACATCCTCAGTTTAGCGCAGCCCCAGTATACTCGTACAACATAGTGTACCTCACGTCCTCGTAAAGACCCTCCCCTTCCTCCCCTTCGTTCTCTCTCTTTCTTGTCGGTTCTCCGGTGAAGAAGACCCCCTGCGTGGTTAGGTGGGTGCGAGCGATGACAGGTGTGTGTGTGTGTGTGTGTGTGTGTGTGTTAGTGTGTGTGTGTGTGTTAGTGTGTGTGTGTGTGTTAGTTTGTGTGTGTGTGTGTGTTGGGGGTTGGGCAGGTGTGACTATAAAACGAGCGCTATCTACAGTACGTGTACACGTACTAGTACTAAAATCCAAACTCAAAAAGTCAACTCAAAAAGTCAACGGGTACTGTGCGAGTACGTGTACGTTGTACACGCACAGTACAACGTATGTACTTTCGTACGAAGGTACTAAGTACTTTCGTACCTTCGAAGGTACTTTCGTACTTTCGTACTATGTAGGGCTAGGTTTTTTCGATTTTTTTTTCCTGCGCCCTCAGAGCTTCTCAGATTTTTTGGCCAACTAGAGGCGAATAGGGGCGAATTGGACTCACTCCGATCAACTGATCGGCGTGGGATGAGTTTGGCAGTTTCTCGGTGAAACTGATCGATTGAGTTTAGAGATGAGCCCCCGTTTACCGTGCAGCGAAGCGCACCCACAGGCCACCTTGTTCCCCACAGTTTTTTCTGGTCTGGTGCCGACCACCTCCTCACGCGCGCAAAAGCTGCGACCTCGGATGCGCACTAAACCGCGTGATATCACGATCATCGACTAGAGGGATGCTAGTGTGCGAGTTTGATGCGTTTTTGGCGTAAAAGAGCTCACGAGTGTGAGTGTGTGGAGATTACAAAAATAGGGATCTGTGCGGACTCTTCTATTTTCCGCCCCACGAGCGTGCGCGCACGTCCAATTTTTGTGGTGGGGTAGAAAGTTCGAATTCTTACTTTCTTCTTGAACACTTTGACACACCTGCGACTGCGCAGGAGGCGGAGAGAATTCTAATTGAAATGGCTCCACTAGTGATCTGAAAAGGGTTCCCAGCTTAAAGCTGCGCCATCCGCCCACTGTTGAGTTAAGATGTCAGTTTGTCGTACTTAAAAAAAAGAGTTGGTCAAGAAAACCTTGACAAGCTGTCGCCGTTTACTAACACTCTCATCAGCAGGGCAAGGTGGGTCATATTTCTTCAGTATTTCAGCATACTCCAGGCCCATCTCAAAGTCTTCTATGACTTCATCTGATATATCCTTTTCCGAGACCCAACTGGGTGGCATCTCTGATATATTACGTTCATAAATACAGATACAAGACACAATGCAAAAATAGGAACTAAACTTGCCATCTAACCACTCAATAAGATATTCCTTTTGCTCATTTTCTGTTAAGCGGCAAGCTTTAATGGCAGCAGGAGGTACCTCTTCAAAAACGAAATCTTCCAGCGTCCTTGTAATAGATTCCATTATAGAACGACGGGCATATGTCACAGTAGTTGCCGGTGTGCTTAACAAGAGTCCTTCAATGAGGTCAAGAGGCTGTCGGAAAATGCTCAGTGGGAAACCATTAGTTGCACAAAAAGTGAGAAACGCACTGATCGTCCGGAAATATCTTGCAACTCAGGGTCTGCTCCAGACTTCACCAATGTACTGACAATATCCTCGTGCAAGTAACCTGCTGCGATATGAAGTGGAGTAAAACAGTCTTTGTCCTGCAGGAAGCAGAGTCAACGAACACGGTCGGGATAAACAAACTACATTGCTTGCCTTAGCATCAACTTCAGCACCATACGCTAGAAGTGCGCGAACACATTCCTGACTGCCTAAACCAGATGCATAGTGCAGACCACTGCCAAACATAAATCAGGCCCGATCCAAAATGATAGAAACTGGTGTACCTCCTATCATTCGCGTCGCGTGCACAAGCTAGCGCCTGGCCGCCACCTTTAAGCATCTCTGCGATCTCAAAAGCATTACCCTGAAGACACGTCTCTCATCCTTAGCATGCAAGTAAGTTTACTAGAAAAACATACAGTTCTGCAACATTGCCACCATTTTGCTTCGTAATCAGACTTCACATCCTCTGCAACCTGATCTGACCTAACCCTGTAGTGAAAAGTGTGACAACGATTGGATTCTGACCTTTGGGCACACATACCATATATTCATTTCAGGCTCAAACATTTGCAAGAGATATTCGAGAGTAAACCCTTTCTGAGAACGCAAAAGACGGACGCCTTTGGCAAATTTAACCCTCACCACACCGTCCTCTGAAGCGGCACGGACGAAGAGCTTTTTAGCCTAAATAATAAGCAAATGAGAAAATTTGCTTCTCGAAGTCATGAAGGCGCGGGCTGTGCTCAGACCGTTCTTGTGTGATTTAAGGTCTTCTTCGACCGCATGAGTCGATGCATGTGGATGCAGCACGTACGCGCAGGAAGGCAGGGACGCACTATCGATGAATGACAACGGTCCATCTCCAGTCTTAAAGCTCCTGAACACGCGATACGTGCAAGTCTTCTCTTCTAATGTTGTACACGTGTACGGAAGAGGGCTGCGTAGTACGGAAGTACTTTCGTACGAAAGTATTTCCGAAAATAGATATGAATACACATACACGTACAGGTACGTGTACAGTACCTTCGTATTAGTGAAGTACGGAAGTAACAGAAGGCACGTACCTTCGTACTTCGTACCTTCGAAGGTCGGTACTTTCGTACGAAAGTACGAAAGTACTTTCGAAAGTACTTTCGTACTTTCGTACTTTCGTAGTATTTATTATTACCTTCGTACATAGGGCTATACTTTCGTACGAAGGTACTACTATTTCCATATGAAGGTACGAAGGTACACGTACAGTATCTATTTTCGTTCGTACGTACTTTCGTACGAAAATATTTTCGAAAGTACGAAAGTATTATTATCTATTTCGAAAGTACGAGAGTACGAAAGTACAACTACGTTATGAAGGTACGTACATACGTACGTGTACAGACAGGTACACGTACTGTACTACATCGCTCTTTAGGCCGCCTCTCCGAAGTTCGACGGGTATTTTTCACTTGATGGGTTGAATTATCCCACACCGATCATGGTCAATCTTTAATAAGCTCTTCACCGTAGATAGCAGGCATAAAATAAAATCTTAGGTGGTTCTCGCTTGTTAATAATAGGGGACCACTTCTTGAAGCATGACAAGTGTTCTGACGAGCGGTCGTCACCAACGATATTTTTCTCCAACTCGGTCGCCGCTCTTCGTGAAAACTTTGCGATCAGTGCCTAACAACAATCTATCATCACCGATTTTCACTGCCGCCGCATATTCCTGGCCAAAAAGTTCTTCTTCCGAGAAATTTGAGGAAGCGAGAAGTTTAGTGCAGGACAGGTTTTGTTATTTTGCCCCAAAGACTTTTTATGGGGAACTTTTAAGTAGAAGTGTATGGGGCAGTCAGCTTGCATCGCCTTCATCAAAGTTTAGCAGGCATTTTCAATCCGACATGTACGGGAAGTCTTGCTCAAAGTTTAGTTTCAGTGCTAGCAGGCATCCGATAGTCAGAGACTGCACACAAAGTTCGAAAAAAGAATTTGTGGAGAAGGTATCAATCGAGTTTGCAAACGAAAATGCAGCGGGTGTTCCAGGGACCGGTATGCTTATGCGTGTCCCGCGCGTATCTCCCTCCGATGATATTTTATGTTCAAGTCTGAAGCGTGCCGCTCGCGTGACCCCCACAAAGGGTCTGAAAGTTCCACTATTGAAGGAGCGCAATCGCAGCTCAAAGCAACTTGATGCTCTTACAACTCTTCTTTGCAAGCCCCTGAGTGACTACATAGCTGGTTTCCCGCGTTCAGAGCGGCTACATCCTTTCGAACGCGACTTGTTAGAGCTCACTTTTCAACATGGACAATACCAGTCAACCCTACGTCAGATAAACCTGCTGCGCAAGGGTTTACTTAGGATTGGCAAACAAGAGGCAGCCCGTGCAGCGAAAGCAGGCAGCCCCAAGGAAGCAATTGATATACGACTCACAGGGTTTTCAGAACTCCAACGTCACTTCAAGCGGGGAAGCCACGTCATAGATGAGCTCAACGAGATAGCAAAGATTATTCGCAGGTTACCGGTAGCTGAGCTCCAAACTCCTATGGTTGCACTGGTTGGTGCACCTAACGTAGGCAAAAGCAGTCTTGTAAGAGTCCTCTCGAGCGGCACACCAGAGGTCTCTAACTATCCGTTTACAACGCGTGGCATCAAGATGGGACATTTATTTATCGAGAACGACCGGGTCCTCGTCACGGATACACCGGGGCTCTTGTGGAGGCCGGTATGGACTCGCGAACACACAGAACACTTCAATACTCTTCACTTTAAAGTTCAAGCCGAAAATTTAAAATTTGAGATTTGAACCCTCTTTCTCGGAAGGAAATCGCAATAAGATTGAAAAGCTTACCATCGCCACCCTGGAGCACTTGCCTACGTGCATAATTTTTATCACAGATTTGAGTGGGCTATGTGGCACTTCAGTTGCTGACCAACTCTCTATCCGGGCAGAACTGTATGAGCGTTTCGGGCTACACCGCCCCTGGGTAGATGTTTTGTCAAAATCAACACTAGTTCCTGTACTAGGTGGACGCGTGTCCTCATACTCAGATTATTCATGGTCGGATAAAAATGACATTGAAGCGGTAAATACGTCATATTATTTGATTGGAGAGGGTGCATTGGTTGCTTCTGCAGAGGAAGGTTTTGGAGTCGAGGAGCTAAGACAACTGATTACAGACAGGCTTATTAGCAATCGGAAATCTCTCTAAAGTCTTCTTGAAAAATAATGACCGTCGCTCTCCCTGTTTTGATGATTTGAATGTTGAATGACTCGTAGCATTCCTACAACACTTGCTGCAAGCTATTTGCTCGCCATATTAAATGTTTTCACTGTACAAGTTTGAACACTTCAAAGTTGGCAACGTGCTCCTTTACTCTGTGGGCACTGCCATGCCAGAAGTGGCATCGTTCGGGGCAGTGGCAGAGTCAAACTGGTTATCTGCATCTTCCCTCTCTCGTAGAGAAGTCAATGCAGTAGGTGTATCTGCTAAAAGCAACCCTTCTAAAGCCAACGACTCGTCATCATCCATTTCAAGCTCAGAACTAGGGATCGCAGAACTAGGAATCCCACTTGACACCTTGACTGCGTCCAGATGGCCGTATTTCTTTGGTATGTCCTCGCTCGATCGCGTGGAATCGTTAGCTACAGGTTTAATGGTGTCTGCTTCTTTCTTACTGCGCCGCTCTAACTTACGCTTCGTTGCATGAAACCGATTCTTGATAGCATTTGGTGAGCGACCTGGCATCAATCGTGCTAATACAGCCCACTGATTACCAACATGCGCCTGTAGTTCAATGAGCCTCGTCTGTTCATCTCTAGACCATGGTTTTGTGGTCAATCCAGGCTGAAGATAATCCCTCCAACGTGCATACACCTGTTTCTGCGTCTTTGTTTTTAGTCGCGTTGCTATAAGCTTCCATTTACGTGGTCCGTGTTCTGTAACTAGGGTACGAACCAAATCATCTTCAGAAGGAAGCCAGCTGCGTGATCGTGACCTATTTGCTTCAAAAGCATAGCTGCCTTCAGCATGACTGCCTTCAGCGTTCATCATCTCAAAGTCACCAGAGAATGCTGTTGCTAGCTCAGTAGGCAACGGAACACCAAAGTTATTGGCTGCTTTTTCCATCGGAGGAGATATTGAAAGCAGCACTGGCACATTAACCTTTGGTTCTGCATCTCGAATTCCAGAGCGCACAGTATCCGTTCTTGTGATATTGACAGTATTTGCTTTTATACCATTTCCCTTAGACTCTGGTTCTGGTATTTCTATATCGGCAACAGCAACCATTTTCTGTACTTTTGAACCAGTTTCCTCAAGATGAAGCTGAGTTGCATAAATTTGCGCTGCTGCAGGTCCTGGACACTGCAGGTAGTCTGCGCTCTTCAAATCGGTACTCCGCTTTGAATGCTGCAGTATATCCAGGGTGGACGAGTCCGTGTTCAAGGAAGACAATATAACTGCAGTGCCCAGAGCACCTACTGTCTTGAGGTCTCCATGACGCAGTGAATTACTACAACCATGCGCAGCAAGGGGGATACCAGCTTCCACTGTTTTGGTTATTGTTCGTGGCAAAGTAAGTTTCCTGGAAGTAACTGAAGTGGCAGTAACAGAGGAGAGCATTGGCAACGAAAACTTCGACACGTCCGTTGAACCTTCTGCAGTACTGAGTTCTGACGGAAAGGGTATACCGCGAACGATGGAGAAAAGTTTGGAAAGTTCCCTGTGGTTGAAGTATCCAGTACTGTAGTTTCTGCTGCCATCTTCTTTGTCACAATCATGGTGTTCTTCTGTCGTCGTAACTGTACTTTTTGTGTCATTTATCAGACCGCGCCCGAACTCGTGTGAAATCGTAGTCGCGTCGCGCTTCACTTCCCGACAAGCGTGAGCCGGGCGAACGAACTTGGGAAGTACTGTTTTTTCAGCTTTGCCTGCACGAACCGTTTCTTGAAGTATAGAATCCATTACATAAGTAATACAGCCTGACCCCGCGTATATCTTAGCGATCCCATTCCTTGTTGAACTGGTGAAGAGGGCGTGACAACAGGACAGTTCTGGCGTCAGCCCATTCTCCCACTCTCAACAGTCTCGTACGGAGGTAGTGTCGTGTACTTGTACGTGTACAGCTGTACACCGCGTTGTACACGTACGGAAATGGATACAGTTACACGTGTACAGTAGTAGTACTTTCGTACCTTGGTACCTTCATAGGTAGTTGTTATCTACACTACATACGTGTACAGCTGTACGTGTACAGGTACGTGTACGTGTAGCACTCGTGTACAATAAGAAAAATGAGGGTAAAAAAAAGGTAAAAATTTTACCCTGATTTTACATTGACTTTACAGTACCATGGTAAAATTGACCCCGTTTTTACCCTGATTTTACCCAGATTTTACCCTATTATTTATGTGCTCGATCGCTCGATATATTAATAATAAATAATAAATAATAAATAATAAATATAAATAAAATAATAAATATAATTATTATTATTAAAATAATACGAAGGTAATAAATAAATACAGTACTTAGCTACTTACGTACGTACCTTCGAAGGTACGTACGTAGCTACATACGTACCTTCGTACTTTCGTACGTACGTAGCTACGTACGTTGTACTTTCGTACTTTCGTACGTACTTTCGTATGTAGTATGTACTCGTACTCGCTCGCTCGTTAAATCGTTCGCGCTCGTCGCTCGCGCGCTCGCTAGAGCCGTCCTTTGCTAGGGCACGGCAGTATTTCTATATGGTCGCTCTCTAATGGATAAAATATGACTTTTCGACGGATGCACTCGAGCGGTAGCACCAGCAGTGTTTCTTCCGGAGTTTTATGCACATGTTGTACACGTACTCCAGAACCCTTGAACCATTGCAGCTCACAAAAGCGAATGCGCTCGTTGCTAACGCGGTGATGCAGCAAGTAATAGTGCACGACGTCTCCATACTTATCTTCTGAAGGCGCGTCCGTTGTTCTGAAGCACACGTGATACGAGCATCTCGATTGATGACGCGAGTAGGCCTTTGATGTGAACTCTTTTCCCCCAAGGCTTGCACTTTTGAATCGTAGCAGTGTGAACTCATCTAAGCTGTGCTTGCTTGTCTTTGATACCAACGCGCGAAGGTGGCCCAACCTGAACTTGAAATCAAATTTAATCACTCGCTCCTCCCCTTTGTCCAGTAATCGTGTAACTGACGTGAAGTCGTCTCGCAATTGATGGTCACTGATAGTTCCAGGTTGTTGTGGCAACATCATCATGTCTCCAACATCGTTTTCAATGTTTTGCACAGCACATTCTAGCAGGTGCATGTTCCCCAAGAATGTTTCCGGCATTATGACCACTCGATCCTTCACGTGCTTCTTTTCGCGCTGCACTTCCCGCTCTACCCAGAATTCCATGCTGTCCTTTATCCATCCGGTGTATTCTTCTTGGTCATGCAGATGTTGAGCAAGTCTCAGATTCATAGTACAGAGTTGTACTGTTAACTTAGTCTCAACGATTTTCGCGTACTCTCGCACATGATCTCGCGCTTCCAGCCTTTTCTGATCGACTTCATCCTTAGATAAATTGTCGTATTCATCAAAAGAACATAAATAATGCCTCACGGCAGCGCGTAAGTGCAACCAGGCTTGATGTGAATCGGGGCAGTGTTCTTCCAGCAATGGATGTGAAATCTGGCAAAACGTTTCTGCCCAGTGTAGCCAATTCTCCATCACCCACGTCCCTTTCTTTTTCACGATATCGACGTAAGGTCTGCCCATGTCGTGTGGGAGCTGCAGACGCTTCCCTCGTTTAGTCAACTCATTGCGAGCGCGATTTGGCAGCACATTACGTGGGCATGCTCCCGTGTAATCCATTAGCACGTAATACCAGAAACCCTTTAACAAGCCATTAATAATAAGATGTGCAGCAGGAATCAAGAAACCATAGTGAGTGTCGAACGCCGGCAGCTTTGCGAGTAATGTTATACCGGGTCTCCCAGCTTTGTTCGGCTCAAGTTCTTTTCTCTCTACTCTTGTTGCAAGATCCATCGAAGTCTTGTGATTCAAAGCTAATCTTTTGTCCCATGCATCAAGCTTTTCACCTGGGAAAAACGTTTGCTCAACAGGTTTCGCATACCCCGTGAAATATGTGCCCGTGCCAGCATTTTCGAATGTACTGCCTTCAAATAAAGAACGGAAACCAGAGCGAGGCGACTTTACACCCATGAAGCGACCTAATACAGCTCTCGCGGGGCCGTCCGCGCTACAAGTAGCTAGGTACCATCGCGTTTTATACGTCTGTTGCAAATATGAATCGTTTAGCTCGAAACCATGCTCATAAAATTTATTACTTTCGTACTAAAGTACGAAAGTACAACGTTGTACTGTACTACGTACTTTCGTACTTGAAAGTACCTTCGAAGATAGTGTAACTAGCCCTAGTTGTACTGTACACGTACAACGTTGTACACGTGTATGTATCTATGTTTTGTACACATTTGTAGTCATTACTTAAAGTATTTAGTAGATATGCAGCATTACCCATAAACCACAATTATAACATAAATATCAAAGCAGTACAAATCCGAGATGCATGGTGACACCACAGTAATGATACTTCCTGGTTTTATATCACATGATGAGACGGTAACCACGCCACATGCGTGAAAGGTATCCACAACCTTGTTACTCGGAGGATGCCACAACCAACTCTGAGCGTAGCAACCAGAGCTCATAGCGCGGAATTGTAAACAAATTTTCGGTAGTTCAAATCAGAATCATAACTATATATGGCACAATTAATTCAAGGATTCTTGAATTAAGGTATTCCTGCCTATGATATTGGGTGGAAGAATGCGTACAATACAGTACATTACAAAATTTCCATGTACGTAGGAAAGGAAACAATCTATCCAGAGGTACCGAGGTAGGAGGTACTTTCGTACTTTCGTACTTTCGAAAGTACGAAAGTACTTTCGTACTTCTTACTTGAGTACGGAAGTACATGCGGAAGTACTTCCATACGGAAATACCTCCGACTTCGTCTACAACTCTACATGCATGAATCATCGCTCTCGGACAGAGATGCCTCGTCGGTCGAGCCGTTGGCGCCCTCGCGTGCGTGGACCGGGAACGGCACCGCGGACGCAGACGATCCCGTCACGATCGACATGTGAAGAGAGCGTCGTAGCATACGTGAATATGATCGATTACACCAACCTCATCATACAAAACTACGTGAAATACAATACGAAGGTACAGTACAATTCAGACAGAACCGCATGCGAAAGGGAAATTGCCGGATTCCCTTCGATTTCTCTTCGCGACTCGGTTGCTCGCATTCTCGACTATGAACATCATACCGCCGTTGGCATATGGATTCATGATTCGAGACATGTGAATCCTCGACGCATCCTTTCATTGGGGACGGGACGACAAGAATCTCCCCATCCCGTCGAGGCCCCTGTGGAGCTCCAGCAATTAAGATCAAGGTCGTGTGACCCGGTCTTGGGGGTTGGACATTTAGTTTTCAACTAGCAAAAGTCGCGCCTCCTTAAAAAGTCATGAGCGGCGACATTGCCCCAAGCGCAAAGATGATGTTGCCGTTGATCTGCTGGAAATATATATATTTTGTTTGAGGAAAACTATTAAATTCTAGTTATGGGTAAATCTAAATTTCGAGTAGTATGTCTAGCTAGTTGTCTACCTAGCTAGGGAAGGTACAGGTGCCACCACTACTGTTAGACTACACGTACAGTACGTGTACCTGTCGACTATCAGCTAGTAGGGCCAGTGTAGGGTCTACAGCTCTACACCAGGGGATAACTTACAAAAATTTCGACACTAAGTAAATACACGAATGCCGGAAAAAAAGGTAAATAAATAAATATTTCAAGGTACCGCAGTTTTAACTCACAATCGACGGTCTAATTTCGCTCGACCCGCAAAAGTCTTCGCCTTTCGAAAAACTAAGTAAACTTTTACTTACACGTACACGTGTACTCATTATTTATTTACTATTAAAAGATAACCCCTGCTCTACACTCTACAGCGCGCAGTCTACAGTCTACACGTACAGTACACCTACGTGTACGGGTAGGATGTGTAGTTGTGTACATTCGTACGAAAGTACTTTCGTACAAAGTAAAGTACTGTATCATACGAAAGTAGATTTGTACGAAAATAGAATACTTTCGAAAGTACAAGTTGTACTTTCGTACGAAAGTACACTCATGCCAGCGACCCAACCTGAGGTTGAAAGACTTTTGGCGACGCCGGACTCATGACACTCACAGAGGTATCTGTGTTTTGCTGTAAATACTCAATAATGTCCCAATATCTATCTGTTCCTGTCACGAGAACGAGAGCGAATCCTTGTGTCTCATAGTTATTTTTGATTTGATGCATAGAAATTTCATTTACAGTCAACCCGTTAACAATGTCGGTAATCTGATTGTAAATTTTACGTGTCATCATTTTTTCACTTGGCATTTCAATAAAAATAATAGAATGTTCGGACGCGGCTCAGGTCTCTCAATTCCTCGTTGTGGATCTCATCCTTCGTTTGCTCACGGGTAAATTTCCCCTCCCCAATGGTAGTAGAGGGTGGTTGAATCACATGTGTCTGGGGAGCGTCCGTTCGAACCACCGACATCTTTAGGATTTCTAGGTCGGGTTTCCGATCAATCTTTAGGATGGTACTGAGTGGTCCGTGGGTGTATACAAATACTGGGAGATATGCGAGTTGTTCCACCCCCTTGGCCATCTTGTGGGACCAAATCATACGAAAACCACTCCCCTTTGTCCCCCTCTGGACATTACCATAGACAGCTGCATCTATGATTTCATTCCAATCTAGGGAACCCTTAGCTATAGAGAGTGCGCAGAGTCCATTGTTCTTGCAGGGTAGACCCTTTTGGGTCAGGTGGGGGCAGCGAGTACCAGAGAGAAGAGCCTTCAACTTCTCGTTCTCGATGCGGATGTATTCGTTTTCAGCAATGATAGCAAGAAGTTCCATTTTTAATTATTTTTGTTTTTCATTACAATCACTTAGGTAAAAAAAAATCTAACTAAGTATTAATGGGGTTATAAATACGGTGCATTTGCGAACAATTGTTCACATACTGTACGTGTAGTGTACTGCACGTTTTAGTGTACACGTACAGTACGGGTAAGGGCATAAAAGATAACTAACAACTTACTCTCAACCGAATCAACAGATTCGGTCTCGGGTGCTGCTTCACTTCCACGCGATGCATACCGCACTGCTACACAAGCGTCTGGCACTGAGGTATCCGACATCTCCAACTTTTTGCTCCAGTGCGACACCAAGGTCGGCAATTCCCTGCGCCTTGCACGTGGGGAGCACACGCGCGGCAGCATCAAAAAGTGTTCCGACGAAAATTGGCGCCGAGAAGAACCTGTCAGGCAGCCGTAAGAGGCCGGCTTTATTCGCCGCCGTCGTCAACTCCGGCTTTGCCCCGACGTGCTCATTACAGCGAGTAGCGCGAGCTCCTAGAAAACGCATCGCAAAGCCGGAGATCCTCGCTCCCGCGGGAGATTGGCCACAGCTGCGTGCCGCTGTCAACGCCGGAGCGGATGCAGTGTACTTCGGCCTAAACGCCCTAAACGCACGAGCTCGAGCTCCTAACTTCGACGTAGCTGAACTACCAGCCGTAATGAACTTTCTGCACGAGCATGACACACGCGGCTTCGTAACCATGAACGTTCTTGTCTACGACGAGGAGCTTTCACAGGCGGAATCCATAATCCGTGCTGTAGCTGCTGCAAGTGTCGACGCTGTCATCGTGCAAGACATTGGTCTTGTCTCGCTGGTCCGGCGCGTCGCTCCTAACCTTTCGATCCATGGCTCCACGCAGATGAGCGTCACGTCCCCTGAAGGTGCCGAATTTGCTCGGGAGCTTGGGTGCAGTCGTGTTGTGGTTGGGAGGGAGCTCAGCACCAGAGACATATCAACTTTTTATGAAGCAACAGACGTGGAGATTGAGGTGTTTGTTCACGGCGCGTTATGCGTGTCTTACAGTGGACAATGTTTTAGCAGTGAGGCCTGGGGCGGCCGAAGTGCCAATAGAGGGCAATGCGCTCAGGCTTGCCGCTTGCCGTATGGCCTGGTTGTGAATGGGCACATCAAAGATATGGGAGATGTGAAGTACCTACTGTCGCCACAAGATTTGATGGCGGTTGAAATGGTCCCCGAGCTTATCAACGCAGGCGTGGCGTGTTTCAAAATCGAAGGGAGGCTTAAAGGTCCGGAATATGTTGCGCTGACAACATCTATGTACCGACGCGCAACAGATGAAGCCTGGGAGGCACGAGGTGGGGACAACAGGGATGGGCCTTGGCCACACAAGTCAAAGTGGGTATTATCAGACGCAGATCGAATTGATCTTGCACAGGTTTTTGCGCGGGGCCAAGACGCTGATCATGACGGCTTAACCCCTGGATTTTTGGAGGGGCCGATGCATCAGCGTCTCGTTCGCGGTCGCGCACCGAAGCACAGAGGGGTTCTGATTGGCAAAGTCATCGGTTGCAATACCCGCTGCGGCGTCA
Source organism: Micromonas pusilla CCMP1545 (assembly GCF_000151265.4). NCBI lineage: Eukaryota > Viridiplantae > Chlorophyta > Mamiellophyceae > Mamiellales > Mamiellaceae > Micromonas > Micromonas pusilla. The sequence continues at coordinate 2,048,595 of NW_003315883.1, forward strand.
GAGTCACAGTCCGACTTCGAGGAAGTGCCGAGGTGAAGCGCGGAATCGGGGTAGTCTTTGATCGTGGAGCCCCAAACGAGCCCGAGGCCGGCGGATATGTATACGAAGTAATTGATCCATCTACAGGGCAATCTGTAGCCAGGACAGCGGCAGATGCTGTGTGCGAAGGAATTTATGAGCTGACCTTCTCGGATAATGTATCATCTTCGTGGGGAAAAGCTGCAGCGCGGGATAGGAACCCTGTGATGCCAGCACCAGGCGACTTGGTTTGGCGCAGCAGTGATCCAGAACTTGAGACTCGGCTACGAAAAATGGCCACAGAGAGTTTGCCTCAACAGAAGCGAGAGCCTGTGACAGTCCGGCTGTCAAGCGGTGGCGTGGGTTACCCTCTTAGCATCGCGATAATTGATGGCGAAGGCCGTGAAGGTGTCGCTTCCACGACCGCGCTGCTCCAGCCAGCAGATAATGCACCTTTGTCATTTGCATCAATTGCCAAAATGATAGGTCATTTAGGGGGGACTCCATTCGATGTCGGTCAACTTGATGTCAGTGGATTAACGGGCCTTGATGCGGGTGTATTCATGTCGGCCCGTGAGGTAAAAAGGGCACGGCGTGAGGCGGTTGAAGTGCTGCTCGTGCTGCGTCGTGCATCTTCTACTTCCCCAGCAATAGTTCTGTCAGACGATGCCGCGCTGACAACTATGTTGGAAGAAGTGACGTGGTGGGGCGATGCCATCAGTAAAGTTGAGGCAGCGCCAGAAAACTGGGCCACACATGAGCTGGCTTGTAATCAGACAAACGGGCCTTTCCTGAGCCTACTATGTCGGACAAAAGAACAAGCAGTTTCGGCTTTAAATGTGCCATGGCTCAAAGAGATCGTCCTGGACTTCCTCGAGGTGCACGGCTTGCAAGACATGGTACGTTCGGTGCAGGCGAGCGGCCGCACCGCCGTCGTAGCCACGCCGCGGGTGCTCAAGCCAAACGAGGAGAAGTTGTGGCAATTTTACATCAAAATCAAACCAGATGCACTCTTGGTCCGATCGTCAGGATTGATGCGAACGTTGACGCATTTGAGAGGTTTGGAAAGCGGAGCTCTTAAAATTCCTCCTCTTCGTGGTGATTTTTCTTTAAATGCCGCCAATGCTCTTGGTGCATCCACTTTACTCCGCAGGGGTATGCTTCAAAGGTTGACTCCTACACATGATCTCAACGCGAAACAACTAGTGGCGTTGTCTAACGCTCTTGGACCTGCGGGCGCGTCAAAGCTAGAAGTCGTTATTCACCAGCACCTCCCCATTTTTCACACCGAACACTGCGTCTTTTGCCGGTTTCTATCTACGGGCAACAGCTACAAAGACTGTGGGCACCCATGCGAGACGAATGTCGTGCACCTCAGAGATGGCGAAGGCGCGGATCACCTTGTTCTGGCAGATATGGGCTGTCGCAACACTGTGTTCAATGCGAGCGTGCAAAGCGGTGCTGAGTTTGCGGTCGCCTTTTTGAGAGCCGGAGTGCGTCACTTCCGCGTAGAGCTAGTGGACGAGCCTTCCGACGTGGTCGTGGACATTCTTGAAGCATATCGCAGAGTCTTACTCGGGGAAAGAAAAGGTACTGATGTGGTTGAGTGGGTTGGTATGCTGCCGGACGCCAACGGGAATAGTCATGGTTCAGGACGAGGATCACTTGAGATAAAAAAAGAAATTGACCGGAACACGATGAAACAGACGGCGACAGCGGCGCGCGATGTGCAAGCAAGCAGGACTTGAAGCGGTCTGATAGTAATAAGAAATGTCTAGCAGACTGGAGCGAAGCTCCTGTCTATAGACACCAGCTGTACGAACGTACTGCTATCAATATTGTGCGAGAATCGATTGACCTCAACATTTTTCTTCGTCAGCAGTGTGATTCTAGCTCGACATCAGCCTCTTTCTTATTAAAATTTTACGCTGTGCTCGTTGAATTGGTTTCGAAAGAGCCGGGCAAGTGAAATAGGTGGCCTTAGAATACCTTTAGTTGCACATGCGAGTAAACGAACTCGTCACTTTTACTTCTTTTTGATGGCATATTCGAAGGAAATGATTTTCATCTAAATTGTTCTTGCTTGCCCGTGAGGTGAAGCTGTTCGCCCAAGACACTCACCTCGTGTCTGCTATTTTTATTCTATCTCTGAACTCAAGCCCGAAAAGTGAGCACGTATACATCATCGCGTTGCCGTGGGAAAACAATGGGCTCGCGTGCTGAAATTGAGGGACAACCCTGAACCTCGCAGCGTGTCTACGAGCACTTTTAGCTTGCCGTGAAAACGTTTTCCTTCTGGCTTCGGAAAGTAGACAGCGTTTACATTCACGGCGTTGGACCTCTCCGCGATAACTTTCCCAATAACCGAGGCGGCAGTCTTGTCCGCGGTATGCTTCAGCGTGACCTTCAGCGCCTTTTCGACTGTGCTCGCCGTTGCCACGATCTACGTGGGGGGAAATATAAAAGGTCAGGGTTGTCCGAGCGACGCACGTATCGGAGCCCTTCTGCGGGTGAGACGAATGCAACTCACATGATTGTCCGTCCGACGCAGCACTTGAGCATACACGAAACTGTTGCTGAAAACAATTTTCAGGTGGTGAAGTCTTTCGCCGACCGCTAGAGACTTGGTGGTCATCCTCGTCGTGTCACCCTCAACGTTGCTGCACAAGCAGTGTAGGGCTACACGTACAGGGTACATGTATCGGTTTTTCACCCGGATAGCTAGCTATCGTCAATCTTGAGTATCATACTTTGTACAGTACGAAAGTACAACTAAGTAGGGCTAGAACTAACTTTATCAGTAGCCCTACAACGTACTGTACACGTACAACTAGGGCTACACGTATTACTTTTGGAACGGGAAATTAAAATTTATCGGAGCATGACCATATTTTTAATAGTACGTGTACAACGTACACGACTACACGTACTGTACGTGTACAGCTGTACACGTACGTGTACGTGTAGCACTCGTGTAGCCCTACCAGTCGTGTACCATGTACAGTATGTGAGCATATTCATATGAGGCTGTACCAAGATATTAGATACGAAAGTACCTTCGTAGCACTCATGAAGCCATAGCAGTGCCATAGCCCTACTGTACACGTACAGGTACAGCATTTAAATTAATATCGAGTTATGGGACTTTTTATCACGCCACTTTACTCTAGCTAGGGATATATTTATCAGAGTACAATAATAGTGTAAGCGTACGTGTACAGCTGTACACGTGTAGCCCTACGTGTACAGCTGTACGAACTACGAAGGTACTTTCGAAAGTATTCTATTTTCGAAAGTACTTTCGTACGAAAGTACTTTCGAAGGTACAGTGCACGACTGCACGTACATGTAGGAAGTACACGTGTACGGAAGTACGACGTACGAAAGTACCTTCGTACCTTAGTTCGGTACAGTAGTGCTACATAGTACATACACACTACAGCTGCTACTTTCGTACGGAAGTACCTTCGTACGAAAGTACTTCCGTACTTTCGAAAGTACGGAAATACGGAAGTACTTTCGTACTTCCGTACGAAGGTACCTTCGTACCTTCGTACACAGCTACACGGTCGCTTCCTTGAGACGGCCACAAGGAAGCACCGCAACTCGTACGCCATGGCTACCCCGCCGATTACCGTGAAGGAAATTGTTTCGGTGCGCGCTACTGTTTTTATATACCCTTCAATGATTTTATCTTCCTCCTGCGCCCATCTGACAGCCCTTCCCTGTCCGCTCAACAGCTGACTTCCTGCGGAATCAACCCACAATGCATCTCCTTCACCAACCTCACAATGGAGAGCGAAAATTTCATCTGCGTGCGCGAGACAGGCGTCGCCAACTCAGTTATCATCGTGGACATGGCGTCGCCCGCGCAACCTATGAAGCGACCAATCACGGCGGATAGCGCGTTGATGAACCCGGTCTCTAAGGTGATCGCGCTGAAGGCAGCCGTCGCAGGCACGACGCAGGATCACCTACAGATCTTCAATATCGAGATGAAGTCCAAGATGAAATCGCATCAGATGCCAGAAAGTGTGGAGTTTTGGCGCTGGATCTCGCCCGACATGATCGGAATCGTCACGAACTCTTCGGTGTACCACTGGAGTATGGAGGTGTGCTAACCACAAAAATTGCGTTAGGCTTGATTCCCCACCCTCCTCGCCCTAGATCTTTGGCAGTGACGCAGCCACGGTTGAAGAATTGAAGCAACATGTGGAGATGATTTTGGAGGCTGTTTTCCCCTTGAAGACCGCGTTCCCACGTTCATCTCTCACAACTTAAACATCCGAGTATATGTTTTCGAGGCTATACTCTCTTTTGCTTTTGTTTGTCCTGCACTGGAGCTTATCTACCATGGATGTTCCTTAGAAAACCGTACATGCGTTTCTTTCCTTTCCCTGTTATTGCGCGGATATCGCGACTCCCCGAGTCCATGCCCGTTTCTGTGAGATACGCTCCTTCTTGCATATCATTCACTAAGTTAAATCTTTTCTTCTGTATATCTTCAACATATCTTTCCCCATACTTGAGCAGGGAGACGCAGCACCTCGGAAGATGTTTGACCGCACAGAAAACCTCGCGGGCAACCAAATCATATCATATCGTGCATCCGAAGACATGCAGTGGTTTACCCTGGTTGGGATCGCCCCCGGTAATCCTGCCCGACCAGCGCTTGTTAAGGGAAATATGCAACTCTACTCAGTGGCGCAGTCCCGGTCACAGGCTCTTGAAGCGCATGCAGCAGCGTTCGCAACGCACTTAGTTGCAGGAAACACGGCCAAATCGCACGTCGTCGCATTTGCTCAAAGGATGGTACAGCCAGACGGTTCTATCTCTAGCAAACTTCACGTGATCGAGCTTGGCGCACAGGCTGGACAGAGCCCCTTTCAAAAACGCCAAGCAGAGCTCTTTTTCCCACCGGACTTCGTGGACGACTTCCCAGTGTCAATGCACATCTCAGAAAAGTATGGGGTCATATATGTCGTCACTAAAAATGGTCTGCTATTCGTGTACGACCTTGAGACGGCAACTGCAGTTTACCGCAACAAAGTGTCGAACGACCCCATATTCATTGCGTGCGGCTCACCTTCGAGTGGAGGCATTTACGTGGTGAATCGCCGCGGGCAGGTGCTACTCATCAACCTGAACGAACCTGCGGTGGTTCCGTTCATCTCCGGTCAGCTCAGTAATGTAGAGTTAGCGATGAGTTTGGCCCAACGAGGCAATTTGCCCGGTGCTGAGGCACTGGTAACACCCAAGTTTGAGCTGTTGTTCTCCCAGGGCGATTTCAAAGCAGCAGCAGAGCTTGCAGCGGACTCGCCCAAAGGAGCGCTGCGAACCAGGGAAACCATCGCAAAATTTCAGGCAGTTCCTGCACAACCTGGTCAAAACTCTCCTCTGCTGCAATATTTTGGCATTTGCCTTCAGCGGGGGAAACTCAACGCGTTTGAAACTTTGGAGTTATCCCGGCTCGTTTTGTCACAAAATAAAAAGGTGCTCCTCGACACGTGGATGGCAGAAGATAAACTCGAATGCTCTGAAGAACTCGGGGATATGCTCCAAAATGTAGATCCTGATATGGCGCTGCGCGTGTGGATCAAGGCAAGAGCGAATAACAAGGTTGTCGCCACTCTTGCAGGGAAAGGCGAGTTCGAAAAGATGGGGAAATATTGCGAGATGGCGAATTTTAAACCGGACTACTCTTACCTGTTGCAGAGTACGCTGATGAGCAATCCGCAGGGAGCGGTGAATATCGCGATCCAAATTGGCAACCAGTCCCCACCTCCACTTGATTTTAATGCAGTTGCCGACCTGTTTTTGCAGCGCAACATGATCAGAGAAGCCACAAGTTTCTTGCTCGAAGTTTTGAAAAAAGACCTACCTGAACAAGCTGCATTGCAAACCAAGGTTCTCGAGATTAATCTTGTCACCTTTCCCAACGTAGCGGACGCTATACTTGGTCAAGGAAAGTTGACACACTATGACCGCCCGCGCATTGCTCAGCTGTGTGAAAAAGCAGGTCTGTACATGCGCGCATTGCAACATTATGTCGAGGTGTCTGATCTGAAGCGTTGTTGCGTGAACACGCACTCTATCGATCCTGCGGCATTGATCGAGTGGTTTGGCACTCTGTCAAGGGAATGGGCCCTCGAGTGTGTAAAAGAACTACTTATATCAAACCAACGTCAGAACCTCCAAATTGTTGTCAACGTATGCAAGGAATACACCGAACAACTGACTGCAGATTCCATAATAACGTTACTGGAAGAGCACAAAAGCGCGGAAGGCCTGTTTTACTATCTTGGCTCTTTGGTTGCAACGAGTGAAGACCCGGATGTGCACTTCAGGTACATCGAGTCGGCTGCTAAGACAGGTCAAATCAAGGAGGTAGAGCGCGTCACGCGCGAGTCCAGTTTTTACGATCCTGAGAAGGCAAAGGTCTTTCTGATGGAAATGGATCTGCCTGATGCGAGACCGCTTATTAACGTATGTGATCGATTTGACTTCGTACCCGAGCTCACCACACACCTGTACCAGAAGAAGCTCCTACGATACATCGAAGGATATGTACAGAAGGTAAACCCAAGCAATGCCCCACTGGTTGTTGGCGCATTACTGGACCAGGAGTGCGATGAGGACTTCATCAAGAATCTCATATTATCTGTCCGTTCACTTCTTCCTGTTGGACCGCTTGTGGAGGAAGTTGGCAAACGTAACCGCCTAAAGATGCTGACACCGTTCTTAGAGCACCTCGTGTCAGAGGGCTCAACTGATCCCAGTGTACATAATGCCCTTGGAATGATCCTCATCGATAGCAACAGCAACCCAGAGCATTTCCTGACCACCAACGAGCATTACGACAGCAAGGTAATAGGTAAGTACTGCGAGAAACGAGATCCTAATTTAGCTTGTGTAGCTTACAAACGTGGGAACTGTGACTTCGAACTCGTGGACTGCACCAATAAAAATTCGCTGTTCAAGCTTCAATCCCGCTATGTCGTCGAGCGCATGGATCACGATCTTTGGGCGCATGTCCTCAACGATGAGAATGCGCACAGGCGCCAGCTGATAGACCAGGTGGTATCCACTGCTTTACCTGAAAGCAAAAACCCTGAGCAAGTCAGCGTCACAGTAAAGGCATTCATGACAGCTGAGATGCCACAGGAACTCATCGAGCTGCTTGAGAAGATCGTCTTACAGAACAGCGCGTTCAGTAACAACCCCAACCTGCAGAACCTTCTCATTTTAACTGCCATAAAGGCCGATAAGACAAGGGTTATGGACTATGTCAACCGTCTCGATGCATTCAATGGCCCAGAGGTTGGCGAGATCGCGGTGGGTAACGAGCTTTACGAGGAAGCGTTCGCGATTTTCAAGAAATTTGATCTTCATGTTGATGCCATGAAGGTTTTACTCGATTCTATCGAGTCCATTGATCGTGGCAGCGAGTATGCCGCGAAGGTTGATCTTCCAGATGTTTGGAGCCAGCTCGCCAAGGCGCAGCTCGCCCTCGACGTTGGCGCTGCTGTTGCATCGTATATCAAGGCGCAGGATGGGGCTGACTACAACGCTGTCATCGACGTTGCGAAGAAATGCAACGACTACGAAGCATTAGTCAAATACCTTGTCATGGTGCGCAAAAAAGTCAAAGAAGCGCGCGTGGATACCGAACTGTGCTACGCATACGCTCGCATTAATTCGCTAGGCGAGCTTGAAGAGTTCATCATGACACCCAACGCCGCAAGCCGAGAGACGGTTGGCGAGCGATGCTTTTCTGAGGGACTGTATGAAGCAGCAAAGGTTATGTTTACTGCAGATTCTAATTGGGCACGTCTTTCATCAACGCTCGTCAAGTTGCTGAGGTATCAAGAGGCTGTGGATGCCGCACGTAAAGCGAACCAGACCAAGACGTGGAAAGAGGTGTGTTTTGCGTGCGTTGACTGTGAACAGTGGCGACTCGCTCAGCTATGCGGGTTGCAAATTATCGTCCAAGCAGATGAGCTCGAAGAAGTATCCTTGTATTACCAGAGCCGCGGTAGATTTCCAGAGCTTCTTTCTCTCATGGAAGCTGGCGTGGGGCTGGAACGTGCACACATGGGCATTTTTACTGAGCTTGGCATTTTGTATGCTCGGCATCGCCCGGAAAAGCTGATGGAGCATCTCAAGTTGTTCAGCACGAGAATAAACATTCCTCGTCTGATTCGCTCGTGCGAAGAGATGGCGGCGTGGAAGGAGCTCTCCTTCTTGTATATCGCATATGATGAGTACGATAATGCTGCAGGGGTCATGATGGAACACCCTGATGCCTGGGAACATGTATCGTTCAAGGATGTTTGCGTCAAGGTGGCAAATGTGGAGGTGTATTACAAGGCACTCAATTTTTACTTACAGGACCACCCTACGAAACTAAACGATTTACTCACCGTATTGACCCCTCGAATCGATCACACTCGGGTGGTGGATCTGATGCGAAAGGCTGGACACTTGCCCTTACTGAAGCCTTACCTGAGCGCGGTGCAAAATTGCAATTTGAACGCAGTAAATGATGCAGTGAATGAGCTGTGCATCGAAGAAGAGGACTTTCAAGGCTTGCGCAATTCCATTGACCTTTATGACAACTTCGATCAGATGTCCCTCGCGTTTCGTTGCGAAAAGCACGACCTGCTCGAGTTCCGTCGCATCGCCTCTTATATTTACCAGAAGAACTTGAGGTGGAAGCAATCTGTTGAGTTGTCAAAAAAAGATCGTCTTTTCAAGGATGCCATGGAGGCTGCGGCCCAGTCGGGTGATCGTACAATCGCTGAGGAGCTTCTCAACTTTTTTGTTGCTGATCGAAATCGAGAATGCTTTGCTGCTTGCTTGTACACGTGCTATGACCTCTTACGAGCAGATATCGTGTGTGAACTGGCATGGACAAATGGTCTGATTGATTTCGCAATGCCTTTCATGATTCAGGTGTTGCGCGATTACACTGGTAAGGTTGACTCTCTGGTTGAGGACAAGAAAGATCGCAACGATGAGAGAGTGGCGGCAGAGAAGGAGGCAGTAGAGCAGCAGATGAATCAGAACCTCTACGCACAGCTTCTCCCAGCGGCGTTACCGGCGCCAGGAATGGATTCCACAGGTGGCACGTTTGTCCCAGGCACGATACCACCCCGTGGCATGGCTGGGTATGGCTCCGACAGCATCTCTCCAGGTGGGTACATGCCACAGCAGCAGGGATATTTCTGAGGTTTTGGGCCAGACTACCAAAGCGTACAGTAAGTTGTAGTGCAACTTACGTGTTTTGTTCAACCATTAGATCGCAATTCCGCAGAGTCTATGCAGCGCAGAGATAAAACTTGATTCAGGAACGTCAAGCGAAGAAATGTACAACAAGCAAGTCTCACAAATTGTTATCCCAAGCATTTCCAAGCCAACCCTTGAGGACACGAAGAAGAGTGTGACTCCTGTTCAAAATATTATTTGTGTATTCCTCACCGGTACAGAGGCTACATTTACGTGTATGTACACATACCTTCGAAGGCATAGACTAGGATATGTATAATGTCTAAGGACTTCTGGAAGTATAAAGTTGCAACTTAGTCTACAGTATCCTACCTTCGTACTTCGGGAAGTACGTACCTTCTAATAAGGTACGTAACAACTTACTTCGATATTCCGTAAGTGTAGCCCTACAGTATATGTACATGTAGTCTATGTAGCCCTGCATTATTATAGTCTAACAACTTATTTATACACGTACAAGTCTATTCAATGCTAGTAGTGTACGTGTACGTGTACACGTGTACTTCCGTACGTGTAAAATACCTAAGCACCTTCGTTCGCATGATATAAAAGTTTAGAGAGATAACTGTACACGTAGCACTCACGTAGCCCTAAGTTGTTTTACTGTATGTTGATATGCAAGTAGAATATTATTGTAAGTTGATTTGCAAGTAGAATATTATTGTAAGTTGATTTGCAAGTAGAATATTATAAAACAACTTTATTTTATTTATAAGAACATTCATACTGTATATAGTACGTGTACTGTACGTGTACGGAAGTAAACTTATAATTAATACCTTCGTACCTTCGAAGGATACATGCACGTGTAAGGCATAGCTAGCCCTTGTATCAAGTTGTTTTAGCAACTTGTGGCATCAACGCTAATTCGCGCCGGAAGTACCTTCGAAGGTATCATCGAAGGTATTCTATTCTCGTACAAAATCTATATGTTGTTACGTGTACTTCCGGAATACTCCCGTACCTTCGAAGGTACGAAAGTACTTCCGGAAGTACTTCCGTACGTTGTACGGAAGTACAATGCATCCGATACCTTCGACGGTATCTACCAGGGGATAATAACTTATTACTAAAATTTAATAAGTATTTCAAAGTACTGCAGTTTTAACTCACAATCGACGGTCTAATTTCGCTCGACCCGCAAAAGTCTTCGCCTTCGGCGTGTAAATAAAACAAATACTTTCGAAATACTCAATCAAGATACTTTCGAAATACTCAAGATAAATACTCTAGATAAATAAATTTACTTTTACCCATTATTTATTTACTATTAAAAGTTATTAACCCCTGGTACAGATAGAGCTACAGACCCTGTTACTCAGGTATTTGAGGAGTGAATACTTGAATAAATACTGAGTAGATAACAACTTACTCGAAAATCGTGTATCTATTTATTCATTCGCCGGAGGCGAATTTGTTTTCGAAATATTTACAGTGTGTACAACGTTGTACTTTTAATAGTGTATTTATATATTTACGCAAATTTATTAAGTTGTTATTCTTTGCTGAATGTATAAAATAAAGTCGTTACTGTATTTATTTATCTACTCGCCGTAGGCGACGAAAAATACATTATTTGTATCTACAGTATATATCTACTCAAAGTATTTGTATGTATAAATAAAGTAAGTGTATGTGTATAAACTGTATGTGTATGAGTATCTATATTTAAGTAAATCTATCCAAATAATAATAATATTAATATTAGTCTAAAATACTGTACAGTGTACACGTAGCGCAATCTAAGTGCAAATAAAATACGCAAGTACGTGTACTGTACGTATGTACTTCCGGAAGTACTTTCGAAAGTACTCAAGAGTATCTATCTAGCTACCTTCGTACTCAAACATGCCATGTGCAAAATACTCAAGAGTATTTTTATATATCTACCTCCGTACAACTACAGTACAGTACTCAAACTTCGAATATCCGAATACTCACCAATATCCATCTACACGTACTCAAAAATACTTGTAACTAATAAATACCTTCGAAGAAACTCGATAAAACAACTATCCTACTCACTTGGAATATTTCTTTGAGTAACATACAGGGCTTTTAGATATGATACAGTACAGAAATATTGAAAGTGCGGAAGTACGGAAGTACGGAAGTATTTTCGAAAGTACCTTCATTCGTATCTTCGAAGTACGAAAGTAAATTTATTATCGAAGTACATGTACGGAAGTATGGACAGAAGTACTTCGAAAGTACGGAAGTACTTCGGAAGTACGGAAGTAGCTTCGAAGGTACGGAAGTAGGCAGGGCTACAGTAATACATACATAAACATACATTTATATCTTCGTAAGTATGATACTTCCGGAAGTACCTGGTATCTATTTACGTACGAAACGAAGTACGGAAGAACGAAAGTACTTCCGGAAAATATGTACACGTACTGTACACGTACGTGTACTGTAGGATACTTTCGAAAATATTTTCGAAAATACTTCCGGAAGTACACGTACGTGTGCGTGTACAACGTTGTACTTCCGGAAGTATTCTATACCTTCGAAGGTACTTTGTACTTTCGTACTTCCGGAAGTACTTCATTCCGTACGTGTACCTTCGTACTTCCGGAATACTTTCGTACCTTCATTCGTACGGAAGTATATATTCTATTTCCGCACGTGTATGTAGTATGTACAGTACAACGTAGTTGCACATGTACTGTACTTTACCTTCGTATTTATTAGGTCACGCTCCGGTAAATAAAATTTCATGTGCCAAAGGTGCACGTGTACACGTACGTGTACAGCTGTACACGTACACTACAGTATGCAATTTGATTGCGTGTATTTTTCAAATCGCAAAAAACGTGCTTTCGTGCACCCCTTCGTGTACGCTTCGTCGCTGCGTCCAAGTAAATAGTTTATAAGTTTATAAGTTGTACGTTGTACGGAAGTACCCCCGAAGTACTTTATATTAGATCGCCATACGAGCTAATAATAAGTTTATGATACAACTTTTTAGCTAGCTACAAGCTCTAGAAAATCTATTCAAAATAGACTACACGTACGTGTACGTGTACTGCAGAGGTGCAGACGTGCATTGTGAAGTGCGTAGCTAGCTTCGTAGCTAGTACACAGCTGCACACGTATGAACACGTACACGTAGCCATCCATACATATTATTTCTGGAAGTAACTTCGAAGTGAGGTACTGTACAACGTACAACGCGCGTTTATATGTTGCTATTGTACACGTACGTACTGTACGATAAAGTCACACAAAAAATATATGAAATAAAGTTGCGCATTGATTGTTTGCGTGGACGCGTCGTGTATCGGATACAACGTTGTAGCTAGTGTACGTACGTGTACAACGTTGTACCTTCGAAGGTACAGTAAATAAACCAGCAGCTAACACTAGCCCTTGTATGATACTGTGTATTCTATATTATAATACGTGTACTGGATGGGGTCTTTGTCGGCACCTTACAGTATCCATTTATCTATTTCAGCCCTGCCAGACCGGATTTTCGAAATTTGGCACGCTGCGATAATTACGCACTTGCCCCGTTGTTGTCTCCAGCTTTTTGTATATTAAATGGACAGATTCTGCAGCTTTACGCCAGGATGGGTAAGCAAAATTTACTGCCGCCTTCCAACCGACTCCGATGTTAACACCCCAGTGAACCGAACCATAGTCAGTTGCAATGTACTCGGAAGGTCCTTGTAGATGGCGGAATACACTGATCTTTTCCCCACAGGAACCTCTCCAGGCAATTACATCAGTAGGATCTAACCACAGCTTGCGCTGCTCAAGACAATCAATCGAATACTCAAGTCCTAATAAGTTACGAAGATATTCGTGCAGATAGTTCATGTCAGACTGAGGGATCGAGTACCAAATCACCCAGGCTTGCGACTCAGGTGGTGCTAGGATGACATTCGCAGAGCCAAAGGCATAGTCTTCTATGTGGCAGCAGAACATGGAACCAATACTCATGAAATATAACCACGGTGAAATAATGCCTGCACCCCACAAGGCTCCGGCACAGCCATTTCCGGATATAACTGATCGATCCGTTGAGTTGAGGGAAATATGATTTTCATCTTCTCCGGATCTTCGTTTCGCAACCAGCATTTCTTTAGATTGATTTCCCTCGAGTAATTGTCGGCGCCCTTTCATCATCGAAGCGGCCACTGATGACGCTGAAACGCAGATCTCCTCGGGAAGGCAACGCTGCTCGCATGTATGGAGCATGCCTCGCAGGAAAGAACTGCCTGAGACAGAGCTAGGCGCCCATCCATGTTGCAATTTATTCTGATGCGAATCTTTCGATGGGGTTGCCGTGCTACTGTCCAGGGCACCAAGCGCAACTGAAGTTAGGTAAGGATTTCGAACTTCAATGCGCGCACGGAGTAGATTTAGGAACAAGGCTTCACGTTCTGTTGGACCAAGTACCAGATACGGAGAGCACGTCGACTTAAAAGTCGTATCTAACTCAGCGAGCATTGTACCGAACGAGGTTCTGGTCGACTTGCTATCGTCCTCTACCATTTTCACGTCAGATCTTGTACCTGAGGGGAGAGACTGCTGCAAAATGGAATACTGTCCACGCAGGGACTTAAGCTTCACGCTGTTATCTTGCAAATGCTTTAAATTCAGAAAAGAGCTGCAATCTCTCGCAGCTTCCCAAACGCTATCACAGTGGACCTTTATGGCACCTTGCTGCTGTAGGACAGAAAGAGAGGTGCAGTGGTACCCTCTTCCTTGGAGCAAGTCACTAGGTGAGGAGGAACCGACAGTAACTGAAACTCCAGCAGCAACTTCACAATTGAAATCTTTCTCTTCGTCACATCTTCTCCAACTGCTTGAATTATGCCGGTGCGACGTGGACTGACAGAAATTTTCGACGTTGCTTTTAGTTAGCTGCACATCGCCTTCGCTTGTGTTTTCTTGAGCACTTAAACGCGTATCTATAGCTTTGAGTATCTTTCTGGCTAATCCGTGTTTTTCACAAATTTGGACACGGCCTTCGTTTGTTTGCTGGACAAGTTTTCGTGAAGAATTGCACCGTGTCCTCACCGCATGCTGAGTTTTCATGGCATTTAAGCTCACACCTGAACATGCGGGCGGTTGATGCGCTTCGATCCGTTTGAACGACGGCAAGGAACTCCGAAGCTCTGTACACTGTTGAACTTCGTTCGCACTACAAGGCAGAAGAGGCATGCATTCGCCAATAATAGACATTCTCGTAGTTTTTTTTTGACATTCTTGTCGAAGGAGGAAAAACGCAAGAGCCTCTTCATGATGGTCTCTGCAAGAAATCCGATGATCCATAACAGGCGAAGCCAGGAAGGCGGTTTTAATAGTCTACGATTGAACTTCCGGAAGATAAAAGTTCACAACTTCACGATGTACGGACTACGGAAGTATTATTACAGTACGTGTACTGTACTGTACTGTACAACGTACTGTATGAAGGTAGCACATATTATGTAGCCCTATCATATCAGTGCCCTATCTATTTGCGTACTATGCCCACTCTATGCCCTACCTCATATGGCCTGCTGACTGCCTATTGTATGCTACGAAAGTATAGATACTTCCGCACGGAAGTACTTTCGTACTTTATTTCGTACCTTCATTCGTACTTTCAAAGTACGAAAGTACTTTCGTACTTTCGTACGAAATAAAGTACACTATGTAAATATGTACGAAAGTACTTTCGTAGTACACGTGTAGTCGTGTACAGTACTACTGTACACGTACAGTACACGTATTTAGATCACATATCTTCGTACTTTCGTACCTTCGTACATGTTTACACGTAGGGCTACGTGTAGCCCGGATGGGTTTTTTATGCTCAGTCTTTTTGTATCAGATACTCGTACAGTACACGTACAGTACACGCACAGTACACGACTACACGTACAGTACGTGTACGTGTACAGCTGTACACGTCGAGGATTGTGTAGCTGTGTACTGTGTACACGTACACGTACAGTCGTACACGTACGTAGTCTGACAACTTTATGGAAGTACGGAAATATTTTCGTACTTTCGAAAGTATCTATTTTCGAGCGAAATAAAGTACAACGTTGTACCTTCAAGGTACGAAAGTACTTTCGAAAGTACACGTACTGTACACGTGTACAACGTTGTACACGTATTCATATGATACTTCCGTCCTTCCTACCTTCCATAACCCGAAGGTAAGTTGTTAGCCCTACCTCCATAAAAAAAGATCAGAGAATCAGGGCGGGTGGGGCAGGCCCTGTGACTGCGGTGTGTAGACTAGTTCAGTGCGCATGGTGGCTTCACGTCAATCGTTGAGTGAAGCACGTTTTCTTGTGCACCCAAATATCCTGAACGAGGTTTTTGATGTCGTGGACGTTACGGGCAGAGGTTCAATAACCGTGCACGACTTCATAGTGGTATGTCCTTCATTTTTCAAACTCACGAGCTCGGCTTTGTTGGTTCATTGGTTATGTTTTCCCTTGGAAAGTTCTACGGCCCTATATCGTTTCTCATCCTTGTATGTGCTCTTGTCGCCGATCGATTGCGTGCAGGCTTTACGAACAAACCCGGTGATTGGGCACCTACTTGACCGAGGTACAATATCTGGCCAAATGGAGGACTCAGGGAAACTATTTGAAAATGTATTCCAAAGGCTTGATTGTGATTCTATGAAGAGAGTAAATGCTAGTGATTTCCAGGGTTACTTTAGAACAGAAACAAACTATCAAGATGATGCAGACTTCGCGCACTCCAAGTTGTCCCCTGGAACAAGAACGTCTCACTCAAGTCAGCCAAAAACTAAAGCAGAAGTTTATTTCAGTGGTTGTTGTCCAGGTAGACGAGGGCGGTATGGAACCACTGGGCGAAGAGATGATCCCCGAGCTTCCCGAGGCACGATTTCTAGTCACGCTGGCTCACATTTTTCGGAAATGCAGGGATTTCCTAAGAGTAATTTTCAAGAGCAAAGTGTTAAGGGCGAGTCAACAAATTCAGCACCTGCTATACCTGATAATTGTGTCAGCTTTCAAGATGAGAAGGAAAGCCTTCGCGCGCAACTTCGCCACAAAGAGATTAAAGTAAGAGCTATCGATAATCGGCTTGGAGCAGTTGAGAAAGATATTATGCAACTGCATCTAGAATACAACCTCCAAAGTCTTAAGCAGGACATGCTTGTCCATATGTGGTCTATGCATATGCTTGACGCTGATCACGAAGATGAGAACTGATTTGCAGTGATACGATTTTTTCTTGAAATATATATATATATATGTGGCGCAGCAGGATCAGTAAGCGAATCGCACTAGCGAAACCTTTCTCCCCCAAACGGATATTATCCATCGAAAGTGTACGAAAATAGATAGACTACCAGGTCGAAAAAAATTGCAGACGTTTAAGGGCAATGAAAACAGTGAACAAATGTGATTGTCTATAGAAATGTTTTCCAAACTCACGCGCATTCACTGAAGAAATCGAACCTTTACTGAGATAAGAAAACTTGTCTAGATTTTGAAGCACGGTTGAGGTCACTAAAATCATGAATCTAAAGAACAGCTCTTCACGTAGCACTAACCAATTACGTTTCTCCCTAGTCTCTTCTCAACTAAATTCAGTGCTTGGAGATGATTTATCAGGATTTCGTGCGTCAACGGAATTATCGTGCCTTTCACATCCGAACCGGGTGCATCATTCTCCTGGTGAAACTTTGTTAGGCAGTGTTTTGTAAATCCATAGAAATCACTTACTTTTCGATCTCTTGGGAGAGGATAAATCGCAAGGAAAGTTTCTCCAAGGTTGCATAAATGTACGCTGATTTTATCGGCCAAGGAATAAATCAAACTTTGGCTTGGAAACAAGCTGGGGTGTACAACTTTGTTTTTTTGCTGTGCACTAGAAAAAAGAGTGGGGTCAGGCATGTTGCCAGGCAGGTATGCATCAAATTGTATCCGATTTTGAGTTCACCTCTCTAAATGATCTACTTCCGATTCCAAAAACGTCAGAGCATCGCTTATTTCGATCTGGTTGGCAAGCAGAATCTGAAGTTGACGTTCCATTCTTTCTTGAGAAGTAGAGGCTTTTCCAAGGTTAGCCTGTTCATAAAACAAAGGGATTTCTGGAAGTCCGGCGAGCATGCGCGAACAGGATAGCATTTACCTGAAGATTCAACAGATGATTGCGATTATTCAAGATGCAATTATCCCACTCCGCGAAGATATCTGTTCTTAACACGAAAGCACTCTGAAAGTCCGATTTGAAACTTCACAAGTCGAAAATAAAAAATTAATCTTCTTCTTACAGTGCGCTTTTGAAGCTCGTGATTCCAGTTAAAAACAATTTCGCCTACGCTCTTTGCTTGAACTTCCGATGGAATCTGAGAATCCATTCTCGGCGACCTGAGTTACCTTCAAGGACTAAAAGAGGTAGAGTCAAACTGTAGATAAGTTGTTAGAGAAAACTGTAAACTGGCCAAAGTATGATATGAATAAAAAGTTATGATATTAATAAATACCTTCGAAGGTACAGTACAATATAATATGCATGATAAGTACGAGTACGTGTAACTTTATCTATGAATATCATATCATATCATATTATCTTCGATTCATAACAACTAAATATATCTACACGTGTATAAATATAAATAACTTTTGCTTATCATACATATTTAAATACCTTTATTTATTTATATAATAGACTAACAAGCGAGCGAGCACGCAAATAATATAAATACGAAAGTAATATCGAACTTATTTAAGATAAGTTGATATGATATGATATGATATGATATGATATTATTTTTACGAAGGTACAGTACGTGTACGTGTACCTTCGAAGATACTTTCGTACGAAGGTATTTATTACTAATACTACTACGTACGTACGTAGCTACGTACTACCTTCGAAGGTACTACGTGCACTACTATTTATGTAATTAATACTTTGTATACAATGTACTACTTTCGTACTAAATAAAGATCGATAAAACTTATGGAAGTATGATACGAAAGTATTCTATTTTCGTACTTCCGTAACAACTTTATCTTCGATGATACGAAGGTAGATAAACAACTTACCTTCATATTACTTATTCCGGACGGTAGTATTTGCTTAATATGCTTTAATGTACGTGTACATACTGTACAGTATGATATTGTACTTCTATTCGATTCGTTCTCGAACGAAGTGGAATACAGAATCCCTACTGTACACGCACGTGTAGTCGTGTACAGCTGTACACGTACACGTAATATGTACGAAAGTACGAATGTACGAAAGTACCTTCGAAGGTACGAAAGTACTTTGTACCAAGCAAGGTAATCCTTCGAAGGTACGAAAGTACTTTCGTACTTTCGAAAGTACTTTCGAAAGTACGAAAGTACGAAAGTACTTTCGTACTTTCGTACAGTACTTTATTTCGTACGAAAGTATAAATAATATGGCCTACAAAAAATATAAAGCTGTGGTAACGCCCGTGTTGTGTCTTTGCCGAAGAAGGGCCTTCCGTGAAATGAATGTGAATTTGTTTCGAAGAATATATCCATGAATGCTCGTTCTTCTCCAAAAGAAGGCTTCTTGAGAAATTCACGGCTGTTTTTTTTCTCAAATGCGTCAGCAGCAGCTTTCGGTTTGCCAAAATAATCTTGACCTCACAGGCGCCGCTATAGCAACTGCAGACCGAACGCCCAATAGAGATTTCATCGATGATCAAATTCTGGTGGAGCGAGAAAATGTCCCTTCTATTTCTCTCCCGCGACAAAGCACAGGTATATGCCATTTCGCACTTGGTAGGCTTCTTGAGCACTATTCCTCGATGGCAAACAGTCACGGTTAAAATCGTTTCGACGGCGTGCATATGAAAAGGAAGTCTTCCGTTTTAGAATGCAGAGTATCATATTTTCTCGTTTTTATTCCGGATTATTTTTAGACATGGGCGGTTCCCTTGTCAAGGTGGTGTACTTTTCTCAAGACAGTGAAGACAAAACTGGTGACCTTCCTCTTGACTCGTCGTCGATGCTAGGAGGAGGAAGGCTGCATTTTCGAAAATTTCAAGCAACACAACTGGAAATTTGTTTAAATTTTATAGAACAAAATCGCCTGCATCTTGGCGCTGAAGGAAGGAAGGCTATTGTCAAGGCAACTGGTGGAGGTGCCTACAAGTAAGTCTTGCTTATCCTGCTCATAAATTTCCTCCAATACGAACATATTTCCATTGCTGTTCTTTAACCAGTAGACGTGTTTGGAGAAGCCAGATTTATTACTTATGTCTAGTATGGTTCATTATGATGCACTATACCTCGAGGAATTCACTGTTATTCCAACGTCGTTTTGGTATACAACTTCAGAAAGAAGATGAGATGGAATGTGCAGTTGCAGGTGCAAACTTTCTTCTTGAGACAATCAGAGATGAAGCATTCACCTTCACTCACGGTCAGAAAGACTATGTTGTTCCTGAAGATTTGCACGAAGATAACGATGATCTGTTCCCCTACCTGCTAGTGAACATAGGCTCAGGTGTCAGCATCATTAAGGTTGACAGGTCCTCTTTCGAGCGCATTGGGGGCACAAACATAGGTGGCGGTACATTTTGGGGACTATGTCGACTTCTCACAGGACTTCAGGATTTCGATGAGATGCTTGCGTGCAGCGCAGCTGGAGATAACAGCAAGGTTGACATGTTAGTCGGTGACATTTATGGTGGTCGAGACTATTTAAAAGTAGGGCTGTCAAGTAGCACCATAGCATCCTCTTTTGGTCGGGTGGTGACAGAGGAAGGTTCACTTGAGGACTATAATAAAGCTGACATAACACTCTCTCTGCTTCGCATGATAAGCTACAATATTTCACACATTGCGACGTTGATGGCAGTTAAGCACGGGCTTAAGCGCATATTCTTTGGAGGCTACTTTATCAGAGGGCATGCGTATACCATGAACACAATATCTTTTGCAGTTGACTATTGGAGCAAGGGTGAATTGAAAGCGATGTTTCTTCGACATGAAGGATTCCTCGGGGCATTGGGTGCGTTTCTTCAAGATGCTCAGGCACAATCATTTTACAGTGTCCCGCTACGCGGTCCCTGGATAGAAAATATCATGAAATACTCTGTGCCATCGTTTTCTTGGAAACAGAGAATGGATTTTAAAGCTGATCATATAGTCGAGCCACAAGTAGGTAAGGTATGTACTGACAATAGCTGCCTGTATGGTATTGCCTCTGGAACATCAGCTTGCTCTGTTAAACGTGTACGCTTTGTAGCTTTCCTGCAGTGTTCAATATCAAAAGATGAGCAAACTTACAACAGGAACGGTACTTTGTCACAGTCTGTATATTTTGGGACATGCTGCACCAACGTCGACAAGAAGAGCTTGAAAATAATTCCAAGTTTGAGTACTCACAAAAAAAACTTGTCTGACCAACAGGCTCGGCGGAGAAAAGACACCGAAAGTGCTTATATCAATACTTTCCAGGACCGTTTTCTTGAAATGGACAGGCTTCAGATGGATGTATTGAACCTCAAGCAGACATTGATTACATTTCCGCTTCTGTGCTGCCCTGTCGAATATGAGCCTGACATCATAGATTTGCACGAATCTCGAGAGGAGCGAGAATATTGGCTTGATATATTGCACGGCGTGAGCCAGGGTCTATTAGAAAAGGCCTTAACTTCAGAAAATACAAGGCATGACGTCTGTGAAGCCTGTTCTGACGATGCGGGTGAGCGCGTTGCCGCGTTCAGTACAGTTTTTTGTGGACATCTTGACAGGTTACGCGAAGAGCCTAGCGCATACGGTCGCATTGGCCTTTCTGGACTTTTTGAGTTGCGCGAAGAATGTTTACGAGCTTATGGTTTCAGAGATGCTTATTTTCAAGTGAAAAAACAAGAAAATGCGGCCGCTCTTGCAGTACTTCCTGACTTATTTTCTGAACTGGATGGAATGCTCGACGAAGAACGCCTGCTTGTTCTTATTGAAGGTGTGTTAGCTGGTAATATTTTCGATTGGGGGAGCCAAAGCTGCGTGGACCTTTACAACAAAGGTACTGTTCTCGAGATATATAGGCGTGCTCGAGCTTCAGTCGCAAGACCGTGGGCTGTAGACTGCTTCGACAAATTTCGAGCAGTGTTCTTTGGCAATGGTATTCGAGTGTGTCAATACAATAAGGCCCTTTTGTTTTGCGATAATAGCGGTGCTGACATTGTGCTAGGAATGCTTCCTTTCGCGCGTGAACTACTTAAACGTGGTACGGATGTGTGTCTTGTAGCGAACTCTCTTCCTGCAATCAATGACGTAACTGCACAAGAGTTGCGCGAAGTTGTCCATCTTGCTGCTGAAAACTGCAAAACTCTCACATTGGCACTCTCTGCCCACCTTCGTTCCTCGGACAATGCATCTCTTGTAAAACCTTCAGGAATTCTTACTGTATGCGCAAACGGCAGTGGCTCTCCATGTCTTGATTTCAGACGTGTTTCGTTAGAACTTTGTAAAGCTGCAGAAGGAGCTGACCTCATTGTTTTGGAGGGAATGGGTCGCGCTATTCATACAAATTTCAACGCCATTTTTCACTGTGATACTTTGAAGCTAGCCATGATAAAGAATTCTCGACTGGCAGAAAAACTCTTCGGTGGTAAAGTATACGATTGTGTTTGTAAGTTTGAGCCACTGTGCAGGACGTAGGTATACGTTCAGATGGATTTTCGGGCAAGTTAGTGTACAGATTCAATTGGATGACTAAAAGATGTGGCAAGGTTAATACGTTCAGCAAACAAAAATGACCGAACGCACGTTATTTTGGCATTTTCGTTCGAACGAGGAATGCATATGAGTAGCCTGTGCATATGCGAATTTACCTCACTTAGGAAAACGAGGCTTGAAACCTTTCTGCAAGTTGTTGTACCTCCATGTCCTTGAAACCAGGAAGTTTATGAGGAAATATAGAACGCTTTCTAACGTGTGTTTGACGAAAGGGGAGTTCAGTAGTAATCCTTCATGACCACCGGAATACGAATCAACACGTGGCAGTCCTGCTTGTATGGATTGTTTTTCTTTTAATGTACTCAACTGCTTGCAGCGTCAGTCAACCTTTGAATCTTCTCTTGCAAAATGCTTCAATTCGGTCCCAAGCAACCTGGATAAGTGACTCTGGTACAGTGGTCACAACGCGTATGAAACCGGGAGCTCTAAAACATTCTCCTGGTAACACTAAGACCGACTCTTCTGATAGGAGACTCTCGGCAAAATGAGAAGTAGTTAGACATCCTCTAAAAGCACAAAGATCTATTTTCACAAGTAAATACATAGCGCCTTCAGGAGGAGAAACTATCGAGAGGCCATCGATGTTCAGCACACGTTTTTCTGATAGTGTCGTGCATCGGTTCAGTGCACACATGATTTCAGAAAGCCATACACTATCATCGGTTGCTAAGATAGCGGGGACAGCTGCTTGGATTGGTGCACTTGGACCAAGGGATATTTGACAGAGGTTGTTGATGGCTGCACGAACGCCAGAACCGTGCAGATTCCCTTGAATATCATGCACGCAAACCCACCCCAAGCGCCAACCAGGAACTAACCAGCGCTTGGATAGCGCACCCACGATAAACATTGGTACACTGCAAGAAAACTCAGCAAGTGACACAAACTCCTTGCGGAACGTCATTCCAGCATATACCTCGTCAGCAAGCACTGGTAACTTAAGTGCACTCGAAATTCCGACAATTTCTTCAAGATGTTGCCTGGAATATACCGCTCCGCATGGATTAGACGGATTGTTTATCAGTATAGCCGCTGTCGACGTATTGGCTAAGCGTCGAATACTGCAAAGGTCCACCTCCCACCCTCTGCCTGGCACTAAATCATAAAAAAGACAAACAACACCATGGCGCTGACATATAGTTTCATACAGAGGAAAACCAGGACGAGGGAGTAGAATATTTTTGCCAGGCGCAACCAAAACCGCGATGCAGTGTTCAAGAGCCTCAGAACATCCAGCAGTTACGTAAACGTCGTGAAGAGATAAAGGGTGACAAAAATCGTGAGAGTGCGCAGCTGCAATTGCTGCACGACACGCCGCCGACCCAGTCGACGCCGTGTACCCGTCGTGGTTGCCACTTGAAAATGCGCGGACAACTGCAGAAACAGCTTCCTCGGATGGTTTGAGATGCCCATACGCGGTGGGGTCGCCCTGGGCGAGCGATATCAACTCTTTTTGTGGGTTCTCTTTCCCGAGAAGGTCATCCACTATTATCCTGATCGGATTTTTTGACTGTGTTAAGGTGGTTGCACGCACGCGCCAGTTGGTTGTATCGCGATTGCTAAAGCCCGCGAGACTGTCACAGTTTGTAGTGTCCATATTCCAGAAAATGCTAGTGACAACTTCAACCCATCTACCTTGCCTTCATTTCCACCTCGCTACGCGAGTTTCGCAGAACACTCTAAAATAATAGACAAGTTGTACACGTACTGTACCTTCGAAGGTCTTCTGTATCTTCGTAGCCCAAGCGTATGGGCAATTCGCGTGCTCGCTATGGGCAATCAATCACAGATTAATACGTACTCAAGTGTTGTGAAGGATCGACTTATTGTTAAGTTGTTTATATAAGTTGTTTGTTGTTTCATAAAATATTTATTTTATCGTACTACTACTACTGTACGTGTACGTGTAGCGTAGTCATACGTACAGTATTATGAAATGATGAATGATTTTATACGTGTATTTTTAAGCGTTTTAAATAAAAATACGAGTCGCGCAGGGATTCACCATAGAAGTAAAGAATAAGAAAACGCAACGAATGGACGGTGGCGTACCTCGTGTGGTTGAGGCTGGAGTGTTTGACGGCGGGAGGGAAGTGACGTGTGTGGGGGGGGCGAGTTGTGTTCCCGAAGACCTTATCTGATCCGTACGTGTTCCCAAAGACCTTTATCCGTACGTGTACGTGTACAGCTGTACGTGTACGTGTACATATGTATGTAAGGCCACGATAACTAAAACTTGAGGTCAGTGCAACATTTAGTCAGAAAGTACACTACGTGTAGATGGGGTACGAAATAATATGTAATTGAAGATTTTACGGCATAACAACGAGCATTTACTGTAGGCTAGAACAACGGCTTTATTGGCTTCGTACAACGTCGGAAGTACTATCGGTACTCGTATTCAATAAAACAACACATACAATGTGACAGGAACAGTAAAATCGTAAATATTTCCGCAGGATGGGTGGGATATTAGTTTCAATATATATTTATATTAAAAGGTTTTGAAGACTGACTGGAACTACATACGATGGGGAGCGGGATTTCTTATGAAATATGTAGCATTTTACACAAATATATTACGGAAAAAAAATTCTTCCGCGGAGTTTGCTGGGAGGGTGGGATTTTTTTTTAAATAGATTGCGATTTACAAATGCCAAATTTCGCAAAAAAAGGCAGGGTGGGTTGCACTGACCTCAAGTTTTAGTTATCGTGGCCTATCTAACGTTGTACTGTACTTTCGAAAGTACTTTCGAAAGTTCTTCCGTACTTCAGACAAAGCCCTGCCGCGCCACGCCCTTCTTTTTCTGACGGCCGCGCCGGGAAAGCGCTGATTTTATCATTTTTCATATTTGAGAACGGGGCTTTACCTGCAAAAAGATCGTACTTTCGGACGTGTACGTCTTCTGTGTCTAGACAACATATATATAGCTTTTCCATATTTTCGGATGACGAGAAGGTCGCATCGTTTGCCTCCATGTCACAATTCTCTCACAACTGCTCTTCTCATGGATACCTACCAAATTACCATGGCTTACGCGTACTGGAAGAATGGGACCCACGCGCGTTCTGCGGCTTTCGACCTCATCTTTCGAAAAAATCCGTTTTCTGGGGAGTTCACCATATTTGCCGGACTTGAGGAATGCTTGCGATTCATATCAAATTTCAAGTTTACCGAAGAAGATATATCCTTTCTCAGCAAGTAAGTTTTTTCGATTTCCAGTCAGTTATGCCTCGCTTGTGCAAATTTGGATCGTATTTTGTTTTCCTCCGGTGCATTCCTAGTAGAATATCTTAAAGTAAATCAATACGTGAACATATCGGAAAGCTATGGAGACTGACTTGCCATATTTTTCCAGCGAACCACTGTCCACTTCAATGGATGTCAATTTCTTCAAATTTCTTCGCCAATTGGATTGCACTCAGATAAAAATCTTTGCACAACTTGAGGGTAGCATAGTTTTCCCTCGCGTGCCCCTCATGCGTGTCGAAGGCCCACTGGTGATGGTTCAACTGGTTGAGACGACTTTACTTACCTTAGTTAATTATGCAAGTTTGGTAGCAACAAATGCTGCGCGACATCGTCTGGTAGCGGGTGACAGTGCTACACTTCTTGAATTTGGCTTGAGACGTGCACAGGGTCCTGATGGAGGTAAGTAATCTCACACATGCTATACAGTGACGATCGCGAGGATAAATCTTACGAGTGTGATTCATTTTTTTTTTCTTGACCTTATGAGTGCAGGCGTCTCTGCTTCGAGGTACGCGTATATGGGTGGGTTCAACGGCACGTCCAATCTTGAAGCAGGGCGACAATTTGCCATCCCGTGTAAAGGGACACTTGCACATTCTTACGTGCAATCGCACCAAGGTTTTCAGGATATCGGAGATCCCCGGCTGAGACTCCCTGATGGGAATATGTGTCCTGACTTCCTAGCACTGGTCGGTTTATTTAAATCAAAATGGCTGTTTTATCTGTTCCTGTTCCAGATAAAAGTTCATTTTGAACTTGTTTTAACTGACGCGACTCTACACCCCGGTCATGGATAGGGCAGCTTTGTTAGACAGATACAAGGAAAGTTTTCCAGATGACTTACGCTGGACGAAAACAAATCAAAGTGAACTTGCTGCGTTTACATCGTATGCACTAGCTTTTCCGTCTAACTTTTTGGTGTTGGTTGACACATATGATGTTTTGAAGTCGGGCATTCCAAACTTTTTAGCTGTTGGCCTCGCTCTTCGGTCATGCGGATATGAACCGTTAGGAATACGAATCGATAGTGGAGACCTTTCGTACCTAAGCCTTCGGGCAAGAGAAATGTTGCAGCACACGCAAGATTTACTCGGGGCAAGTTATGCTGAAGGCTTCGCTCAGCTTGGCATCACCGCAAGCAATGATATACATGAGGAAGTATTGCACTCGCTCAACCAGCACGGACATGCCATAACGTCCTTTGGAATTGGAACGCACCTTGTGACGTGTCTGCGCCAGCCTGCCCTTGGTTGTGTGTATAAGCTCGTTGAAATTGACGGTGCACCTCGCATCAAATTAAGTGAAGATGTTGAGAAAGTGACCATTCCAGGACGCAAGGAGGCGTTCCGGCTTTATCTAAAAAATGGCGAGCCCGTGGTTGATGTGATGCTGCAAGGTGACGAACCAACGCCTAAAGTCGATTGCCGCATTCTTTGTCGGCATCCCTTCATATCATCAAAGCGTGCTTATGTCCAGCCAGCACGAGTTGAAAGACTATTCCACCTCGTCTGGGATGGCATGAATGGAGGCGTTCCACCAGACCTTGACCTTAGTCTCTGCACTGCTAGATCACGATGTATGTCATCAATCAAAATGATGGTAAGGCTTCTGTCTTCATTGTACTTCTGTTCTTCTTGATATGTCTTGCTTGAATTTTGAAAACAAAAGTTGCTTTCAATGTACTGGAGCCCTCTAGTAGCGCTCCGACCATCTTAGGTACAGTAACCCTACACCGTACAAAGTGAGTGTCAGCGAACAACTCTATGATTTTATCCACAAGCTTTGGCTTGAAGAAGCACCCGTCGGAGAAATTATGTGAAGCTTTG
Organism: Micromonas pusilla CCMP1545; assembly: GCF_000151265.4. NCBI lineage: Eukaryota > Viridiplantae > Chlorophyta > Mamiellophyceae > Mamiellales > Mamiellaceae > Micromonas > Micromonas pusilla. The sequence goes on from NW_003315883.1 coordinate 2,075,699, forward strand.
AGTTGTGAATTTGGATTGAGAGGATCGGTCAACGGGCGAGCTGATGTACAAATGTATGTTTTTTCTTGGAGTGGGTAGACCTGAGAGGATTTTGCCTCAAGGATTGCATGTGACTTTCCACGAAACACGGTACACTTCGGCGCGTATCTGTCTGCACATTCAGCACGTTTGCCTCCTGCTTCAGAAAGCCACCTCATGGACATATCATTTCAACGGCACAGCAATTGGCGAAAGAAGAACCCTCCAGCAATAAAGGCCCTCCAATACTGCTTTGATATTTGTTTTTCGTCCATTGCTGCGCAACCTTGATAGATCAGGGTTGTAGTGCTAGTCTAGGCTATCTAGAGACAAGATGAGCTAATGAGTAGTAGATTTTCTCTTGAGTGTACTGACACATGATTGTGTGGAAAAGCTTTTCTTTAAGGTCACGGTCCGCTATTAAATTTCCCGTGCCAAAAGTACGAAATTTAGACTAAATACGCATAAAAAAGGTCCTTAGGGGTCCGAAAACCGTTTTCCAGGCCTCTAAAACTCGCGAAACTTTGGGAGGGCATCATCGACATGATAGACAACATCGTGACAAAGTTTCAAATCAATCCGCGCAGCGACGGCGCGTGGGCGCGTACGAAAGTACGTTTTTGCCATCTGTATGCGTATTTTGTCTAAATTTCGTACTTTTGGCACGGGAAATTTGATTAGCGGACCGTGACCTTAAAGGGCCTTCCCAGAACCGTATATTTTCAACTTCTCGTGGCCAGATCTACCAGAGCAATGTGTCCGTTAGAAATTACCAAGTGTCCGCGTGGTGCAATTATCGGCAGTACTCAAAATAGTTTTTAACCTAGTAATTTCTTTTTTTGCCTCGATTCTTCGAAGTGACTCAGCTCCCGAGAAATTGATTACTCGTGCGTCTTGGACAGCAATTATCTCTGACGCCAGCCTTGCTGTTTCCATGCCAACTTCTACAAGTGTCGCCTGTGCTGCGACACCAGCTGTACGTTCTGCATGCAACCTGTTCCGCACAAGCTCACCAGACAGACCTATCATCTGCAGGTCTTCAGTCATGTACTCTATTTCAAGGGCGGCAGATTGTCCCGCAGTCTCCCATTCTGACTGCATTCTATTAGAGTATTCCAAATCAACGAGGGCTTGCCGAATAGCCATGTCTGCTCTTGATGTCGCCACTGCCAGCACTGTTTTGTGTGACACTTGCGCGTCTGCAAGAAAATGTTGCATGCGTCTATTTTGTTCAAGAAGACTGGCATTATTCCACTCACTTGCATGAAAACGTTCCTCAAGCAAAGTAAAATGAGCAGCAAACACCTTAGTGAGACTGCTTTTTAAATTAGCAGCAGTAATTCCGGAAGATAACTTCACAAGGTTACTCTCAACAATTAAACGATTGCTGGATTCCAAAAGCAACTCCAAAGTCCTTCTCGAACGTTTTTCAGCATCAATGCGTGCTGTGACTGCACTTTCGACATCTTTACAGGCACGGGCGACACTGAGGTCTCGCTCAGAAGTCGCATAACGGAAAGTGTGCTCTGTGTTCTCCAGCTCTGTTAATGCACGCTCTTCGAAGGACGCAGACATCGACGCGGCAGATTTCGCCTTCTCTGCGCGTACAAGTGCGATCCGCTCGGCGTTCTCAGCGGCCTTGATGGCCAGTATATATGACGACCTTTCCAGAGCAAAATTTCGTCTTAAAGTCTCGAACTTCGCACAAACGACCTTGAGATCATCTTCACCTGTGAATTCTCCATCATGCATTTCACGAATGCATGCTGCCGAGTTGGATTTCAACGTTTGCTCGTTCTCTAATAGAGAACAACGATGTTCAAGGTTAGCTACATGTGCCTTCAATTGGGAATGGTGCACGCTTGCTACTTGTTCAGCACTGTTGAACCTTCGCTGTAACTGTTGACGGATCTGCCTCTCTGTGAATAGGACAGCCTGCAGCTCAGTAAGTAAATTATTCATGTTCGCGTGTACCACTTGTTTCCCATGATTAGCACCCACGACTTTCTCAAGTATTTTCTTGATCACTTTTGCATCTTGTATACAGTGTGCTGCTTGACTCAACTTCTTGCGCAGTGTACCTGATGCGAATAACTGATCTTCAAATTCTTGCCAAAGCGTATCAAGCTCTACACGCAGTGTGTGATTAGATTTGTTCTCGAGCATTGCTTCAGTGCCATTTACTACGGCACTATCAAGTGGTTGTTTGTCAGAACTATTTAAATTTTCTTGAGCTGCAGAAGCACGAAGCTTGCCGAGCAGGACCTCTAGTACCGACAAGCGGCGTTCCGCAGCAATCATAGCAAAAGAAGCTCCGCTCGTTTGCAGAACAGAGAAATCAAAGTCATGAAGGGTTCCTGCTAGTGCACGTGCAAGTCGAGCGCAGCAGGCGTCGCGCTGATCTGTCCCGACAATGAATACAGTACTTGCCAGGGTACTGAATAATGACCACGCACCCCGCACGGACATTTCTGTTTCAGCTGCGCACCAAAAATGAAGAGTTCCTTCCTCCGCATTGATATCGTTACCCTCGGTAGCTGCTACAACAAGTGCAACACCATAGCGCTTACATCTTCTTCGTGCACTTGAAGCAGTCGCCTCTGACATTGGACCTATGAGCACTAACACACTTCCGGCCAGCAAATTATGGTCCAGGTATACAGACGAAGCGCCACGTTCCCCCGTGAGCAAGCGCTCAATCGCTATGTCTATCATAAAGTCACCTGCCACCGCAACTAGTAACAATACAGGGTTAACTCGCGTGAGAAATTTGTCAGCTACTTGGGTCTTGAACACTCTGTCATACACGTCTTTTGACATGGATTTAGTTGACTTCGTACCAGGACTCGACGACGTACAGCAGGGGAGATGAGCTGCAATTTCAGCGGCATGACGCGGCGTGCGTGCTCGTACTCCACGTAAATTTGATGTCATACCACCATTTGAGTTGATACTGTACCATGCCAAGGGGAACCCGCTTGATGACAGGCGAGAAACCATACTGCAATGGAGCGGTTCCTCGTCGAAGATCACGGCCAACGGCGGTAGAATCATCTCTGTGTCGCAGGCTAATTGTAGAGGTCCCAGCGTGGGAGTGACCGCAGAAGCAATTTCCTTGGGCAACTCGCCCTACGTCAAGTGTTAGCGGTCAGTCAGTGAGGTTTAAAGAGGTTCTAAAGTGCCGTTGTGACTGTTTGTGGAAGGCAGACTAACCGGAGCTACGGTCATAGCTGCAACTTTGCAGCACACGAAGAAGCTTTCGTTAATTTACGGGCAAGCACTACTCGCGCTTCGTCGATGGTGTACCGAGTACAACATCAGACGCAGAGGAGTTCGTATCGCGCCGAGTCGAACGAGGTGCCTCAAGCTCGTCCTCGCGTTTCCGCCCAATACACAAAGGGCTACTATCTTCGAAGGCGCGGAAGTACGGAAGTATTCTATTTCCGTACAGTACAACTACAACTACTTCCTTTAAGGTCACGCTCCGCTAATTAAATTTCCCGTGCCAAAAGTACGAAATTGTAGCTGAATACGCATACAAATTGCAAAAACGTACTTTCGTACGCGCCCACGCGCCGTCGCTGCGCGGATTGATTTGAAACTTCGTCACGATGTTGTATAGCATGTTGCTAATGCCCTCTCAAAGTTTCGAGATTTTAAAAGACCCGGAAGACGGTTTTCGGACCCCTCAGCGACTTTTTTAAAAAAGGTCCTTAGGGGTCCGAAAACCCGG